>NC_142873.1:84407500-84710530 GCF_051225735.1 Oryctolagus cuniculus
CGGCGCACAGTGCGGCTGCGGGCGCCACGTGAGCCGCCCAAGCGCAGCCGGGGAGAGAAGGCGCGACCCGCTCGCCCAGCGCCCGCCTGCGCTCGCCCCCTCGTGGGCCCGAGGCCGCCGCCGGCCGGCCGCGCGGGCGCCTTGGCCGCGGCCTCTCGGCTGCACGGGCCGGGCCGAGCGGGGAAGGGCTAGCCCACGACCGCCACCAGGGCTTCCTGCGAGCTTCCTCGCCCTCCCCGGACCTGCAGCCCCACCCGCCGGTCTCCGAACTTCCTCCTCGGGCTGCACTTTCCGCGCCAGTCTCTGGGCCCGGGGTGGGGGTGGTGGAAACAGGGCTCGAGAAAGGAGAAGCGGAGTTGCCGAAGCTACTTGGCGGAGCTAGGGTGGAGCTGAGGGGCCGGGCGCCGGGGACGCCAGGGTGACAGGGGGGGCAGCTGGAAGGTTCCGCCGATTTTTGCGGGGGTGGGAGGGAGACTGGCGGGCGTAGGTCCCTTTAAGATCCACCCTCCCCCTCCTCTCCACACCCCCTCCTCCAGCCTTTCCCTCCCTCTCTCTGAGGCCAATTTTGTTAATTAAATGTTTTGTTTGCGACGCAGCTCTCATTCATTGCGGACACGTCATTCGGAGCAGATCTAAGCCAGAGACCAGATCTCATTAGATAAAGCCCATCAGAACTAAGAAAATGGAGGAGCCACTAATTAAAGCTTTTAATTGTGCGGATTCGCTGCAGCAAGGCAGCCGCTTTATCTGAACTCTTGGAGGGAGAGGAGGCAGAAGCCCAGCAGCCCTGCCCCAGAGACACTGGGGCCCCGGAGAGGGCGGGCGGGCGCGGGGGAGGGGGGGCTGAGGAACGGACGCCCCCCACCCTCGGCCCGGACTGCCTGGCCTCTCCCAGCTCTCCCGCAGCTTTTTAGCCAGATCTTGGTTGTTTTCAAAAAACCACAACCTCCAAGTCAGACAGTTTAAAAGCCCCTTAATAAATAGCTCTTGTGGTCCCAAGCGGGCCGAGGAGCCGAGGGGCGGGCCTCACCTGGTGGTGGGCGAGCGAGCGGGCTGCCTCACTCCCGAAGCTGTCGAGCTGCGGGATCCTCCAACAAGTGGACTTGGGGAGTCCAGGGTGCGGGCAGCGGAGAGGCCCGGGAACGCCGGCGCCTGGCCACCCTCCCACTCTTTTGGCCCCTGGATGGGGGGGTGGGGGCGGGGGCACAGGCCGAAGGCAGACTTTCCTTGCCCTCAGCTGCTGGAGAGCCCTGAGGGCCAGCATCAATGTGGTACTGAACTAGAACTCCTCTCCTGGCACATCTCTGGGTCTCAGGGAGGCATCTAGTTCAGGAGCAGGGCTGATCCAGTGGCCAGATTGAGAAGGGCAAAGACAGGCTCGACTGATGGAGGCTCAGGGCTGAGCACACCCCCCTCCTTGCTCCATTAGGCGCTCTCTTGCTTTTTGGTGTTTTCTTACACCAAATGGGCATTGATGTTTGGCCTCAAGAACAGGGAAAGAAATGGGTCTCAATTCCCAGGAAGCCACTTGCCTCAACTTGTCCTAAGGGAATGCAAGTGGACCCATCTTTTTAATTAGTGGTAATCAGAAGGGTTTTTTTTTTTTTTTTGAAGGCACTTGGAGATGAATCTGTACCATTCACCAAATCTTAACTGCCCTGTCAATTTTTCCACTTCAAACAGCCCTCCTTTCTTGCCACAGTTTAGCTCTCTATTTAATTACAATACTGTCAGAGCTCATGGCATCAGTTGGAAGAAGGACCAAAAAGCATTACACCCGTGCTCCTGCTGATTTTCCAGCACTTACTTCTTAAAGAACACTTAGTGGAATTAATGCAGCCATCTTCATTTGAAAATAAAAGCCCTCGCCCTCCCTGTATTTCTTTCACTTCACTGAGGGAGGGTGGCCAGCACAGTGGGCACAGGCTGCCCCATCAGTATAACCAAACATCATGCGGCTCCATCATTCCACAGGAGTGACAGCTATCACTGGGCTAAGCACACCCAAGTCCTCGGTCCTCAACCACATTGAGATCTTCTGCAGTACCAGCTGCAGGGTTCGGGCAATCACAATGAAACTAAACTTCGAGCAAAACAGCTACCGATTTCCCCAGACTGCAGAAAGAACACAATTTCTTACGTAGTCCTATGAAGAAAAAGTTGTAGACCGGAGATTTAAATAGAATGAAATGCTTTTCTAAAGTGTGCCATTCTGGAGCATCAACGGTGTGCGGGTGGTTTTTTTTTTTTTTTTTAATTACTGGATGTTGAAACAGAACACCTCCTAGAAGCATTCATGTGCATCAGTCTATCAAACCATTTACTCAAATTAAATGTGTAATCCTTCAAATGCCTCCTTTCAAATTAATGAGTTTAAGTAGCTTGAGTTCACCTGAAAAGATCCTATAGGCACCTGACCTCCTGAATTCTTTCCATTAATTGCACTGAAACTTGTTGGAAAAGATTGCTTACACAGACATATGAATGTTCCTATACATTGCTTTTAAAATGCAAGATTAGTATAATTCTATAGCCTCTTTTGCTGAATTTCCTTTGGGGATCAAGGACAGCGATACAAATGGCAACAACAACAGCAACAAAAACCCCAAACCTGAACATTCTTCAGTTGAAAAAAAAAAATTGCAAATTCTACATGGCAAACCACACACTAACACGGAGCATTCCCAGCCTCCCCGGAACAGCATGGAGAGAAACATTACCGCTAGGTTCTGGCTTTTGGTTCTGTTTTGTGTTTTGCTAGAAAAAGAATTACAAGTCTGTAAGCTGATGGGGAATCAGCATTTTTCACAAGGAGCACAAAGAATGAGTCACAGCTTTCCACTCAAAAAAGTTTAAAGGGGCTTACGTATATACCATAATTAGCTATCACTACAGACAAATCATTTCTCGCTATACTTTTATTTCTAAAGTCTACCTTTTGTCTCTGCGTTTCCCGGGAGGTCCCTACCCTTGCTTTAAAAAAGCAGCTTAACTCCCACTTGAGCCACTGATGTTCAGGCTGAGGTCCACTTTCCAGGCCGACCACTTAAAATTCTGGCCCAAAGAGTGCCGGGTGGTGGCACACAGCTTAGGGCTCCGACCTGCCAGACTGACTTTACTCGGTGTGGCATTTGCCATTAACTTGTCCTCAAATCCTGGGGGCTCAGACTTACTCCTTGAATGCTGGGTTGAGGGCAACCCAGCTAATCAAAAGGTTTTCAAGGTGAAGGCTGTAGTGTATTCCCATGGGTGCCCAGTCCTCTCCCTTCGACCCCCTGGTAACCTCTGGTCTTGCCATGGCTACACTGGCCCGTCTTGGGGAAAGGCAGCAGTCTTACCTAATGTAGTCATTTCTGCAAAGGATCATGCCGCTCTTGGTGTAACAGGACGTGCCGATGTCACCCAGCTGCGCCTGGCAGCAGGAGCACTTGAGGCACCGGCTGTGCCAGTAGCTGTCCATGGCATAGAGCAGAAAGCGGTCCGCAATCTTGCCCCCGCAGCCTGCGCACCGCTTCCAGGAGAGGGAGCCGGCCGTCACCGGGGGCGGCTGCGAGCTGCTGCCCGGATTCACCATGGTCTGCAGAGGGCGGGAAGGGACAGAGAAAGAGAGGGAGACAAAACAGGGGCGATGCAAAAGTTAGTAATCGCCGGCAGAGCGAGCAGGCAGGCGCGCTCCCCTCCTGCCCGCGGAGCTGCTGGAAGGAGGCAGCAGGGCCAGGGCGGGAAGGAGGCTGAGGGGGAGAGGGAAGGAGGGAGGCTCGCCGGCAGCAGCCGCCTGTTTACTTTTCTCAAGCTTTGTTCTGGGGCCACGAGCTCCTCGCAACTTTGCTGCGCTCGCCGCGGCTGACAATCGCAGCTCGGGTACTGTCAAAACTCCGCGAGCCAGGCTGCGCGGCGCGCTCCACCCCTCGCGGCGCCTCCCCCGGCGCCGCCCCCGCCCCGGCCCCCGCCGCCCGCCGCCCGCCTCCAGCAAATGAGGGTCAAACCCACCCACCGCCGCGCCGGGCCCCTCCCCGGCCCCCGCCGAGCCCCGCGAGCGCGCCCAGGGGAGCTGGGCGGCGGCGGCCCCGCCGGAGCCACGTTCCCTCCCGAGCTCTGCCCGGGAAGTGCAGCTGCACTTCACAAGTTGGAAAGAGTTGAGGGTTTTCCGCAAGGGGAAGGAGGGCGGCCCCGGCGGAGGGGCGAAGGAGAGCGTGATGGTGGGAGGCGAGGCAAGGTGGCGGGAGCCGGTGCGGGGAGCGGAGCGGGGCGGGGGTGGGGGGTGGGGGGTGCGGCGTGTAAAGTTGCGAAACTGGTTTTTCGTATTTTAAACAGCACCTTTCACATGCCATGGTGGTGACCGCCATCTCCCATTATTGTTCCAAATCTCATTTCATTTTGAAGCTCAGTGAGTGTTTTCTCTGGGTTTTCAGGACACAGGCAAGAATAATAGATCATTGAACTTTAGGATGCCTGTTAACTTCCTATACAAACACTCTCCACTTTGGTCTCACTAATCTGCCCTTGATCAGCAATTTAAATGCTAAACCTTTGTTCCTCCAAGGTTGGGGGGGGGAGCGTACAGATAATATGTGAGAAGGCACTATTAAAGGATGCACATGTTAAATTCGAGCCAGTCCTGCTGTCACCAAAAACTGCTTTTAAAAATTCCCCACTCTTCCTAATGAATGCCACAGGAGAAGCAACCGCAGTATAATATAGGAATCAATTTATAAAGCTTAGCCTAAACCGATTAATTTGTTGCCTCCAATCCTGAGTCCAATAAAGTCCTAGTGTTCCTCCAGTCACTTATTCTATAAAAAGATCAAGTTATTTACTGCCAATTAAGCAGCCTGTTTTGTCTTTGTCCTCTGTAAGCCGAGAGTGTGGGCTCCCCCAGGCTCCGGCTATCTGCTGGAGACACTCAGCTGATACCTCAGAAGGGACAGGGCGAACTTTGCCTGTCCCCGGCCCAACTTGGCTGCTGCAAGAAAACGAGGCAGAGGGAAGGAAACAAGGACTCGGGTTCCTTAAATAGGCCGATTTTAAACACATTTCCTCCGAAAGAGTCCCGGAACGTGTGTCCAGCGACCGCACAATAAACCAGAATAAGAACTGCACCAATTAAGCTGTAACAAAACCCAGCGACTTTGGAAACAGGACCACTCTAAAACCCATTAGCATTGCATTTATCCGAAGGCATCATACCTTTATGTAAATTGATTTATCTGATGCATTTACTCGAGGAATTGCTTTTTGTTACAATTTCAGCCCTAACCCAAATGAATCTGCATTTCCTGCCCTGGGTCTTTAAACTGTCCCCCCCCACCCCCACCCAACACACACACCCCAACGTTTTAATCACTCCAAATTCCTTCTTAAAAGCGGCGAGGGAGGGAGAAGATTCAAGCTCTTCCCAACCCCCATCTTTGGTGCGAGGTAAATATATATATATGTATTTTTTTGAAAAGGAAATATTACACTGAGAAAAGCATCCAGTAACCCCATTAGCTAAAGCTCTTAAGGACAAGCAATACCTTAATGCTGATTAAATCTAAAAGAGATGAATCAAGAGGACTGAGCAGAAACCGACTCCCCTGATAACTAAGGACGGCCCTCATCAAGTTTCATTTAGAGTTGGAAAAAAAAAAAAGAAAGCTTTTAAGTTAAATAGGCTTATACTCTAGTAATTACATAGCCAAGCAATTTAGGTCCTGGGATACTCAGTGAAATAGAAAGCAGAACTGGCAGCTAGAGGCAAAATCTGCCCCCTTTAACAACGTCTCTGGTGTTTTTTAATGGAGACCAAGGGAGGGACAAACGTAGCGCTGGCAATTTGTAGTACAAAAATGGATGCTTAATTCATGTCTTGATTTTAATTAGGTGATTCACCGGATTTCTCCTGGATTGGAACAAAAGACTTATAAGCCAAGAGGAATTTTTTAAAAAGAACCAGCAATACCTAATCCTGGTCACTTAGATCCTTTCTGCCACTGTTTCAAAAACAGTGTTTACTAGAAGGGGGAGGGGGTCGTGCCTACCCCCACCCCCCAACGCACTACTTCTCCTACTTAACCCCGCATCGAAGCACCCCCCAAGCCACCCACCCACACACACACCACCCAGCCTTCCTCTTCGGACCTGGAAACATCCCCACCCCCGCCAGGGTCCCCGGCAGCCCGGCCTCCGAGAGGAACCCTTTTGTAAGAAGCAGGAGCCGCTACAAAGCGGGCGGCCCGGGGCTGCCCTCCGTGCCCTCCGCGCTAGCTCGCAGGCTGGCCTCGGTAGTTTCAGACTCGCGCATTATCTAAGCCGACGTATTGTTTACTTGCAATTTGGGACGGTCAAGGGAAGGAAGCCAAAGAAAACAGCCCCGGCCCGCCCGGGCCCCCTCCCGGCCTCCCCGGCTCCCCAGCCGCCCCCTTACCTGCTTCTCCCCTATACTGCGAGACTGCGGGCGGCGGCGGCGGCGGCGGCGGCGGCGAACGAGCGAGCGGGCGAGCGGGCGAGCGGAGCCGCTCGGCTTCCAGGGAAGGGGCGCCTCGGCCGGCGGCGCGGAGGGAGGGAGTTCTCGCAGATGCAGGAAAGGGGAGGAGGGGGCTGAGGGCGGCTGGGCGTTTTTGTTGTTGTTGTTTTTGTTTTTTTTAAAATCGCGCTGCTCTGGGGCTGGGGTGGGGAGGCCCCCCGCGTTCAGGGGCAGCGCGGCCGGGAGCAGAAGTGTCAGTGGCGGTGCCCGTCCTTCTCCTCAGCCTCCGGCTGCGCTCGAGCAGCGGTGGGAGCCCTCGGCCCGCGCGGCGCGGCTCGAGGCGCGGCGCAGCGGCAGCAACTGCTGCAATCGCTGCTGCAAGTTTGGCAATGTGGCTTCACTTTGTATATGCCCCCGCCCCCGCCGCGCTCCGCCCGCTCCTCCTCCTCCGCCGCCGCCGCCGCCTTCCTCCCTCCCGCGCGCTCCCTCGCTCGCTCCCTCGCCCGCCCGCCCGCTCAGGCTGCCGGAGGCGGCTCGGCCGCGCTCCCTGCACCTCCGGGCCGGGAGCCGCGGCGCAGACCACAGCCCCAGGAGCGGCGGCCCGCACGGCTCGGGGGGCCCCGGCAGAAGCGGGCGCGCGCTGGCAGCGGGGGGCTGCGGCCGGGCCCGGGCCCGGCGCGCTGGAGCCTGCGCCGCTGCCGGGGCGGCTGCTGCTGCTGCTGCTGCCCGGCTCGGCGGCTCGGCGGCTCGGCGGCGGCGCTGGCCTCTAGCCGGCTCGCTCGCTCCCTCCGCGGCGCTTACACATGTGTTACTGACAGAGCAGAATCCCAACTACTCCCCGGCTCTGCCGCCGACGTCAGCGACCCTCAGCCACTGGGCGGCCGGATTGTTCAGGCGGAATAATAAAACCTGCCAATCCGGGGGAGGACAAAGGGATGACTGAACCGAGCCTCGCGGGGCGGGGGAGAGAGCGAGGCGGCGGAGCGGGCCGAGCCAGCCGAAGGGAAGGGCCCGAGTCAGGTGGCGAGAAGTGAGCGGGCGCCCTGCGTCGCCGGGGACCGTGCCGGCCGCCGAGGCGCGGCCACCGCACCTGCCCAGGCGGCGCGGGGACCCCGGAGACCCCGCCCGCTGCTCCCTCGGGGCGTCCCCTCCCCTGGCGCCGTGGAGACCCTTAGGAAACTTACTGCACATCTTTCTCAGATACGGGTCTCTTCCTGTTTGGGAAGAAAAGTCGGCGGACTGCCTCTCTCTCTCTCTCTCTCTCTCTGTCGGTTTTTAAATTCACGGTGCTGGCGATTTATGAACCTTAGTGGAAGTTTAGCTCACGAGCTAAGAACAGTAAGGGAAGTAAGTATCGCCCCTACCTAGATTCTTGCCTACTTAGGCCCCTTCCATAACCCGGGTTTGAACCAAGTGTCCAGGAGGCGTCCTTGCTGTGGGACCACAAGCCCTGTTTTCACAGTCGAAGGAAACTTCCTGGAGAAAGCCTTGTCCCACTACCCTGGCCACTGTGGCCGAGAGCCGCAGTGTCTCCCAGCCCCCCAACGCAGTGGAAGTAATGGCAAGATTCGCAGTGTCACAGCCCCTGCAGAGGAAGCAGTGGAGCTCCTCGAATAAATCAAGAGCTGAGGAATGCTTTTAGGGCGCTAGGCTGGGAGTCTGCAGGGCCGCAGCCCAGCCAGGATGCTTGAATACCTAGTGGGTCCACTTTACCCGCTCTGCGGGATAGGTTTAATAAATCTCCCATCCGAGGCTCCTATTAGGTCTGATGATTATTAGTAAGTTCCAGAGAGATTTTTCTGGTGGAAATGATCATGAAAGTGCAAAGCCTTTCTACTAGGTATCATTAAATCAAACCATCCTTGTGGGACAAGTTTTCAGATTGTGTTACGCACGGTTCGGCAGGATTGAGCAAAAGAACGGAAGGAAGGGGACTGTGGCAGGACAGTGTAGGTGTTCAGCTTCGCAGGCTTGGGTGTCTGGGGGCACGTCTGTCCTGTTTGGGACATGCCTGCCTTTCAAACTAAGGCTGCAAAAGAGAGTAGTTATCGTTTACTGAAATAGGCACAGGACATCTTATATGCCAATTAAGATACTCACTAGTATTAAGTATTAAGATACTCACCTCAAATCCCTGGCATCCTAAAATTAAGTGAATGAATGTGATTGGTTTGTATTTAAAATTGCATTGCTACCACCAGTTCACCTCGTGCACATATGAAAAATTTTTTACAAAAATCATTGACACTGGAGCAGTAATCAAAATGTCCTGTAGACAGCTGCAGATGGGCATGAATAATGGACAAAAGGAAGGCCAACTTACCAAAGATGTGCTTTTCCCAGAAAGCTAGTCTAGATAACTCAGCTAACCCAAGGAGGGAAGGAACGCGTGAACAAATAATGCATTTTAATTCTCTGGTTCATTTTCAACTTGTTAATAATTTATGATTGTCAAAATGAGATGATGACCCAAGATCTTAGCTACAATTAGGTAATGATTTGTTACAGATGAGTAAATATTCCCTGAACCTTAATGGTCCTTATTTTCCCTTTTCAAAATATTTATTTATTTATAGGACTGGCAGAAAGAGGAGGAGAGATGGAGAGCAAGTGAGCTTCTGTCCTCTGGTTCACACCTCAAATGCCAACAACAGTCAAGGCTGGGCCAAGCTGAAGCAGGAACCAGGAATTCCATCCAGGCCTCCCATGTGGGTGGCAGGGACCCAAGTACTCAGGCCATCAAGGGCTGTCTCCCAGGCACGTTACCAGAAAGCTGGATCCCAAGCAGGTGGTAGCAGGGACTCCACTTAGGCCCTCTGATACGGGATGTGGGCATCCCAAGCAGCAGGTGAATCTGCAGCCAGCACCTGCCCCAGTTTTTCCCTTTTAAAAGTGATTTGCTTAAACAGAGCTCGTAACACATAGATCTATAATGAATTGTGATAATGTTGGCATTTTCCCAGAGTGTGTCTACGTAAATGGAATTATACTAGTAAAATGAAAACTTTGGATTTTTAAGCAGGCACATGTTCAGGTGTCGCTGAGAGACTGTCTGAAGGAGAGAAGGCTAGATGGAAGTTTGAATGTGCATGTCTCCAGGCTGCAAGGAGCCCACGTCTTAGGAGGTGGTTTTGGCATTTTGGCTCCAGTTCTGTGTGGAATGAGGTCTTTACACATGTCCTGGTAGATCAGAGTGAGTATGACTGTATTACCAGTGTGCTTTATTTGCTGATGTTGTGGTTATAGAAATACAAAAGCGATAATGGCTAACAGTCTCTCTTCTGAGGAGTAGGAGTAAATACAGTCACTGTAATCAAAATGCAGGTGTACTTTAACCACAGCGCCACCTCTGGGTAGTCTTTATTTCTGCACCCCTTGCGTTCAGCAGTCTTTTCTCATCTGGGTGGTCTCAAAGTGCCTGCCTGAGTGAGGAAGCAGTGTCAATCTTCTATTCCCGCTGATACTAACCACACAAAAACTGTGTCAGCACGCACGAGTCGTTATGCAGAAAGGAGCTCTGTATTCTGGTTTTTTTCAAATACAAAAACAGTGCTCCATGTAATGATCGGGTTATAAAGTATAATTGCCTGAATTAAAATGATGTTATATTGTGTCCAGCAATTCTAGAAACCTCTGCTGATACCACACATTCACTTTCATCCTGCTTACCTACAATAAGAAATGAGAGTACTTTATTTTGGAAGAGAAAAATAAACTCAGTTGTTTCCTAAATGCCATAAAATGCGAGAACCATGTTGATCCTAAGTGATGTCCTCATCCCCCTCACTCACCCAAAAATGATTTGTGCACACCTTCCCTCCTTCTCATGGAAATCCTTCAATCATATCCCTTCTGTTCTCCAAGGGCCAGTTCTCTTAGCCTCTCCCACGCACAGCCAGAGGGTCAATGCCCTCAGGGCCTGGTGAAGACCAGACTGCTACACGCTGATATGGCAGCCTCCAAGACAAGCAGCCCAGCTCTTTCTTAGGGGAAAAAAAAGTAAGAAAAAGTTTTCCCTTTAATATCAATGCAAAAACTATTTTTGAAGGAAGTCATTTTTAAAGAGTTTTTTTTTTTTTTTTTTTTTTAAAAAAAAAAAAAGAACAAACTCATCTTTATGGGGCTTGTCACAGAGATCCCTTGGAGTCAGAAGATGCCTTCAAGGTAAATGGGGAGACTTGACTCCAGGGCAGCAATTTGGAGTGTAAAAGGAACCAGTGTGCTGCAGTGGGTTCAGCCACCGCCTGTGATGCTGGCATTCCACAGGGCCACTAGTACAGGTCCCAGCTGCTCCACTTCGGATCCAGTTCTACATTAATTCGCCTGGGAAAGCAGCAGAAGATGGCCCAAGTGCTTGGGCCCCTGTACTTACGTGGGAGACTGGGTTGAAGCTCCTGGCTCCTGGCTTGGGCTTGGGCCTGGTCCAGCCCTGCCATTGCAGCCATCTGGGGAGTGAGTCAGTGGTGGGAAGATTCTCTCTCTCTCTCTCCAGCGCTTTCAAATAAATAAATACATCTAAAAAAAGGTAGAGAGAAGAGGGGGCAACCATAGGTACTGACAGAGAAATGGCAGGTAGATCCTATGGCAGGTTTCTTTGTTGTTGACGGTGTTGGCTGGAGGTGAGGAGTGAGGGAGGAACTGTGCAGAAGAGAGAGACCAGGCACCTGTGCAGCATTTCAGAACAAGGCTCTGTGTTGAACCGAACATCTCTGAAAGACTGCATTGCAGAGAACCATATCTTGGCTGTAAAGTCTTGATAATAATACTGGGAATTTACAGATTGCCTTTTTTAGTATTTCTCAAAATTCTTTATAATATCTCACTAGACGTTTCATGTAATGAAAGGGTGGGTGGTTGCCTTGGTAGAATATTCTGGTTTTTCTTTTAAGCAATCCCACTAAACATGTTCATCGGTACTTGGGAAGTTCTATCTCAACTTCTCTTTCATAAGGGGAGAAAATAGTGAGAAAGGGTGTTATTGCAATGAAATAGAAAACTGAGGAAAACAAAGCAGCAATGACAGTGCTGTGGTCGGAAATACGACGTAAGTTGTAGATTTTGCTTTCACTTGTTCTGTGTGATTTGGACATTTAAATTTCTGGGACATTTCACTTCTGGAAAAAGTGAAAATGATGGTGCGAAAGAAGAAAACATGGCCTGACCTAACAAAGCCACTTAAAGATCATGGCAAGATATCTTCTTCATGCAGGTTTAGTTAGGTGGACAGAACTTTAGAAATCTCTAAACCTGCCTGAGAACTATGAGATCTTGATGTATGACTCTATTTCATAGAGAGGATATCGTGGGAAAAATTCATGTAACTTACTCATTCTAACTACAATACGTCTGGGACTGGATTCTGCCAGCAATATTCAAACACAGTGATATTCTGTATATGTCAGTGCAAAAAACTTCTCAGACTATATGCATGAGTATATTAGATGTTCATTAAGGTCTTTGAAATGATCTACTGGGCTGACAGGCAATGCTTATTAAAATTGAGTTAAATCTTGACGTGGATAAATTTAATTTTGTAATAGTTACAAAGAGGTTATATAGATGACTGGGCCATTTGTATATATGTGAGGTGGTTATTATCAAGAATATGTATTAAAATTATACATCCAGTAGAAAATAGCAATTCCATTTAAAATTAATTCCTGTTCCTCTACAGCTTTGGAAATGAGTGCTTATTGATAGAGAAACTAAAGCATTAAAACATAATTCATTCTCCCATATGTTCCCACTAATTTTCTTGGTAAAAGAAAGGCTAATAATTCAGAAATTTTGAGTGCCCCAAACCACAACTTTTTTAGTCAGTGTCACTTCTAATGATAGTATTGATATAATAAGATTTTTGCTGTGTAGATTTATAATAAAATCCAGTATTTTAAAGTAGAATACTAGTTTCTATTTGCTCCCCTAAAAAAGGATAATGAAAATAGGATAATATTTGTTCATCCAATTGTAATGAATGGCCCTACTGAAATTAGAGGATTACAATCCATAGCTGTCCATAGACTTGAAAAACACACATCTCTACTCAATACAGCACCATAAATTTTTTAGAAGAAAAAGAACAACTAGATATAGATTTTTTTAAATAATAAAATTGGATAACTCAATTGACTAAAATGTGTTCCCTCCATGCCGAGGTACACATTATAACGTCATCATTTATTTTTCTCAACATAAATCAAATTTCATAATAAAATTGTTTTTGATGAATCACCACTTCTTTTCTAGCTTCAAAACATTCTGACAGAGAAAGCAAATTTGTCGATTTCTCTGTATGATAAAAAAATCACTGGAAATATATTTAAGACTCTTAGTCTAAGATGATAATTTTTTTGGAAGTTTCCTATGAAAGGAAAATATTGAAGTGAAACTATTTTCAAGTTTGGGGAAATAACTGAAGAATAGAATAAACTTTCTTTTCAGCATTTTCCCTGAGCCATCTGCTGTGGTCTCTGACAAGAAAGCCAGGAGAAGCCATTAGAGAACAATACTCTGGAAACAATTTGCTTCAAAAGGGAAAGAAAACTTCGGCAACATTACCTTTGTAAGAGTTTGTTCGAATTAGAGGGGTAACACATCCGCCAATTGTACCCAGATGCCTCTGTGGGTCCTGTTTTTATTGCCTTTCTCTGCTGAGAGAACATTTAACACTGCATTGAAATTCCTACTTACTGCTTATGTCCAGTAGTAAATCCTAGCACATTATTAGAATATCTGCCTGTTATCAGCTCCGTCAGGGAATGAATTATTGACTATAACTCATAGCTGGGAAGACTACATATGACACTCCAGTGAAGTTTTGATAATTTCTAGGAGTCATGGTAATTTATAGAAGGGAGTTTTGATTGATCTCCCACCACCTATTTTGCACCTATCAGTAAATAGGACACATATTGATGGCCTACAGGAGTGACATGAACAACAGGAGAGAATTCACAACTTAGCATTTCTTTTTTTTTCTCCTGCAGTATGATTTCTATTAAAACATTAACTCGGCTTCTATTAATTTCCTTCTGTGTGGTTTACTCATGGGAGTGGGGAATCATATATCTCAACTACTGAATGTATAATATCACTATTCTAATAATTATTTAGATAGATTCCTCATTGGTAGTTATACCAGCCTCTGACTTTCAGAAAGAAAGCCCTGAGACTATTAATTAGAACAGATGAAGGCGGAGCAAAACAAATACTGAAAGACTTGGAAGAGTTTCTGCAAGTGTTGGGATACAGCAGATAGAATAAAAGAGAATCATTTGAATTAATAGATAATGGGCAAGTTAGTTATGACATGAAAAAGTTTGTAATGTATTGATACAAAATTCACAGATAGGCTTAAAATGATGTTGGCATCACTTCAAAGTTTATTTGTCAGAATGTTAAACAGCAGTCACCTATACTCACAGCTCCCTTTTAGTCTTACATTTATTTTCCTTGTGACTCATTTTTGCTGTGTTTTCCAAATTCAATTATTTCTCAGGGTAAACTCTGCTAGACAAATGTTTCCTTTATTTCTTTATTGAGTTTTCATCATTATGATTTCATTATTGTTTTATTTACTACAACAATTGCTTCCTAGAAAAATAACAGTATTTTCAACTCTCATACAGCAAACAATATAAATAATAATTTTAAGTTTAATGGTTACTTCCTAGATGACATTTAAAAACCTGTCTAGATTTCTGGAATTTTCAACTTATACTCAAATAGTATTTAGTAATTTGATACCAAAATAATGGTGCAATGCAAGATAGTCAAGATTGGAGGTCGGTAACTTGACTGAACATTTGGCTCAAAGAAAATAATTCTTTTTTCATTTTATCTTAATTTAGTAGCTTCTAGCAGTCATCTAAACAATCTTAAAATTAAAAGATAATGTTAATGGGAAAGACTGTTGTCATAGGATAATGGTTTCCTGCTGCTAGATTAATGCAGTGGCAATAATACTGGAGCATTTATTGAAAATAAAGGGAAAGACAAAGCCAGGAGATTTATTTTTAAAGCAGGTGTCACGGATCCTATGACACTGTTGTGTTACACTTACTTTGTTCCAATTTTGTCAAATGGCTGATGGCGAATGATCCTTTTTCCTGATGGATGTGGGGCGGCACCGACACCGGCTGGGACCCCACAGCTGGAGAGTGCATTCTTTTTGACTAGAGGAGGTTTGTTGTGTGATTCTTCCAATCAGAAGGCAGCTTCTAAACTAAAGGCTGTGCCAGTTAAAGAAACAAATACAAAAAAAAAAAAAAAAGGCACTAATAAATGTGTCCTTGACTTAAAAAAAAAGCAAGCATCTACTTAATGTTATCCATTGTTCTAGAAACATGAATAAGCCCTGCATTGGCACCTGAATCCATTGCTGTCCACCCAGCCTGAGGAATGGCCTGCAGAACAAAGCTCTCAGTTCCTGGACGTCAGCCACCGTAGCCACCTGTCCTGGACTTGTCTTCTGTGAATGCCCGTGATTGTTTGGAGCAGAGTAACAGTGGCATCCTCGCAGGAATGGGAGGGTGGTAGTCAGGACTCCTAGATGGCCCCTTAGATTCCCACCCAGAGTGTGCACACCCTGACAACCCTCCTTGAATGTGGTGGGCTGTGTTAATGAGGTAGCCCATGTAAAAGAGGTAGAACAGATGAAAGTAGTCAGAGAGTTTCAAAGCCAGAATGCTCTCCTGTTGGCCTAGGAGGATCTAACTGCCATCTGTGAGGGCTCCATGGAGGGAACACAAAGAAAAATACAACTCCTCCACCCCACAACAGCGGAGAGAGCTCCAACCCGCCAGTGGAAGGACTTCCATCCTGCCAACCACCAGAGCATGTGGACAAGGACCTTGAGTCTCAGAAGAGAAGGCAGTCCCAGGTGATACCCTGACTTCAATCTGGTGAGACCCTGAGCCCAGACCTCAGACCTGCAGAGCCTGAGATAGTGAGTGAGTGTTGCTTTAAGCTGCTGAAATGGTAATTTGTTTTGCAAAGATAGAAAATGAATACAGATGCTGTGAGAAAAAGCCAAATAAAATATTTTGTGGCCACCTCTCTTCCTCTACCATGAATTACTCTATTTGCTTCTTCTTGTAAAATCTCCCTCCCTAGCAGAGCCAGGGGCAAAAAGTTGGCATGCCCTCACCGTGGTCCGGATGCACATCAGTTAGGATGTGGTTCATCCACAACAGATGCTAATAACTAACTCAGGCACAAGGGACTTGAACGGAAGATACTAGAGGGTTTTAGGAATAACATGAGGCCTGAGGACCAGACTAAGACAACAAACGCAGAGGCGGTGTCAAGGCTTGCAGAGTAGACATTTCCCCTGTGGCCTCCTTGCAGGAATGGGATGGTTAGGATGGTGGTGCCTGGGTTTGACTATTCCCATTCTTCCTGGATACCTACTCAGATTGTGAAATTTCTAATGAGAGCTTCCTATTGGGCATTCTCAGGGGATGAGTGTGCCCCTTTAGAGACAAGAAAGAGCAAGCCTTGGACTTGGACTGGGCATCCAGTCCCTCCAACAATCTCTAGAATGGGAGCAAGAAGGAACAGATATGAAACAGAAATGAATGAATGAATGAATGAATGAAACAAGCGTCAGACAAACTGGCAGAAAGCAAAGCCTGGGGTCCTGAATGTGGGGAGGGTAGAGAGCCCATTAGACGAGCATATCCAGAACGTGTCATCAGAAAAGAGTCAGGAGTGGCAGGCAGCAGATTTCATAGCCAGTTGAAGGAGCAACCTCTGTAGCACACAGAGGCTCATACGAGCAGATTCTAGATGCCAGGTCCCAGCTGGCTTCCTGCATGCCCAACACTTGGGTAGATTAGACCTGTGTCGAGCAGCTTGAACGTGACAGTTATCTACTCCTGCTGTGTCTACTAACCACTAATTTCTCACTTATTACCCTATCATAGACACCATATTTCTCGTCTCCTAGGATTTTAAGTGTCTGTAGCTATTAGGGGTTGAGATGATGCTGTGCATATCAAAGTCATTATGATAACAAATGTTCAGAAGGCATTGGGGAAACTGGCCAAGCAAACAGAGGGTACTGAAGGTTCCATACCCAATGACTTGTACAAATGGGCTCATGGGTTTCTTTCTTTTTGTCTTTATCTTTGTTATCATCCTATGTTCATTCTTCCATTTAAAAAAAAGATTTGTTGAGAACCCACTCTGCTCAACCAGTGTTCAAGATGCCAGAGACACAGCCACACACAAAGCCTCTGTCCTCACAGTGTCCATAAATTACGTATGTGAGATGGTGGTGTGGGCTATAAAAACAAATGAAGCAGGGTAAAAATGACAGGGAGCAATGCAGCCAGGGTGGAACTGGTCTTGCTGTAGAGCACAATTTTACATAAGAGTATCGGGGAGGTTTCAACGATAAGACAGCATTTACCCAGAGGCATGAAGGAAGTAAAGCAGCCATGGTCAGAGGAAAGGAAGCATCATCATGACAATGACCTGAGGAGAGAGCAAGAGTTTGATGTAATTTAGATGCAGGAAGGAGGGTGGGCGGTTGGCCCATTGGTTAATACACCACTTGAGACACCTGTAGCCCGTAAGCCTGCATGCTTGTCCTGGATCCTCTTCCAATTCCACCTTCCAGCTAATGCAGACCCTGGGAGGCAGCAGACGATGGCTCAAGTAGTTGGGTCCCTGTCACCCATGTAAGAGATCTAGATTGAGCTCTTGGCTCGCAGATTCAGCCTGGTCCAACTCTGGCTGTTGTGAATATTGAGGGAATGAATGAGCAGATGGAAACTCTCTCTCTCAATCTCTCTCTCTCTCTCTCCCTCTCTCCCTCTCCCTCTCTCCCTCTCTCCCTCTCTCCCTCTCTCCCTCTCTCCCCCTCTCCCTCTCCCTCTCTCTGCCTCTCAAGTCAAAAGAAAAGAAAAGAAATGGAAGCAGGAGAGAGGCCAGTGGCCGGGAGTACAGAGGATGATATCAGAGTTCAGATTGGGACAGATAGGGACTTGGGCTTTTACTGAGTGCTCTTGGAGGGTTCCAAGCAGAAAAGAGATGTGATCTGATTTATACTTTAAAAGCCTCATTCTGGCTGCCTTATTGAGAACGAACTACAGAGAGGCCCAGCAGAAACAATGAGACCTCTAGGGAGGAGATTCTTCCAGTAATCAGGCAAGGGACAGGAGTGGCTTGATCTGTTGTGATAGCAGAAAGGGAGGTTAGAAGTGATCGGATTTTGGATGTAGTTTAGAACTGAGATGAGAGAATCATAGTTTCTATCTCAAAGTTTACATTGCATTCATACGCCTTTGACAAAATCTGTGTTTCCACATGTCAGGGCAGGTATAAGTCCCTTTCAGCCTCTGCAAAGTTGGACAGACAGCTCCTCTCCATCTCTCACCCCTGCAAGATCCCCCTTCTCTCAGGTGGTGATTATGTCAGAAATAGCCAGAATGTTGCTTTTCATTCAGAGCTTTCCATTTTAACTCAGAAGGGAGAAATAACCAATGCAGAACTCCTCACTGGAAGTCAAACCCGGGTAAGGTTCTTCTCAAAGAGCAGCTCACTAATGTCAATAACCACCTGATACAGTAGGCACCACCGCCTCAACTTAAAACTGAGAAACCTCAAATCGCCAGAGTGATGTGATTGCTTAAGATCAATGTCAAAACTGGAGTTAACCTTGGAATTCTACAACGCTTTACAGATTGATGAGACCTCCCATGATTGACTCCTATCTGCCAACAGATTCATATATGGGCTTTATCCGATAGGTTTCTACCACTCTAGCTTCTAGTCCAGTGAACATCAACCAGATACATGTGTCCCTTGGTGGACATTTGGCGACATCTGGAGACTTTTGATTGTCACCACATGGTGTGGAGGGTGTGGCAGAAGGAGGTATGATGAGGAGTGGCTACCGGCATGATGGGCGCATGCCAGGGTGGCTGCAGAACACATCCTACCAGGCAAGGGCATGCGTTCTACAGCAGAGAATTACACTGCCCCAAATGTCAACAGTGTCAAAGTTGAGGAACTCTTTTAAACCACTCCTTGATCATTGACTTGTCTTAGTAGAAAGAACATAAATTGTAAAACATTAGTAATCCTTCATTTAGATTTTAAAATGAGGAGGGGCTGGCCTTGTGGCACGGCGAGTTAAGCTGCCCTTGCCATGCCAGCAACCCATATCAGAGCCAATTCAAGTCCCAGGTTCTCTGCTTCCGATCCAGCTCCCTGCTAATGTGCCTGGGAAGGCAGCAGAAGGTGGCCCAAGTGCTTGGGCCCCTGCCACCCATAAGGGAGATCTGGATGGAGTTCCAGGTTCCTGGCTTTAGCCTGGCTCAATCCTGACTGTTTCAGCCATTTGGGAAGTAAACCAGAGGATAGAAGATCTCTCTCTCTCTCTCTCTGTGTATGTGTGTGTCACTCTGCCTTTCAAATTAATAAAATAAATCTTTAAAAAATTATTTTAATGAGGAAGTTTCTGTAGCCAGAACAATTTCAGTGTGTTGGCTGTGGTAAGATTTTTTCCTTTATTATTATTTTTTTGATGGATGCTACTCATTTTTTTTAAAAGATTTTATTTATTTATTTCAGAGGTAGAGTTACAGACAGGGAGAGGGAGAGAGAAAGAACGGTCTTCCTTCTGCTGGTTCATGTCCCAAATGGCCTCAACGGCCAGAGTTGCACCAATCCAAAGCCAGGAGCCAGGAGCTTCCTCCAGGTCTCCCACACAGGTGAAGAGGCCCAAGTACTTGGGCTATCTACCACTGCTTTCCCAGGCCATAGCAGAAAACTGGATGGGACGAGGAGCCGCCAGGAATAGAACCGGTGCCCATATGGGATGCTGGCGCCACAGGCGGAGGATTAATCTACTGTGCCCCAGCACCGGCCCCGGCTGAAGTAAGATTTGCAGTCATCTGGGGAAATTTTACCCAGTTTGTTGTATGGTACTATGCTCGGTGCATATAAGTTTTCAAGCCCAAAAGTGTAAAAACAAAACTTTGAAATGGAAACAAAACTTATTAATTGAAATTAATAAGTATCTAGGTAGATATTTACAAAAAATAAATATGATTTAGATAGACAGTCCAAAAGTCAGATTTTTCTAGACTATCCAGAAATCAGATAATAGATCTACAGTCAACATTTTGGAAAGTGAAATCAAGAAACAAGGCAAGGCTATACATGAATGAAGCTGGATGCCAAATGTACCAAGATTTGAATGAAATAGCAAGTGCAAAGGCCCTGGGATGGGAATAAGTTGGGATGCTGGTGTTACAAGAATAGAGTGATAAGGACAGGGCTTGTAGCTGATGATATTGGAGAAAGAGCTGAGTCATTCGATTTTAATCTGAACATAGTGGGAAGGCATTGGAGGTGATCAAGTGCAGTTGTTTCATAGTTGGACTTCATTTTTTAAAAATCAACTAATTCTTTAGGAAGAATTAACTAAAGGTATGTGTGATAGAAATTTCTACCAGCTTATCTACAGATACACTCTTCCTAGAAATGGAACCCCATTTTAAACTATGGATATTGGTGTCTGGAACAAAAGACTGCATTTCCTAAAGTTTTCTTGTACCTCCAAGGCCCATGCAACTAAGTTATGGCCAATAAAGCATATGTAAGGGGAAGTGTAGACAGGATATGGAGGAAAGTGCTTAAGGAGAGTGGAATTAGCTCTTCCTCCTTCTTCTTCTTGTAGACCTGAAATGTGGACCTAACGGCTAAAGCAACACCATGATAGAACCTTAAGGATGGAAATCATGTAGTAGGCCAAAGCCTTGTCCTGGGCGTAGAGCTGACAGGTTAAAGATGGAGGGCCTGGTGAAAGACAGGGTCTTGGCAACCCAGTGAAGTTGCCAAGCAGCACTGGATTAGTCACTTACAAACTGATGTGAACAAGAAATAAGCTTGTACTTTTTGGTCCTTTGTTAATTTGTTGTTGTTGTTAATGTTTTTTGTTGTTCTGAGTTGAAACCAATTCTAACTCACCCAAGAGGCAAAAATGGAAGTGAGAGAATAATAAAGCAATTATTGCAGTAGTCTCTGGTGGGAAAGTGAGTTGAGGTGGACCCTAGGCAAATGATTGAAGTGGTGAGAAGTATGATATACATGACAAGCAGAGAGAGAGGGGGAGAGAGAGAGAGAGGAAAGAAGAGAGAGAGAGAGAATCTCCTATATGCTGGTTCACTCCCTAAATGCCCACAATAGCCAGGGCTGGGCCAGGCTGAAGCCAGGAGCCTGGATCTCAGTCTAGGTCTCCCATGTGGTAGCAGGGACCCAACTACTTGAGCCATCATCTGCTGCCTCCTGGGCTGTGCATTAGTCGGAAGGCGGAATGCAGAGCAGAGACAAGACTCAAACTCAAGTGCTCCGACTTGGGACATAGATGTCTCAAGCAGGAGTTTAACCCATTGCAACAAATGCCTGCCCCCAAATATGCATTTTGAGGATAATGTGAACATAGTGTGCCATTGCACTGTGAGAAGATTAGGGGAGAACAAAGTCAAAGATGTTCTCTAGTTAGTTGGCATGAGCAGATGAATGGCAGTTTGCCTTTCCTGAAGTTGGGAAGCCTGGGAAAGAAAGCTTATGGGCTAAGTCAAGAATCTTTTTTGGTCATAACATAATAAGGTTGAGATCCTCATTTAACATCTTTATGGACAAGTTGAGAAATCATGTAGATATCTAAGTCTGGACCTCATGGGAGAGGTCTGGACTGCAGAAGCAACTTGGAAAATCAGCAGCCAATGGAAAGCATTACATGCATGAATAAGACCTTATAGAGTGAGTCTCAGTAGTTAAAGAGCCAAGGATGGGGTCCTTGCATGTCCCGACTCTAGAGGTTGCAAAGATGAGGGAAAGGATAAGATAACAAAGTTAGAGGGAAGCCAGAGACCACAAGAAAAAAATGTTGCAAGGAGGACACTTGTTAAATTTGCAAACGCTGCTGAGAGGCTAAGATGCTAACTGAAACTAGGTCATTGACCTGGCAAGAGCACTGTATTGGGAAGGGAATTGCCCATCACATTTCCTTCCCCTTAATCACACTGGTCCATCACATGCTCAGCCCCAGATCTGGGCGAGAGACCTTCAGTGGATCTCTGCCTTGAAAGCATCAGGAATAGGATAAGCAGAGAAGCGTGTGTGTGTGTGTGTGTGTGTGTGTGCATTGTGGGGGTGAGGTGGGAGGCAGGATGGGGCGGGTGGATAGGCAGTAACAGTGCTTGACACAATGTTTTTTATTGTCATGTAAAAGATCCCAAACCTTGTCACAGTAGAGATGGAACTACTTGGGCCTATGTCATGGAGTGATCTGCAGTTCTGCTGCTGCTGACTTTGCTGTGAGGAACAGAGGGCAGGCATTTGTATATTATTAATTGCAAAATAATCACTCCCATATTTAAGAAGTTTAACACACACCAAAGACTTTTAAGACTGAAGATGCTGCCAATTGAGAAAGGAATCAACTATGCAGATTTTTTCCCCCTTTAAAAGACTTGAATTGCTTGCTTGTGAACCTTGGAAGAATAAACACCATTTGATCACATGTAGGGGAGCTAAAAAGTTACTGCTGACCACATTTTAAGGAAAAATGATGCTAGAGGTTTTGAAGTGTCCAAGAGAATTTTGTAGGTGGACCTTAAAATGTCAGGTTCTTCAGTTTCTGTGTCTCCAGTCTCCAGTAGGAACCCTCTCACTTGCCTGTATAAAGTCCCTACAATGAAACATTCCATTGCCATTTGTCTGTAAGACCAAGGCGGGTTATGGGGACCGGTCTCCTTACTTCCTCTAACTCTGCTGCCATATATGGAAACTGCTTAGAAAACTCATGGGCGGTACTAGGGAGCAGAGAGTGCTGCCTTAGTCACAGACATTGTCATCCTGAGTGACTAGGCCTGGCTTCATCCTCATAATGATAATAAATTCAACATACTTCCACCTCATAAATGCTACTTTGCCTGTCTTAAGAACATCTAAAGACAATTCAAAACCAATTAAGGCAATGATGATGGCAGGCCCACTATGCGTGTGCTAAGTACAGTGTGCCATGCACAGAGCCAGGCAGGCGCTCAAGAAACGTCAGCTCAGTGAACACAAGCATGGCAGAGCATACGGAGAACTCTCTGTCTTGTCTGAGAAGAGAGGGTGGTATCTAGTCTTTGAATCCGATCTGAGAAGAAAGAGTTAAAGAATAAGAAATATCTGAAGGCAGGGAGAGAATTTTGGCATGCCGTTCAGATCAGCTGGAGAGTAAAGAGATGAAGAGGAGACGGACCAGATGGTAGTGAGTAAAGTGGAAAATCCATCGTTCCAAAGTGAGAAGCGATATTAGGGGTCCTCTTGTCCCGCCCCGCCCCCCCACCACCACCACTTCACAGCGATGTCAGGGACATCTGAGGAGGACCGGGACTCAAGAGCAATCCCCTGGCAATTTAGTGGCAGAGCCTGCTCTGGTCCCTAGGTCACTCCCTCACTCTCATCACGCGGCCCTCTACACCCCTTTCAATGCCAAGACATGCTCCCCGTTATTGAAGGGTGACCTGTCTCAACAGGCGTGAGAGCCACAGCAGGCTGAACTCGCTGCTCAAATTTGTCTGCTGGCTTCCCCCCTCCACAGAGGTTGTTCTGGGATAATAATCCAGTGCATGACAGACACTGCTGTTTACCTTTTCAGCAGACGATCGCCACCATTCCTTTTCTGCTGTCTAGAGGAAGCACGGTGTTGTGCGGATACATCAAGATGCCAACTGCTCCATAGGAACCTGGGACTCCCCAGGAACTCTGGGAGTGAATTGTGATTGCTCAAAGCCTGGGGCAATCCTTTCCACATTTGGGTTAGGAGAAGACTTTGACCTTGTCCTGCCCAATAAGATGTGATAGGAGGTTAGCTGTTGGTTCCTGAGAAAGATTTCCCTGCTCTGTATGACAACAAGAAGTGGTGGAAGCAGCAGCCCAATCTCTTGGGCTTGTTGTGTGAGGATAAGATGCCCGGCCTTCCTGCCTTGCCCATCTTCTGTCCCGGAAGGGCACACTGAGGCAAAGGAATGGGAAGACTGGTATGAATCTGTGGTTTTTTGTTTTGTTTTGTTTTTCTTTTTTTTTTTAAAGATTTATTTATTTTATTTGAAAGTCAGAGTTACAGAGAGAGAGAGAGAGTGAGAGAGAGAGAGGTCTTCTATCTGCTGGATCACTCTCCAGATGGCCACAACGGTTGGAGCTGGTCCAACCCAAAACCAGGAGCCAGGAGCTTCTGCCCTGTCTCCCACATGAATGTACAGGCCCAAGGACCCAGGCCATTTTCCACTGCTTTCCCAGGCCACAGCAGAGAGCTGGATCAGAAGTAGAACAGCTAGGACACAAACTGGCACCCATGTGGGATGCTGGCACTGCAGGTGGTGACTTTACCCACTACGCCACAGCGCTGGCCCTTGAATCAGTGTTTTTAAAAAGATTGGTAAGTGCCTGAATTCAACCAGAAACTTCAGAACTCTCACTCCTTGTTATGGGAGGAAATAAAACCGCTATTTTCCTAGACACTTTAACTGGGATTTCTGACCATTACAGCCTAAAGCATCCTGATTGTTATGCAGTTGAAATCGACCTTCAGAATTTCCAATAATCCTGGGACCAGCATTCAGCACAGTGGTTACCACGCCCGCATCTCATATTGGAGTGTCTGGGTTTGAGTCCCCACTCCGCTCCTGATTCGAGCTTCTTCTTAATGCATACCTTGACAGGAAGCAGCAGGTCAGGGCTCAAGTAGCTGGATCCCTAAAACACATGTGGGAGACCCTGAGTGAGTTCTCAGCTCCTGGCACAGCCCAGGCCACTGTGGGCATTAGACATTTGGAAGATGAATGAGCAGATGAGAGCTGTGTGTGTGTGTGTGTCTGCTTTTCAAAAACAAAAGTAAAAATAAAATTATAAGGACAACAGAAAAAGAATTTCTAATAATCCTGGAGAGTTTTATTTTCTTTCCTGAAAACAACAATAACAACAAAGAGGTCAGAATATTTCTGCAATCGGGCTTTGCTGGTCTCAGGGCTGCCCCCGTGGCAGAACTCCACCACATGCTCCCTCTTAACACTCTTGTTTCCAGAATGCCTATTATTTTTAATGTGGGATTTTGGCCTCAGCCAAGCCTTGTTTATACCATTAGGATTTAATATGCCTCATGCTTCTATTGGGTTTCTCCTGTTTCTTACTGCCTCTTTCAGAAGGCCCATGGTAGTTTGGGAAAAAAATGTAGACACTGAGAGAGGAAGCAAATTCTCAATATCAGTCTTACGGGTCCCGATATCTATTTCCCACCAGATGGAGGAGATTTCAGGGCCTGGCAAGTCCATGATGTATACACAATGGGCGTTTATAACGCACTCCCGTTGTTTCATGAGTTTGAATGAGGGCAGTAATGATATTCCTACACTGTGTATAGTTATGAAGAGTACTTTGCTTATGTTAAGGGGACTTATGGAAGGTTTCAGCCAAACACAAAACCACTTATTAGGACAAACAGAGCTTTTAAAAGAATACTATGCTCTCATGAATAAACTAGTTTCTGATTGGCTAGAGTTGCCATTTAGCTTTTATCAGTAATTAAGGGCAAGCGTGGAGCGAACTCGTTAGTTGACACCAATTACAATTGGTCAGGAACTAATGAGTCCAAGAATAAAGTTATTTATTTCTAAACTTTTGAAGCATAATTGTTGTGTAAATCGGACAGCAGGCAAATCTTTTCCATACGTTTAGGCTGGTAATTGAGAAATAAAATGGTTACCAAATGTACTCTTTGTCAAGTTTTGTTCTGCAGTCGGGCTCTCTCTCTCGGGACTCCTTAAAGTGTAAGGAAAAGGTGATGTCAACAGCAACGTACCCTGGGCCAACGGAGCCAGGATTAATTAATGGAGATGAAAGGGAAACACTAGACCTTTCTTAGCCATCGCCTTACAGTCCCCACTGCTAGATACTTGCTGTTTTGCAGATGACCAAACACAGGGCGGAGGATGAGGGCCAGGGCCCAGAGCCTGCCTCGTGTTTAAAAAACAAAGCAGGAGAGTGAGAGCGGTGGAGGCGCCTGTCCCCTTATTTCCAGCATGTCGTCTTTAACTGGAGGAACTCTCGAGAGCCTTTCCCTTTGAAGTTTAATATGTGGGGCTTTACATCAATATAACATTTTAAATGTGTTAAACAAATTAGTCTCTGGTTACAAAAGTTTGGAGACATTTGCAAGTCGCTGTTTAACTAAATTGAATGTGTGCTGGCGAAGTTGCTAGTGGTCGTTCATCTAGAAGAAGGCCCACTTGGAATGATTAATAAATAAACCAGCCTCGCATGGCTTCAACCTCTGTGTTTATTTGAAGGCAATCTACTTTAAAAAGACATTAATATTCTTGAAATTATTATTAGAATAATATTATCAGAACACATATTTTTTTCTCATTTCCCTTCAGCACAGACAGCTTTTCACTCAGATATAAACTTCCCATTATTATTCCCCATCCCCCCAAAATGAAGAATAGGAATTATACACTTTTCACTAAGGAATAACTAATTTGTCTCAAGTATTAGAACAGAGAATTGGAGAGTGACTTTGAATGGTAGTCTCTAAGGAGTAGCATTGTTTGTTCTCTCCAGTCCTTAATGAGCTTTAGTAAATGGCCAGGAAAAATTACCTTCTCTCTGTAATATGAGAGAGGCAAAGAATGAAGGAAGCTATAGAATCCCTAAGAGAAAAGAGAACACACACACGCACACACACGCACACACACACACACGCACACACACTAGCACGCTGTCTTCCCAGCAGCAGGCCAGGCAGTTGGGAGTCCACAGTTCTGTGGCCGCATCCGAGGACGACAGATCTGGTTACTGAGTGCACTGAAACAGAAGCATGTCCCTAATTTGTATTGATTCTTGTTATCGTTACTGCTGGGGAAGCCGGCCCACCTAGAATTCCGTGGGGCTGGATACTTGTTTCACTCCCGGGGCCAGTCCCTCTTTTTCCTCTTCTGGGACTGGAAAAGAAAGAGGACCGGAGCTGTCACAGAAGAGTAGCTGTCCAGGAACTGCCCCTCCCCCACAGGTCACTGCTGTCCATAAAAAGAAGCCTCTGGACTGTGGAGGCCCTACCCCAATGAAGATTGGCCAGCGCCAAATGCCTCCCACAAAGAGCCATGTGGCTTTTCCCCATGGTTACCCTAGGCCGTGGGGCCCATACTTACAGGGAGCTGCTTTGTCCTCAAGAGACGGAAGTATTTTTAGTCCTAACATTGCTCATATGAAAGAGGTGGAAGCTTTCACACTGGTTTCAGGCTGGCCCCACAGGCAGAAGGCTCAGCTCCCTCTGCCTTCTGTCCCCTCAACCTGGTGCTGGAGCCAACGGGCACCATGGGACAGCAGCCTTTCTCCACGCCTATGTCTGAATCAACAGACACACAGCATGCTGGGACAAGGCAGAAGGGGGCCCCAAGATGGCTCAGGCTGAAGAAGCCACGTCTGCGTATGAGGCTTTGGCTTCACCTGTGGGCCTGAAGCTTTAGCACAGCACGTGTTCTGCCTGGGCCACCTTCCTCTCTTGCCTCTGCAATGCAGAATGCTGCAGCTTAGCAGGGGGCAGGGCAGGGCAGGGCTTGGCCTCAGAGGAGAGGGATGCTGGAACTGTCCTTCTCTTCCCAGGCATCCAACATCACCGTGCGTGGTGCCCAGAGCGGCCCGCTCTGGGGTCAGCCCAGTTCAGTCTTCACATATGTTCCTTGGATTCCAGGCATCTTCCTTGCCTCATCAATCATGACTGACCTGCAGTTTTATTCCAACAACACCCTTCCAAAAGTCTTAAATTACTCTTCCTAAAATTACAGTGACTAATAGAAGTTTAATTCATGAGCTGCTGTCACAAAGGATGCAGGGACCCATGGGTTTTAGAATCAGACCAACCTGTGTGAATTTCACATCCACCCCTGACCAGTTATGCACTCTTGGGCAATTTCCTTAACCTCTGTGAATGTCGTCAGCTGTAAAATGGAGCTCAAAAACCATTGTTGACCTTTGCAAGTCAAGGTGTTGGCATGATGCCTTGCACTTGGTAAATGTGCATGCCCTCCATTCACCTTCAAACGTAAGATGATCACCACGACAGCAATAGTTTCTAATGACAGGATGCGCAGAGCTGCTTCAGGCTTTCATATCAACGCTCCATAGGAGCTGGGAGGATTGCATGGTGCTCACACAGTTCCCAAGGCAGATGAGGAAACAAGAGCAATAAGAACTTTCTCAAGGTCCTCGAACTGGAAATTAACAGTATTCATGCGTGAATAGGAGTTCCCTGCCTCTAAAGCCTACATCCTTTCTGCTCAGCTAATCAGTCATTACCATGTCTGCAAAACTAAAGACTGTATCCCTACAGTAAAGGAGGCAAACCAGCAGCCCAGGGGCTGGGTCTTGCTACTACATGTGTTTGTTTAGCTGACAGAGCTTTTTAAACATTTGAAATTTTGGCTAACATTTATTTTTTAAAAATATTTTTTAAAAATTTATTTGAAAGGCAGATTTACAGGGAGAGAGAGCGAGATAGATAGCTAAATAGTCTTCCATCTACTGGTTCACTCCCCCAAATGGCCACAGTGGCCAGGGCTAGGCCAGGGCAGGCCAAAGCCAGGAGTCTGGAACTACATTAGGGTCTCCCATGTGGGTTGCAAGAGCGCAAGCTCTCAGGCCATCTTCAGCTGCTTTCCCTCATAAGCAGGAAGCTGGATTGGAAGTGGAGCAGCTGGGACTTGAACAGGCACCCAAATGCAGGCTTAGCCTGCTGCACCACAACACCACAACACCTAACTAGCATTTAAAAATTGGGATATTCTTTTAAATTACATGTAAATATAAAATAATTTATAGATTCTTTTTTTTTTTTTTAAAAGAGACCTGGAACGTGAATGCCCACCACCTGCTGGGCCTGTGACCTTGAGAAAGCCATTCCTCTGCTCTCCCTCCTCTGTGGGAGAGTGATGGTTCCTGCCTCTAGGACGGTTGAGAATTAAATGAGATAAAACATTCAAAATGTTGGGAACAGCCCCCAGCAGGTAGGTAGACCTCAGTCCACCTTTGGTGTTATTTTTATTCTATTGACTACATCTGCTAGCACGATGGAGGCTGGAGATTGTCCTGGAGACCTTCAGACTGTACTTTTTACATCGGGAGAAATGCAAGATGGAAATGTTGCCTTAGTCTGACATACAAAACCAAAGTTGGTCTTCACACTCAAAGTGCAGCTTAACCCGGCATTAATGCCTGAGCTGTTCCAGCTGAGGTCCTGAAGAAAAGATTTGTCATGTCTCCCACTTATGATGGCAAAAGCAAACAAGGAAAACCTGACTCTGAGCTGCGTGTTGCATGGGTTTACTAGGAAGGAAGGGAGGGAGGGAGGGAGGGAGAAAAGGGGGGCGAGGAAGAATTCCTGGGTTCTGTGTGATCTATGGACGGGATCAAGGAAGGAGGCGAGGGAGAGAAGGAAGGAAAGGAGGGAGGGAGGAGTGGAGGGAAGGAGAGCACAGGAGGAGAGTGGAGGGAGGGAAAGGAAGGCAAATTCTTCTGTGTATCAGGGAAGGTGACTTTACTGGGGCTGCCAGAATATTTTAGATATGCTATGCCCTCTGGAGCAACTTGCATTCTGCTTTGTTTTGTTTTTCAGAAACTTCAAAGTTTCTCAAGGCTTCATCCTCAATTAGAACAAATGTCAGTAACATGCTTGAAGAAAATTTGTTTAGAGATGTGTGTATGGTTGGAAATTGCACATTACACATGCCCCGTGCATGATTTTCCACTAAATTTTTAACGATGAGCGGAGGTACATGGTCCCAGACAGACGAGTGAATCTGAATGTATATATCTGGTGCTTTGCACGTTGACATAAACACAGCTGCTTTTATACATTTGAGAACATTTGTGTTTATTTGAATGTGTGATGGGGAGGTCATCAAAATGAACACACTCGTTGTGTTTATTTGAATCTCACATCGCTCATAAGAATACATGCCGTGTTTGAACATACAGTCAAACACCAGCTTCTCTAAAAGGCAAATCAAACCCCAAAAGGCAACTCAGTGCAAAACCCCATTAATGCTGCATTAGAGGTAAAATTCCATTCACATGAGAGGCAGGCAATTTAGAGTTAAAGGGTTTCAATGGCAATGTTGCTTCTACCAGCTCGGGAGCAGTCCACCATTTATTTCCATTACTTTATCACAGTACATAGAATTTGTGTTTGGTAATCCAAATAATTAATAATAATAATAAAAGAAAAGGGGGGGAAAGCAATCTCTGGCACTACAGTACCTGAATGTGTGCAGGGTGCTGAGGAATGAGATACACTCTCATAATATCAGTGACACACAGGGCACCTAAGTACACGTGCCTGCTGTCGGTGCCCATAACCAAGGTCAGTGAGGTCACAGTCCCCCGTCAGCAGGGCTGGGCTTTGAGGGTTTGGGTTATGGTGATGGTGATGAATTGAACGCATGTTTTAGTATCACTTCTCTAAGCAGCAGGTTGTTCTGGTCCACGAGAGAGACAGACAGACCGGCAGGTAGGGACAGGTGTGACACTGGGAGAGGGAGTTACATGGAAGCATGCTTGTTTAAGTGTGTGAGCAGAAGCTATGGCCAGACAAGACAGTCTGTGGGACACAATCTTTGGGCATGCTTGGGAGGAAGGGCAGCATTAAAACTCAGCTCTGGTGCTTTGAAGCCAGGCATTCTTCCAGGAGCTTGGGAAGATGGCTGCGAATGGCCAGGTTCTCCACTGTTAACTCTGGGGAAAGCCAAGGCCCCCTCCAAGACGCCAGGGTAGCCTTTTCCCCTCTTCTCCCTCCCCTGCCGCCATTTGGAAAGAGTGTGTAGGTTGCCGGGAGCGAGGCTTCTGCCTTAGAACCTTCAGCACAGATTCTCGGTACCTAGGGCTTGCTTTCAGAGAGGAAATACGAAAAGCAAATAAACAAACAGAAAGGCGGAGCGGGGCGCGCAGAACAACCGCGCGAGGCTCCTCTGGACATTACACAGCATATGCAGGCGGCTGAACAAGTCAAAGCGTGTGTTTCTGTGTGCCTTAGGTGAGCTGACAAGATTACAGCCCATAGTGGTTTGGCCGGAGAGTGGGGATTTTATTGATCGAATTAATTAAAGCCGGAGGGAGTGGGAGACCAGGAGCGGGAGGTGAGCCCACGTTGCTAGAGAACGCTAGGGCCTGGCCACCAGGCAAGAGTTCAAATATGCGAAAAACTTTCAAAATACAAACAAGCAAACAGCTTGAGAAACGCCCATGTTGTGACAGAGTGTGATGAGAATAGCGTGACGTGTCCCCTGGACTAGAACAATTACAAACTCAAGCGGCTTCCCGCGTTAACGTTGGGTAAGGTCGGGCCGATGGAGCGCAGCAGCCCTGGCGGGGACTCGCCACTGCCACGCTGGCTCGCTCACTCCGCCAGGATGTGGTCCCGCCTGCCTAACATACTAGCAAAGCGTGGCGGTGTGGCACTCCACTGGCTTTCACACTAAAAAAAAAAAAAAAAAAAAAAAAAAATCAGAAAGGACAAGTGGCAAAGAGGAGAGAGAAGTTCCATTTTAAATCAAGCAATTTGCTGAGTTGTATGCGGAAAAGAGGCGGGACTGTCTCAAGCCTCACCCTTTGATGAGGCCTCAGATGTACTGAGGGATCACACTCCGTGGAGACAAAAGGAGTCTCCCCTGACTTTGGGGCGGCATCTTGTTGCACTAATGGCTCTTGACAGCCATCCTAAGACCCTTCATTTACAATCTGCAGAGCTAGGAAAGCTACACTCTGCTTTAAACCTCAAGGTCTCCCAATCAGAAACAAACAGGCTGCTTCTCAGGAAGACACACAGCAGTGAAGGCGCGCCCTGGGAGACAGCAGGTGATGGCTCAAGCCGTGGGGTCCCTGTCACCCTCGTGGGAGAGCTGGATTGAATTCAGGGCTCCTGGCCTCTGCCCAGAGCAGACCCAACTGTCACAGGCATTTGGACAACTCTCTGTCTCTCTGTCTCTCTGCCTCTGATACAAATTTTTAAAAGTTGTAAAGGTAATATGCCCTATCCACGAACTTTTATTTTAAAGATTTTATTTATTTATTTATTTATTTGAGAGGCAGGGATACAAACAGAGAGAGGGAGAGACAGAGAGAAAGGTCTTCCATCTGCTGGTTCACTCCCCAGATGGCCTCAATGGCCGAAGCTGGGCCAATCCAAAGCCAGGAGCCAGGAGCTTCTTCCGGATCTTCCATGTGGGTGCAGGGGCCCAAAAACTTGGACCATCTTCTATTGCTTTCCCAGGCCATCAGCAGAGAACTGGATTGGAAGAGGAGCAAGCCGGGACTCGAACCGGTGTCCATTTGGAATATGGGCACTGCAGGCAGAGGCTCAGCCTACTACCCCACAGTGCAGGCCCCTTCATGAACTTTTTGAAGACCTTGCCTCAAAGTTCAGAAAGTTTAGTGACCAAGACCTTAGGAATGGTGCTTCATTCCTGTCAGTTAGGTTTACTGCTTTCCTATCATAAAGCATGCACTACCCTCATAACATGGAGATTCAACTATATTTTTCAATTATGAAGGTTTTAAAAATTAGCGATAGGATGATATTCAGTTTCACTCTGAAAAGACTTCAAGGCCACAGCTTAAGGCCATGTGAACTGCCCCAGTTTCAGCATCTGTAAAATGGAGATAGTGATAGATCTGTCTTACAGGGTTGTTTCAGATTTAAAAAGTTAATGAGGACTGGTGTTGTGGCACAGTGGGCTAGGCCACTGCCTGCAACACTTGCATCCCGCATTGGATAGCCAGTTCAAGTTCCAGATACTCTGCTTCTGATCCAGCGCCCTGCTAATGTGCCTGAGAAAGCAGTAGAGATGATCCAAGTGTATGGGTCCCTGCTACCCACATGAGAGACCCAGATGGAATTCCAGCTCCTGGCTTCAACCTGGCCCTGCCCTGGCTGTCGGCAGCCGTTTGAGAAGTGAGCCAATGAATGGAAGATCCATCTCTCTCTCTCTCTCTCTCTCTCTCTCTGTGTCTCTCCCATTGTCATTTTCTCTTTCAAATAAGTAAAATAAATCTTTTTGTAAGAAGCGGGGTTAATATACAATAAACAATTCGCAGCCCCTGGTAAGTGTCACATAACTCTTGCTCTTACTATTAAAAAATAAGGGGACAATTTTATTTTTGCTTACCTTAAAGGAATTAAATAAAAGACATTCATTTAAAGGGAATTAATACAAAAAGGAATAAACAAAAATAAGAGTGTATTCATAAATCCTTGCTCTGAACTGTGACCAGTTGAGAGCTCTGAGGTTGAGGCCTACCCTCTGTGCAAAAGGGAGATGAACTAAATTATGAAAAAGGTGTTAAAGATACATAGCACCGATTGAGACAGTCTCCTTGAATTAATTAGAAGGATTGAAAGAATTTTAAATGGAATAATTTCCTCACTAAATGAAGCAATATACTTTAATAATGGTGTCCATGAGCCAACCTCAAATCACCTTAAAAATGAGACGGTTGCACCCTAAGGACACACTGATACACCGTTCCTGACTCCTATGAAAACTGTCCTAACAGGGCACTGCGCAGCCTGCTCCAAGTACAATAGGGATCAGCTGATCAGTCAGACATACGACCCTGGACGTCCTTCCTCTGAGGTCACGGGCCTTTGGGTAGTATCGTGCTCTCCCCAGCAGTGTGGCAAGATGTGATGGAATCGTACTCGTACCTGTGGGGCAGCCACACCTTCCCGTCTCCTTACACTGCCTTTCTACTTCCCACTTGAGGACAAGGTGAGCCAGCTCCCTGCGAGAACAGAACTGCTTCCTGTCTCTGGCCCTTTATGTCCACCGTGCCCTGGATCTACCCTCTCCAGCATCACAAAGTAGCACCCAAAACAGAAGCCTGGGTGCTAGGGCCCAATGCCAGCAAAGCCCCCAACCCACTGTGGTCTGGGGCAACCCCAAAGGGGCCGGAGCACAGGGGCACTACCCTGCCTGTGGTCTAGCCCATGGCACCAGGCCTGCGAGGGGTCTGCAGGCCAAAACCTCAGCTAGCAACAAAGCATCATTTGTGTTCCATTTTTGTTCTTTCTGTCCTCAGAGAGAGGATGGGTAGCAGACTGGAAGGATTTCAGGACCCCTTGGATCCCTAATAGAACATTTTATAATACTCATCCCCTCCAACCCCAGCACTAAATAACCTACTGGGGCTTTGGGGGACTTTGCAGAGGTAGCAAATAGCCCTTGGATTTGTCTCGGACACGGGGAGCATCAGGCCTGGTGCTGGACCCTTGCAGGTGGCAAGCCGTGTTCTGTGGGGTGGCTTCGTTCAGGGCCGTGAGCTTGCAGTGTGGTTTGGGAGGAAAGCTTCCTGAGAGGGCAATTCTGGTGGTTCTTTCACTTTTGCTACCCATTCTCTGCCTGGTAGGAGGACAGTCACGTCTCCCCTGGTGTCTGACAGAAGCGCACTGGGCCTAGGCACCAGCCTGACCAGTGTTGTCAGCATTGGAGGGGCCTCATTCCGAGTGTTTGTCAGTGCCGGGAAACTGATGCAATGTTTACAAAGTTCACCGAGTTCCTTTTGTATTCAAAATGAAAACAGTTTTATTGTGTGCCATGGAGATGACATATAGTATTTCAAGCGAGGTAGGTTATGTGCTAAGAATGTCAATAAAAGCATTGGCACTGCTTTCACTGGGCACATCCGGGTGTCTCTGGGGATGATGTGTCTCTGTTGCTTTAGAACTTTTCCATGACTTCCTGTCGTCCTTGGGACGAAGCTTAGAATTGCCACTGTACCTTCCTCTCCAGATTCGCCGCTCCCCCGCCTCTTCTCCTGTTACTGCCAGTGCTGACGGCAGAACTGGTTCACTCCTCTCAATGAAACATGCAGCAAGAGCCCTCCATTTCCCGTGTGCTTTGGGCCAGGCTCGTCACCGTGCGCCTCTGCTCGTGTGGTTGAGGACTTCTGCTTAGCTGGGCAAGCAGGAGAGTCCTGTGGCCTGAGCCATGCAGCTGTGGTTGGTTTTCCAGGAGAATCCACAGCCAGGGCAACACTGCGTTCAGGTGGCGCTTCCTCCCATCAGACCTGTCGCCAGGTGTTCTAGAAAGCTCTTCCCTATAGTTGCCCTTCAAACTCAAGTCTACATCTCAGCAGAAGGCAGACCCAGGCCTGAGAAAGGCAGGAAGGCAGGGGCTGCTGCTTAGCATCAGGTGACTGTTCACGCGTCCAGAGGCTTAGCGGGGGGTTCGCACCAACCTTGCCCATCTGCCTGGCCAAGAAAAAGATGCGGGCAAGAGCTGCCACCTTTCGTGTTGTCCACACGCTCACTGGAAGCCTATTTCTAAGACAGGCATGGAGAGGACCTCAAATGTCCACTCCCCAGAAATGCAGTCTCCCGAAGTCCTCAGTTTTCCATACGGTTACTATTAAAAAATATAAACAAACACCCCCGGGGCCAGCTGTCCAGTGCCCTGTCTTCCCCCCCAGAATTTTGCTGTCTGACTGTCGGCCTCAGACATACCGAAAAACTCCATCACTGAAAGATGGAGAGTTTCATTTGTCCCCATGTTGTTAAAGGACGGTAACTTAGAACTACTGGCTTGGAACTCATTAACAGGGCAGCCTGAAGGAGTCACGGCTGCATTTGAAATCCATTTCTGGGGGGCGCCCGATAGCCCCAGCAGGGACTTTCTCGTGGGGTCACTGAAGTCGCTGCCTTTAGAAAACAAAGTAGTCTATACACCAGCTCCGGGCTCTGGCCGGCTTCCTTTTAGGTATTTAACAGAGGATTGTATGAGGTCCAATAACTCAATTAATTAAGAGGAAAATGAAAATGGTGACTTCATATTTCTTTGGTCGGTGAGAATTTTAACATTCTCACAGCCCTTTTTATCCCCTCTTCTCTTTGTGAATGCTAATGGGAAAAGCCTTTTAAAATGGTATTTTGTTAGCAGGGGCTGTGCCGACAACGCCGCAGTATCTTCCCACAGATCACTGCTCACATCATTCAGATGTTGAAAATTTTAAATGAAATCAATACCGGCCTATTCACGTCAACAGCACTATCTGCGGCCATGTAAAAATATAGAGAGAAATTGCAACCCCAGCGACTTAACCCAGCGCTCTTTTCATTACAGGTCGCCAATTAAATTATTTCTACAATACCGTATCCGTCCACAGAATGTTGCGAAACATTCATGCGCATTACTTCAGCTACACAGAATCTCCGTAAAATAAACGAGGGCAGGTGAGAGAACTGGAGAGACCTAGTAAACTAGGAAGTGGACCAGAAGTCCACTTACATGGCTGCCAAAACTGCCCCCCTAATGATGCTTTTATTATCACTTAGGAAGCACCAATGGTCCTGGTTCCAAATGAGCCCACGCCTGGGAAGGAATATTCCCGAGAGATCTCCTCTAACAGTCGGTGGTGGCACAGGTTTGGAGGAATTTGGGGAGCTGGAGTGTCTCCTCTTCTGCGATGGATCAGGCTGATGGGCTCTGCCTTGGGAGACGATGGATGTGTCTGTTTCTAGATTTGGCGGCAGCAGCTGGACTAAGAACCAGGAGGCCATTACCAGTCAAGTCCTCCAGCATTCATTGATGACACCCCAGGAGGTTCTGCAACTCCAATTGCCCCTGGCGCTGAGCAGAGGAGCCAGCCGACTGTGTGAGGCTGGGCCCGAATCAGTGATCCAGCCAAGATGCATCCCGGCAGGAGGATAAACTGATTGAATCAATAATTTCAATCACTGCCTATCCCTGATTGGAACCAGGGAGGCCAGAGGAGGATGGGGGAAGGGAAGAGCCACAAGCCAGGAGCAGAGTGGCAGGGGCCAAACCCAGCTGGAGCTGACAACAAAGAAGACACTGCCCTAAGGAGGGAGGTGCCCGCCAGCAAGAAGGGAAGTGGACCGAGTGCACGGAGCAGGTGCCTCGGAGTTGTCCTCATGCAACGGAGCCAACCTGCAAGCGGTCTGCTGCTGGAGAGCCACCTCCTCTTTCCACAGGCGTGAGGTTTTTATCCTTTTGATCTAAAGAAGATGATTGCTAAGGGCTGGGGAATGGCTCCCCGAAGCCCTCTGCTCCCTGCACCCCCACTGGCCTCAAGCCACAGGCCCAGGCTGGAAGCTTAGCTCTGCTATTGCCTCTGCTCCGGATGGCTCTGTCAAGCCATGTGGTCTTTTTAGGTCTATTTCCTTAGAAGGGCGGGCTGCACTAGAGAACACTTCGAATGGCATCCTCCCAGAATTCACTTGGGAGGGTTCTGTGGGCCAGGGCCATGGGCACCTATAGGTAGGAGACCAAGGCAACAGATGCTGGGAGGAGCTGGGACTGCCTCCCTTCCCCAGACTGGCTGCTTTTGATGAGTGCTTGCCACCGAGGGGCCCACTGAAGCATTGCTCTTTGTGTGCAGAGGAGTAAAGAGGTTGCACAGGATCTCTGAGCCAGCTCCTAGCAGAGTCAGAATGGCAGCTGGGGTCTGGGTGGCCCCAAAGTCAGAGCTTTTTTTTTTTAAGATTTATTTATTTGAAAGAGAGAGATGGAGAGAGAGGGGTGGTTCACTCCCCAGATGGCTGCAATGGCTGGGGCTGAGCCAGGCTAAAGCCAGGAACTCCATCTGAGTCTCCCACGTGGGTGGCAGGGCCTCAAACACTCAGGCCATCCTCTGCTGCTGTTCCCCAGCCATTAGCAGGAAGCTAGATAGGAACTGGAACCGGCGCACCCATATGGGATGCCACCAGCTACACCACGACTCTAGCCCCAAATCTGAGCTTTCAACAGCCACTGCCTGTCTCCCTCTCTCTCCTTAATGGAGCAATGCAGGAATGAAGTTCTAGTTCCTTGTTGCGCACAGCATTCTTCATCTGCCAGCTGGAAATGCAGCAGCGGCCTGAGGACTACAAGGAAGCAGGGGGTCCCAGCAAATGTCCCCCTCACCACCCATTGTCTGTCCTCCAATCTCTGTGATTTGCTTAGGATCCTCAGTGTCTTCCCCATCTTCCATGGCCTGGCCCTCTTTGCTGACACCATCCTCTGCCTACACACCATCTACACGTAGACCCTATGGCAACAGATGCCAGTTCTCTCTGCTGTCAAGCTGCCGGCGAGCCCTGTCCAGAGGTGTTGGGCTCAGGTATAGCGTCTTTGACAGGGTGTCCCATGCCCCCTTTCTTTTAGAACACTTAGGAACATAGTGTTCTTGACCCGAGTTGTAGGTCAGAATTTCTGGGTCACAGAGAAGGTCACTTGAGAGGGACCAGGCAGAGCAGTCGGTCTGGTACCTCTGCCACCGACCCAATCGACCAGAGACGGGTCTTAGTCTGTTCAGGCTGTCATAACAAAATACCACACATTGGTGGCTTAGGGCCCACTGATATTTATTTTTCATGGTTCTGGAAGCTGGGAAGTTCAAGATCAAAACACTTACAGATTCCACATCTGATGAGGAACCCACTTCTTTCTCTCTCCTCCCTGAGTAGAAGGAGCAAGGGAACTCCCCAGGGCCTCGTTTATGAGGGCACTGATCCCATTCATCAAAGACTCCACTCTTATAAAACCAATCACCTCCCAACAGGCCCACCTCCTCATATCATCACCATAGGAGTTAGGTTTCAACATAGGAATCTGCAAGAGACGTAAATTGATCACTCGCCGGACTCACAAGACCCAGCACGGGGACCTTTCAGGGCATGTAGCAGCAATTGAACAAACCAAGAAAAGAAAGCTTTGGCCAGGACAGCTGCTGGTGGTTTCTGCCGTGGAGAGCAGAGCGGGAACAGGTAAAGCAGGAAGCGGCCTGGCTCTGTTTCTAAATCACCATAGGGAGCGACCCCAGCCTTACCCAGAGATCTGCTTGGTGCGTGTAGCACATAATGAACGGAGTCCACAATTCCAACACATTGTGTTGCAATTCAATTCCCCAGTCTTTTTTTTTTTTTTTTTTAGAGTCTGAGTGCATAAGGTCCTGGGCTGGCATCTGGGGACATGGAGATGAGTAAGACATAGACTGTGACCCTGAGAACCGCGGAGTCTGGTGGGAGAGACAGACACACACAGAAGTAAGTGCCACACAAAGTAAGCAGCGCTTACTGCTAAATAGAGATACACACAGAGGGCTGGGGGGCTCGGAGGTCAGCTGATTATACTGTCCACGGAAGGAATTTGCAGAGGAAGGGACCTTAATGGGGCTTTGAGGATAAGAAATGCAAAAGCTTTGCCTCTCTTTGAACGCTTAATGCGTACACACCCAGCTTTTGACCTGCGTGGCACTGGGCAATCATCAGAGCTGGTGAAGAGGGAATTTGGCCCTCCTGACAAATAGCGAAAGCTAAGGAATAACGCAGGAAAGACCAGACCCAGGCCTGACTGCCTCCAGAGCCCAGGAGCCTTCCACAGGCCCGGAGGACAAGAGGGAGCAGAGGCTGTGTGTTTGAAAGTGCACGGTGGGCTTGCAGAAGAGAAAGGGGCAAACTCGCTGTGGCTGAGGCTCTCAGGGTGGCGCTTGGGATGGGACAGGGAGTTAGGGAACTGGAGAGGGCGTGGCAGGGACTCTGCAGCCCAGTGCTTGAGGATTGTCCCCGTTCTACCACTGTCCAGCTTCAGAACCTGGAGAAACCTGTGTGACCTCCTTCAGCCTCAGCTTCCTCATCCACAAGGGGCCGTAATCAATGGCACACTCCTCATGGACGTGTTCGCAAATAAGTGACAGCAAATACGTGTTAGGGCAGGACAGTGCCAGGAGCGAAGTAAGCGTGGTGTTCGTTGTGTCCTTGAACTGGGCACGTGGACACTTGCTTAGAGCATACATTTTGGAACTAAAGGACCTGGTGCAAATCCTGACTCGGTTACTTAATAGCTGTGTGACCTTGGTCAAGTTGCATTACGTTTCTGTACCTCAATTTTTCCTTATTTGCCAAATAGGAACACCAGTGCCTAGCTCACAGGGTCATTGTCAAGGCTCCAGGAGACACCGTTGGCTGAAACAAATCTACTGCACATAAGAAATTATTTTCTGAACCCTACCCCCACTTCTGCTTTCTCGGCTTGCGGGTTATGAGCTAAAAAGTTTCTTCCCAATCAGTCGTGCAAGTATCCTCATGGGAAATTCTATGAGCTCAACAGAAGAATTGTAAATTCTTAATTGTGGAGGATTAATAAAGCTTTATGGCAGTGAGTTTACCTCACACATGATTTAATAGGTCAAAACTACGTTTTGTAATTAAAAACCCAAGAAATCATGGACGCTCAGGATTACAACACACAGAATTTAGTCTGAAACAACTAACTCAGGGAACCATGAAAGACAAAGCAGTGGGTACAGATCGTGGCTGGGAAGAAGAGAGGTTTCAGGAGGGAGGCACATCTATTTGGGGATTTCTATCAGCTTCCTCAATACAACTTCTCAGCCTTTGAACACACGACCTGTCCAACCAGTCCTGATGCACGGGTCAGTCTGAGGCAAAGCAGAAACAAACGCATGCAAAGTAGTGGCCCTGAGAATGTTGACCCCAGCCTCAGTTTCCCATTTGATGCTGAGTCTCCTGCTTCCCGTAGTTTCTGAAGCAAAGCCTCCAAGCGCCTTCATTTAAACCACAAGATCCGCCAGTCATCTGAGTGAGGCCTATGGGTCTTTTTTGTTGAAGTGGTGAGAAAGGTCAGATTTTGATAAAGTTCTAGAAGATTCTCAGGGTAACAGAACATATTTTAATCGGAAGACAGAGCAGCATAGTGGTTAGGCAGACTGGGAGAAGAGACTGACCCATGGCTCACGGCAAGAAGGGACACATTCCCTCGGCTCTCCAAGCTAGTGTGCAATCATAGTTCCTTTCTCTTAGGGTTGTTGTGAGCATTACCTAACATTCTAAAGTCCCCTGCCTGGCCCACAGTGAGCACTTCCTGTTTCTCATGATTCCTGCTTAATTTCAGGAGAAGAAGGACCGAGAGGAAGGTGGGGTGCAGAATCAGGACCCCTAATCCCTCCTCGTCCTGTGCCTTGTCCTGAATCACAGATGTTTTATTCTCTGAAAAAGGGAAGCTTCTCTGAGTTAGAACACAAGGAAAAGAATCATTCTAAAAGTCAATAAATCATCCAATAAGTTTTGGTCTTGGTGTTAAAGGTTGAAGCTGTACTTAATGTTGTGTCTGACATTTCTCTTTACCAGAGAGAAAATTAGAAAAGTTTATTTCCAAGTTATTTTGGAAAGAAACACAAAGGAGAGGGTTAATGGGTTTGAAAGCTTTAGTGGTGAGGCATCTACAAGTTGTATTTCTAGTTCTTTTGGTTTTCAATCACATTTAGAAAAGTATATTAGTGGGTATGTTATTATGCATCCACATTTGCACTTACAAGTCTGTTTGATGTCATAGAGTATACCGTTCTTCATTCATAGAAAACGCCTGTACGTGAACAAGAAGGGAAACCCCCTCACACTGTAATTTTCCTGGGATCAGGGTCATGGAGCTTCCGTGAGACCTAGCACCATGCCCTTGACCTCAGCCCTGGAGACCATTCACCGTGTCCAATGGTGGGTGAATAAATAAGCCTCCAACTATGTGACAAGACTTCCAACTGGGGTGTCATCAAATGTCACTCACTGGGGCATTGCTGTCTCTCCCTGGGGCATTGCTGTCTCTCCCCACCACCACCACCACTACCACCACCACTCACAGCTTCTGAGCTGAGGGCCTGCCTCCCCACCAGAGGACGACTGTCCCACTGCTCTAGTCCCCTTGTGCTCAGAAAGCTGTACAGGTGTGCCCTCATCTGCCCTGGCTCCTGGGCAGTGATAAGCAAGGTGCCCAGGCCATCACTGGGAAGGTAGCTCTCCTCTGCATGGCCAGCAGCACCTGTGGTAACAACTAGTATCTCCATTTCATCTAGAATGGAGAATTTTTGCTTTTGGGGGCATTCTGCAAGTAGTTACATGAGACTGGTCAAATGGACTCCAGTCATGGCTCCAGTTTTGGAGTCTACCACCAGGAGTTAATAAAATTAGATTAATTAAAGAGCCTGGAGCAGACATTTAGTCTAATAATTAAGACAATATTGGCCAGCGCCACGGCTAACTTGGCTAATCCTCTGCCTGTGGCGCCAGCACCCCGGGTTCTAGTCCTCTTCCAGTCCAGCTCTCTGCTGTGGCCCAGGAAGGCAGTGGAGGATGGCCCAAGTGTTTGGGCCCTGCACCCGCATGGGAGACCAGGAGGAAGCACCTGGCTGCTGGCTTCGGATAGGCACAGCATGCCAGCCATAGCGGCCATTTTGGGGGGTGAACCAACGGAAAGGAAGATCTTTCTCTCTGTCTCTCTCACTATCTAACTCTGCCTGTCAAAAAAAAAAAAAAAAATGCCTGTGTCCCACATCCAAGGTTCAATTCCTGGTTCCGGCTCCTGAACCCAGCTTCCTGCCAATGCAAACTCTGGGAGGGAGCAGGTGATGATACGGGTACTTGGGTCCCTGCCACCCCCATGGGACACCTGGATTGAATTTCTGGCTCCTGGTTTCAGCTCCAGCCCAACCCTAGCTGTTGCAGATATCTGGGGACTGAACTAGCGGATGGAGGAGCCCTCTCCCACTCCCTCCTCCTCCTCCTCTCCCTCTCAAATAAAGAAATAAAAGTGTTTTTTTTTTTTTAAAGGCCTGGAGGCTCAGAGAGTTATAACTTACATGAGAGAAAAGAACTAGGGGCTAAATGTGACTTCCTGTAGCAGCATCCTTGCTAAATAAATGCCAGCCCTGTGTATTTGTCTTCATGAAGGGTGGGGAAATGCTTTCAGTGAGGGGGTGAGCAGGGAGTCCACAGGATTAGAACCATCCGTGAGGAGGTTGGTGGGCGCTGGCTGCTTGTGTCAAACATTCAGGCGCGAGTACTGCACAGGTGTCTCTTCCTGAATTGACAGTCTCCTGCCCACCCCTCCCCCACTGCCTGCCTCACCCCAGCCCTGAGCACGCACCCCTCGGGGCCTTGAACCCTCACTCTGGTTTGGCTCGGACTCTGGCTATTCTTTGGCATCGCCGTAATTATGTTGGTCAAGGCCAGTGTTCTTGACAAAGAAAACATTCCTCTAACTCAACCTGAGTAATCCTTAATGAGTCCTTGTATCTTGTGATAAATTTCATAATTATTCAGCCCCTACCACTAACACCGAAATTCATCAGTCAAAGCAAATTAGCCGAGATTCATTAGAATAAGACATCTAGTAGGCACATGTACTTTATTAGCCTCTTACACCAATAGTTTTAATTAGGTACATATTTCACAGCTCTTGAGCTACTCCAGTGAAGGGCTGCCTTTATCTCTTTTATTTACAGTAACAAGCTATCAAACACACACCACCATAATTAAACTTGGATATAAAAAAAAAACTTGCTTTATTAATGGCAGTCTATTCTAGCCTTGGATTTCTGAGACCTACACTAGACAGATATTTTTATTAATTAAATAAATAAATACTATTCAATTACACTGAAGAGACAGGGTGATGTGAGAGGGGGCTGGAGCTTGATTTGAGAGTGAGAGTCTCTTCTGCCTTCCTTGCTGATGTTTCCTCTATCTCACCTTCAGCAGAGGAAAAACATCACTTCATCAGATATTTTAGTGATGAGAAAAGTGATTAAAATCCAGAACATTTTTAAATTATTAATAAGGAATTTAAATGATGTTATAAAAAAGGGAAATACAGGAGAAAATGTTACACATTCATGGAATTTTGGCTCATGCATAATAAACAGTTGAAAACACTTTACTTGTAATATTACCCGCATGAAAGAGGCAAGAAGCCAGGACATGCGCTTTTATACATGGGTAATAGTATCAATAAATGACAAACAGCGCCATCTGCTGGGCCCCAAGTTAAATACTTAATTCAGAGCCCACTCGTCAAAGCCGGCCTTGATTCTTGGGAAGTGAAAAAAAAAAAAAAAATACAGTGTGATAAACTGTGCCCATGGATGCTTTCATATGGTTAGACAAGAGATTGCAGTATAAGAAAGGCAAAGGTTACATTTGACTTCTAAAAGCCTCATCCAGAGGCTTCAGACAAGATGAGGTTAGGGGGATATTGCTGGCTGTTCTTGTTTCTTGAGCGTCAATGTGAGTTGAGCTCTCTTTGAGGTGTGTGCATAAGGCTCACAGCCAGATCCTTGAAAGGTCGCATGGAGGTGGGCGTTGTGCAGCGGTTAGGCTGCCCTGGGATGGCTACAGCCCGCATCAGAGTGCCTGGGTTCAAGTCCTCCATCCATTTCTGATTCTGCTTTCCTGCTGATGCAGAACCTGGAGGCCAGCAGGTGATTACAGCCCAAGCACCGGGTCCCTGCCTCCCATGTGGGAGACCTGGATTGAGTTCTCAGCATCTGACTTCAGCCTGGCCTAGCCATTGCTGTTGAGGGCAGTTGGAGAACTGAACCAGCAGATGAGAGCTCTCTATCTACTTCTCAAAAAAATGAATAAATAAAGGCAATGGGACAGGACACGGACACTGCACAGCGCATCCTCAGTTGAGGGAACGATGCCGGTGAACCTTGCGTTCCCAGATCACTGTCCCACAGAAAATCACAGAGCTCTGGGAAGCTACCTCTTTCTCTTGTGGATTCTGCGACACCATAACCATCACTCCCCCAAGTCTTTCTCTGGAATGTTTGTGTCTTTACGTCCACTCCCACCTTGCTCTTACTTGTTTTGTGTCTTTGCTGCCTGAATACAAAATTCCTCACTCTTCAGATCTCCTGGGGGCTGGTGTGAAGCCAACTAAATAATGTCATTTTAATATAAATGATTTGTATTGATTAACTGAACCAGTTTATACAAATGATTGAAGAAAAATATATGTGCAATAATCTTGGAGCAAAATCTTTTGAAATTAAAAGAAGCTCTACCCATGATTCCGACCTCTGCTATGGGTCTCCAGTGAAACAGGCCTTCAAGGCCCAGGTACTTCTGGAAAATTGAAAAAAAAATCTACATTTCCAGGCACTACAGCCACTGCGACCTTTCTCCCTGGCTGCATTTTGGTGTAAAAATGTGAAATTAGATCATTTTTAAGGTTCCCTTATTGTTGTCACATTTCTCCCAAGTAACAGATAGTGGAGGAAATAATTTCCATTTTTATAGGCTATCACTTAGAGGGTATTGTGAATAAGAACGTTATTAACGGAACTTGAGTAAGCTTGTATTGCCCCTGCTCTTTCTGGTAGGACTCCGAAAAGCTCCTCCAATGGGACTGCTGTGAGCGAGTAATGAGAAGTCACCCCAGCCATAGGCGACCAGATTATAACGGGGGCTCAGCACAGAGAGCGGGGTGTGTGCGAATGAATTCCTGCAAGTCCGCCTTCTTTGGGGCTTATGTCTCCTATGAAAATAGAAAACAGCGTGGGAACGCTTCCTGCCGGCAAGTATCACCTGCGCCTGAAAATCCTCTTCACTGTGGGCAAAAAGTCCCTTTGAGGTCCACAATTTCCCTGCCAGGGTTCTTCCCGAACAGCCTTCCACCTTGATGAGAGGCCCAAAAGGACCTGCTGCGGGGGGTCCCACTGGCCCCTTCCTGACTCCTGGGTCTCCTTGGGCTTTGCTCAGTCCACTACTTTCGGAGTCCTGGGTCCTTCCAGTCCTGGGGACTCTAGAAAGCCACTGCCTGCTCTCTTCCATCAGCAAGATCCCTACATTCCCTTTCTCCTTCCCTCATTACCTTACTGCCTCCTGACCCCAAGCACTGCCTTTAATTTTCTTTCGTATATGGGCGATAGGGTGACGTATGATCTAGGCCCTGCACTTCAAGGAGGTCCTGCCCCTTCTCAGCTCAAAGGAACAGACGGAAGTGAAGTCAGCGGACAGCACTGAATGGAGTGGACGGGAAGGAGAGGGGCTCCTGTGGGATGAACACCTGGTAGCTGCCGGCTCTGGGTTTCCTGCGGCTCTGTCAGTTTCTCATTGGAGCCTCCCATGTGTTGTATGTAAATGTAATATTATCTGCATTCTATGGACCTGGGGGCTGAGGCTCAGAGATGGGGAAACTCAGCATTGCTGAATCTGAGTTCCAGGTCCCTGCTGCTCTATGGTACCACACCTGCCCCCCGCAAGGCTCAGCAGCGAGAACTGTTTCTAGCAGGGACCCTCTGGCGAGGCTGAACACCTGCTCCTTGTAGCATTCATTCTCCCTGCCTCTTGCTACCCTTTGCCTGCTCCTTCTGTTGGGTGCACTCCTCTCTGCTACACTGGTCCTTAAACACCCGGGACCCCGAGTTCCAGCCACAATATCTGCCCCTCCACTCTATGAGCTCTCCCTGAGTTGCCTAATCCAGGCCCATGGCCAGCCAGCCCCTCCCAGACCTGATCTTCTCACACATGCAGTCAAGTTTCTGCTCAGTCTGTCTATTGGGGCCTATCACAGGCATCTCAGACCCAGCGTGTTCAAAAGGGCTCATCTTTCCACAAAGCACCACCTCCCTGACCAGGGCGGTCCATAGCCCAGCCCTCCCCAGCCCCGCACCAGGGAGATGGTTCCACTCTACTGCTTCTTGGGCCTCCAACCCAATCTGTCACCCTGCCCTGTTCACCTCCCAAGCTGGCCTTCAGTCCCATGCCCTTCCCTCTGTCCCTGCCTGCCCACGTCACACAACAGCCACCCCTTTCTCTGTTGTATTAGGTTCCTAACGAGATCTCTGCCTTGAGACTCACCTTTTCAAATGCCCCCATTCACAGAGCCATCAAAGAACTCCTTTCAAAATGCAAATCTTTCTCTACCAGTCTGTATCTTCAGGACTGTCTTGATTGCTGGTGTCAGAAACTAGTCCCAAACTGATGCATGCACAAGGATTCATGGGTTGTTGTTCCAGGGAAAGTAGACTCAGGACTCCGGTGCTCAGAAGCCCTCCCTTTTCACCTCTGGCTTTGGTGTTGGTTTGTCCTTGTGATGGCAAGACAGCCACTGGCAGCCCCAGATGGACATCTAACTCTCGACAAGGTCAGCAGGGAAAACCTGGTTCCCGCAAGTTCCACCATCATCCCAAACTGGTTCTGCGGTGGTCCCTCTTGGCTCCTCTGTTAATCTCAGAGCCAGTCCCCGTGGCCTAGGCGATGGAACACTGTTTGTTCAAGGGCTCAGTACATGCTCAACACCACTGGACTTCACCTGTCCACAGGAACTGAGACAGCAGGAGCAGGATTCTCTGAGGAGTACCAGAGGTGTTCCCAGACAAAGGGAAGATGGGTCCTGGATATTCCAAGATTTCAACATCTCTCCACACCAAGACACACTCATTTCAGGTAGGAGCACCTGCTCCACCTCCCATTGCAGCTTCCTGCTGTGCACACCCTGGGAGATAGCAGGTAGCTGCCTAAGTACTTAGATCCCTGCCATCCACCTGGAGACCTGGTGGACTTCCAACCTGGCCCAGCCCACAATGTTGTGGAAATTTGGGGAGTGAATCAATGGATGGAGGATCTCTCGATCTCTTTCTCTCTTTCTTTCCCTGTCTCTTTGCCTTTCAACTTAATAATAGTAAAAAACAGTTTTGAAGATAGTTATTTTCAAAACAAAAACAAAAAATAACAAATGTTAGCAAGGATGTGGAGAAACTGGAACACTTGTGCACTATTGGTGGAAATGTAAAATAGTGTGGATGCTGTGGAAGACAGTACTATGGTTCTTTAAAAAATTAAACACAGAATTGCCATATGATCCAGCAATTCCAACTCTGGGTATATACCCAAAAGAATGAAAACATGGACTCAAAACAATATTTGTAAGCCAATATTCATAGAAGCACTATTCACAATATCCAAAATGTGGATGCCACCCAAATGTCCATCAATAAATGAATAAATAAACAAAAGGTAGTATATATTTGTACACACAGTGGAATATTATTCAGCTTTAAAAAGGAATGAAATACTGATGCATGCTATGACACAGACGAACCTTTATAAGTCAGACCTAAAAGGATGAGCATTGTATGGCTCCACTTATATCAGGTCCATAAAATAGTCAAATTCATGGAAAAGAAAGTAGAACAGTGCTTCCCATGGGTTGGGGAAGGGAGAGGGGGAGGTATTGTTTAATGGGTACAGAGTTTCCATCTGGGTAGAGGACACATCTGGAGATGGACAGTGGGGATGGGTGCACAGAAATACGAATGTACTACCATTGGATCAATCACTTATAAAAACTTAAAATGGCCAAATTTTGTTCAGTCTAATTCATCATAATCAAAAACATCCTGCCAACATCCCTCCCTCACTTTCTGGATGAAGTGTGAGCTCCTAAACACATTATACAAAGCCCTTCTTGACCCAATCCATGCCAGCTTCTTTTTATTTTATTTTATTTGATGGGTAATGTCATAGACAGTGAGAGAGAGAGACAGAAAGGTCTTCCTTCCATTGGTTCACTCCCCAAATGGCCGCTATGGCTGGTGCTGCGCCAATCCAAAGCCAGGAACCAGATGCTTCTTCCTGGTCTCCCATGCTGGTGCAGGAGCCCAAATACTTGGGCCATCCTCCACTGCCCTCCTGGGCCACAGCAGAGAGCTGGCCTGGAAGAGGAGCAGCTAGGACTAGAACCTGGCACTCATATGGAATGCCGGCACCGCAGGTGGAGGATTAACCAAGTGGCCCCTGCCAGCTTCTTCAATGTATGCCTTCCATACTTCACCCTAGGGAGCTATCCCATGGAACTTTCCATCATGATGAATACGTTCTATGTCTGTGTCATCCTCCATGGCAACTACCATCAGTATTAGCCATTGGCACTCTAAGTGTGTGGCTAGTATGACTAAGAAACTGAATTTAAACCTTAATTCAACTTAAATAGCTGCATTTGGACAGCATGGTCCTAAAACCTGGAGTGACATCAGGTTATGTTATAACCCTGGATCTTTTCTAATTCTCTTCTTTATCTTGATTTCATTTGCTGGCCTTCTCATTCCCAATCCTCACCTAAATACAGATAGCACCAGGAAGGTGGGGCTGGGGACAATGCCTGGACGCTAGGTATCCTGATAACTTCTCCCGTGCTTGCTCTCTTTCAAGCATTTATTCACTCATTCATTCCTACAATTTTTTCTAGGCACTGGGGATGCAAAGGCAATCCAGTTCTTGCTAGCATCCCTCTTCCAGGGACCCTGACTACCCTCATTCAATCCATTAGCCAGATCCCAACTTCCCCTTCCTGCAAGAACACCAGTAATATTGGATTCGGGCTCATTGTAATGGTTATTTTTTTCTTAATTCCCTCTTTAAAGACACAATCTCCAAATACAGTTACATTCTGAAGTATTGGAAGTTAGGACTTCAACATATGTTTTTCTCTCTTTATTTGAAAAGGAGAGAGAAGAGAGAGAGGAGAGAGGAGAGAGAGGAGAGAGGGGAGAGAGGAGAGAGGGGAGAGGAGAAGGGAAAGAGAGAGACAGAGAGGGAGAAATCTTCCATCTGGTGGTTCATTTCTCAAATGCCTGAAATAGCTGTGGTTGGGCCAGGCTGAAGCCAGAAGCCTGGAACTCCATCCAGGTCTCCCACATGGATGTCAGAGACCCAAGTACTTGAGCCATCACCCGCTGCCTTCTTAAGTGTGCACTAACAGGAAGTTGCATCAGAAGCCAAGAAGTCAAGACTTGAACCCAGGCACTCCATTCTGGAATGTGGGTTTCCTAAGAAGTGGCTTAACTGCTACACCAAACACCACCTCTGCACAGAAATTTTGAAGGGGACACAATTAAGCCCATAATACCACCCTACTCTAAGCACAAACACAATGCTTCCTTGCCCAAAGTCCATAGAGAGTCTAGGTACCCAAGCTCACCCCCACGGCAGGTTAAGCACATTTCTCTAACTTTTTCCAGAAATCTCTTCTCCTTAAGCCTGTCAAGGCCATCAAACACAAGGGAGGTCTGAGAAACTGTAAGAGATGTGGCCAACAAAGGTAGTGTGGTGTCCTGGATGAGATCCTAGAACAACAACCAAACAAAGGGACATTAAGGAAGACTGATGAAATCCAAATAAAGTATAGACTTTTATGACTAATCAGGCATGAATATCAGTGTATCAACTACGAAAAACATACTGTACTAATCCATGGTAGTAAGGACAGGGAAACTAACTGTGGGGTATGTGGGAAATGTCTGTACTATCTTCAATAATCCTAAAACTGTCCTCAAAGTACAACTTGACTTTAAAAAATACAAGGAGACAAGATGTTGGGGGACAATTAGCAGTCTTTGTCTCCACCCCAAATCCATACCCCGAAATCCAAGAGATGCTCAGGTTGAAAGGAGCCCTCTTTCCGGGAGATTGGGAGCAACCCCAACGCTGGCAAGGGAATTCCTCAGAGCCCCTGGGGAGGGTTTGCCTCTTGTTGGCCAGGCAGCTGGTGGGCAGAACCAAAGCCACGTGGCTTGACGCAGAGGCACAGGGCTAAGGGTCCCCGCCACTCTTCCCCACCATCTCCTATATTTCAAATCCCAGGAGGAGGAGGAGACTCGGTCCCCTTCATCTCTCTGTGCAACAATTTCCTCACCTTGAAGGCAGAGATAGCGCTAACTGCCCTGCTTATCTCCACAGAACCGTTGTGAGCCGAAATCTATATAAACGCCTGGCATTCCTATGTTGTAATAGCCAGCGGGAGGTGGGGGGGTGGGAGGGGGCTCTTGAAATTTCCTCACCAGGCCACGGAGCAGCCTCGGGCGTCACACGGGCTTATTCAGCATGGGGGCAGCACTGTGTGCCTTTCAGATTGGAGTACAAATCTGACCGCGCTGCCTGTACCTGCTCTAATTAACAACAGGGCCTTATTTGATGCAGGGCATTTCGATGGCTCTGTGGGACCTCTCTGCTCCTTGGCCAGCTGTGCAGGGACCCTGGATTCCCGCACAGCCAGGCTCACTCACACATCCAGTCAACCAGCAGTGACGCAAAGACATTTTAGCCATCTAAGAGGGACCCTGGGGTGATTCCCCCTTCTGCTTTGAGGGAAAGGGCACGGCTCCACCATGGCAAGGAGACTTTCCCGGCCCAGGAGGAAAGGTACAACCCTCACTCAGGGAGCAAACAGGTGGAGCCTGGTTGTGACATCTGGCGAGGCCTTTGGCTATGAGCAAACCAAACCAAACTGAAGGCCGACAACATCCCAGGCATTGTGTTGGCACAGGGAATAGAGAAATTGGACCTTAAGGAAGTGACAGCCCAGGAGAAGAAGCAGACAGGTGATCAGCATTCTGTCCATAAGTACCGCAAGAGGCTATGGGGGACGTGGTGCTAACACACAGGAGCGGCCACAACCAGTCTCGCTGAAAGCAGTGGAGGCCTGTGAGGGTCGGCGTGTGGAGGGGGCCCTTCTGGGCACAGGTGACGACCTAGGATTCAGGCAGAGGCACAGAAGTAGGTGTGGGGCTCTTCTGAGCACTAACAAAAGAGAAACCACGTGAAAGCAGAAAAAAACACAGGAAACAGGGAAGATCCCTGCATTACCCTCGATTCTCTGAGTTAAAAGTGACAGGGACTGGCGCTGTGGCATAGCGGGTAAAGCTGCCACCTCTAGTGCCAGCATCCCATTTGGGCGCTGTTCGAGTCTTACCTGCTCCCTTTTCAATCGAGCTCCCACCTAATGTGCCTGGGAAAGCAGCAGAGGATGGCCCAAGTGCTTGGGCTCCTGTACCCACATGGGCGGTGCAGAAGAAGCTCCTGGGTCTGACTTTGGATCGGCCCAGCTCTGGCCATTGAGACCATTGGCGGAGCGAACCAGCGGATGGAAGACATTCTCTCTCTCTCCTTCTCTGTAAACTCTGCCTTTCCAATAGATAAATAAATCTTAGGGAATAAAAAGTGACAGGAGCTTGAATCCAACTAGTTTAGGCCAGTCAGAGAATTCAAGAGTTCACCATGGTCAGGAATTAGGACAGCAGCCAGGAACAGCTGGAGGTTGGCACTGAAGCACTGCCATGTCTCTCCGTCATCTTCCTCTCTCCCACAGCAGGACCAACCTCACACGGCAGGATGCATGGCACAGAAAGCCCCCGAGGCCAGCGTCCAGGGGCCGCGGCCATCAGAGGGAGGACACTCTTCCCTTGGTGCCAGTTTAGAATCTTTGAGGAAAGATTCAAGTCGGCCTGCTTGGGGTCGGTGTCCACTGCAAGGACAATAAGCCCCGGCCAGGGCTTGGGGAGGGGGTAAGGCGGTGCCATTCAGGAAGACCAGGAGGACGCTTGCTGGTGCCAGTCCTGGAGAGAAGTCAGCTGGCAGCCAGGAAGCATCCCAAAGATGACTCCTGCTCACAGAATGCTCAGGACACCAAGAAGGGAGTGAGCACTCTACTAGGAAACCGCACCCTAGGGTGTTTCTTTTTTATCATCTCATCGTGAAAATCCTAAACAAACTCTGAACTTTCAACTCAAGTAAGCTGAACCCACACAACTACAAGCATACGTGGACACTTTTCCAGTGATTTTCTAGTCAACAGAAAGTTGAAAGTGGTCAGTAAACGTGAACTGCTTACATGCATCTAACATTTTGCTAAACATTGCAGGGATGGAATGGTTGGAGGAATCAGATGAAATAAGGTTCCATGCCTGCCCCTAAGAAGCTTACTCCCCAGGGCCAGCGCTGTGGCATAGCAGGTAATGCTGCCGCCTGCAGTGTTGGTATCCCATATGGGTGCCAGTTCGAGTCCCGGCTGCTCCTCTTCCGATCCAGCTCTCTGCTGTGGCCTGGGAAAGCAGTACAAGATGGCCCAAGTCCTTGGGCCCCTGTGCCCACATGGGAGACCCGGAAGAAGCTCCTGACTCCTGGCTTCGGATCGGCGCAGCTCCAGCCGTTGTGGCCATCTGGGGAGTGAACCAGTGGATGAAAGACCTCTCTCTCTCTCTCTCTCTCTCTCCCTCTGCTTCACTCTTTGCGTAACTCTGACTTTCAAATAAATAAATAAATAAATAAATCTTAAAAAAAAAAAGAAAAAGAAAAGAAGCTTACTCCCCGATGGAGCCACCTTGGACCAGAGCAGGCCATGGGAACCATGTCATCCACAGTTTTCCCAGTGAGTTCTCAGGAGGCCAGCAAAGAGCCGGCGGGAGGAGTGGCAGTGGTGAGGAGGACAGGTCCTACGAGGCCAAGCAGGAGCTCTGAGTGCCTTGGCCTACTTCTAGAACATCTCTTGCTACACCCGCTCTGTATAACTTCATGTAAGACAGCGTATGTAGAAAACAAAAAAGATTTGTACTCCTATAAAAATGTTTGGACACCCCAGGTACGCAGCAGCACCGTCCCTCGGCTCCGGGAGATCTGCTGAACAGGAAGCACTTTTCTCACAACCATGTTAAGGTCTGGCTGGCTAAGGCACACCTGCTCCTGGAGCCCTCTCCTCCTGACCCCCTGCCCAGCCACTGTTCTACCACCCACCCACCCTTCACTGGCATGAAACAGCTGGGGAAAACCATCACCCAGAGGTCTCATAGGAGGATTCGGAGAAGAGAGATTATTCTCTGGAATTTTTGCTCACTAATCAGCAGTGGGTCAAACAGCACCGCTTTTTGGGGGGTGGGCCAGATGGAGAAGTGGAAGGAGAGGGATGCTGGCACAGCTGAGACTGTGCACCACGCATGGCGTTAGGGGCTTGGCATGTGAAGGTGGGTGAGAAGGCAGCTCGGAGAGGAAAAGGAAGGCTGCGGGGGCGGGGGGCGGGGTGGAGCAGGGCGAAGCGTATGCGAGAGATTCGGAGGTGAGGCCAGCCAGGCCGTTTCTTCCCTGGCCTTTGTGTCGCACGTTTGAGGCCCCGAAGCCACTGACTCCACATTTGCTCAGAAATTCATAACCAGGCGCTTTACAACAGGTTGCTCTCTATGCAAATACAGGTATTCCAGTAGTAAACGCGAATTGGGAGTTACTGTGCGGTAGGCACTGCGTCTGCGGTCAGGCAGAACAGGGGCGGCTTGGGTTGGCTCCGGCTGGCGTCCCTACAATCCAGTATCCTGTGGACCTCCAGTTGCTTGCTGAGGGTGGGAGGAACTGGTTTTCTGCTGATATAATTCATACGTGTCTTTTTGGGTATTCAAAACTGGAGAATTATTTCATGCACTGAAACATTTTAACTTAATTAGAATTGCCTTCCATCTCACTTATTTCACTCTCATAACTGAATAGTGTTTCTTTCAAAGCAGAGAGATAACTTATCTTGATAGAGTTGTTAAAATCTTGTTCGGATTTTGCTTAAAAATCTAATTTCTTAGACTTTCAGGCTGACAGAATGCGGGCCATGTTTCATTCTTGTTGTCGCTTACGATTCTCTAAATCAGACACTGCTTAGGGAACCAGGCCTCAGGATTCTAGTCTAGATAACAGCATAGTTCTTCAGAATACAGCCAGGGGACCGGCGCCATTGGTTTCGGGTTTTCAGCTGCCGATAGCTGCTAGTTTCGGTAGGTGGTGGCAAGGCTCCATTTGCACCCTGCAACCCAGCAACACTCGCCAACTAGGATACTTTTTGTCTCTCTGAAGCTCACTGTCTGCTCATGCAGTTACATCAGGCTGGTGTGTAGAAACCTGAGTTACTGGAGTCACATTGGTCACTTCTTTCCGAGGTGTTCGGCAGCCTTAAACATGGACCCCCAGGTAGCTGCCCTGATGGGCCAGCTCTTCATATGGCTTCTATTGTGCCAATTGTTCTCATGCACTTAATCCTCATGAGAATGCTAAGAAAATAGGTAATATGATTATACCCATTTTACAGATGAACAAATTGAGGCTTAGAGAGATTATATAACTTGCCTAGGGGCAAACTAACTGGAAAGCAAAAGCCAGTTTGACCCAGAATGTGTGATTTCACAGCCTGTGCTCTGACAGTGCACTGAGTCCTCTGGCAAACACACTGCGTTTATATTCATGGCTTAGAGTTTCTGCCAAAATGGCTATTTCAATGTTTAGTGATTTATGTTTAATTTACTTGAAAGCAGTGTAATAGAGAAAGAGACGTAGAGAAAGAGATCTTCCTTTTGCTGGTTTACTCCCCAAGTGCCCACAACGGCCAAGGCTGAGCCAGGCCAAAGCCAGGAGCCAGGAACTCCATCCAGGTCTCCCACATGAGTGGCAAAGACCCAAGACTTTGAGTCATCATCTGCTGCCTTCCAGGGTGTGCACCAGCAGGAAGCTGGATCAGAAATGGAGCTGAGACTTGAATCCCAGCACCCCATAATGGGATGCAGGCATCCCAAGCCATGACTTAACCATCATGCCAAAACGGCTGTTTTCAACTTGAGATGTACAAGGTCAAACGTCCTGAATTTGTGTTACTAATGCTTAATTTTCCCAAGGTAGCACTGTGTGTGCTATAGGAAGAGCATGGAACTAAGAGGCCTAGTCTGTGCTTAGGAAACACTTGTGGAATCAAGAAAGCACAGCTCACTGGGTACTTTAACAAAAAAAAAAAAGGATTTGATTGATTTATTTGAAAGGCAGAGTTATAGAGAGGAGGAGAGACAGGGCTCTCCCATCCACTGGTTCACTCCCCCAGATGGCCACAAAGGCCAGGGCTGAGCCAGGCCGAAGCCAGGAACTTCATCTGGGTCTCCCATGTGTGCACAGAGGCCACTTTGGCTATCTCTACAGCTCTTCCCAGGCCATTAGCAGGGAGCTGGATTGGAAGTGGGGCAACAGGGACTCAAATCAGCATGCATATAGGCTGCCGGCTTTGTAGGAGGTGGGTTTACCCACTATTCCACAATGCCGACTCCTATCATTTGGGTACTTTCTCCTGGGTATTCAAGGGGACATTTTAGTTAATGACCCCACAGTTTATGCCACATCACAAGGGCTGTAAAACATTGCAGTGTAAGCACCCAAAACCACCATCACCGTTTACTGAAAATCTACTTAACTTGCTTCACAGGATAGACATCGGGGAGCAAGGATTATGGGGAAGACTTTTCGCTCAAAGCAGCCTCTGCCTCTAACTGCTATTTTGTTCAACTTGTCTTCCCTTCTAACTTTGTCCCAGAAAAAATCCCTAGGGAAATGGAATTAAGCTGTTTCCCAGATTTACTTTTCAAAATTAGGCCTGGGCTGGCCTTCAACACAGCAAACACATTCTGTGTAGTCACAGGGGACGCCTGCATTGAATTCCTGGACCAGCTACGAAGCTTTGGGGGCCAGGCAGGCTGAACAAGCTCAAGAAAAACGCAGAGGTGGGCGTTTTGTGCCGTCGCCCACCACGCGGCTCTGTCCTTTCCTTTGCTCTCGCCCTTCCCTGCTCTTGGGAACCCTGTCTGTCTGTAGCCTGTGCTTGGATCTGGGGCTGGGGAGCTGGCAGCGGCGGTAACTAAAGCAGGCCACAGCGTCCCACGGGCGCCCGGGGACCATCAGCAGAGTGAGTGCAATGGTCCTCCTTCTCGGAGCTGGGGGGCGGCGTGGGGTTTCTGACACTGGCTGCTGCCTGCTGTGGTGACTCATCGGAGCAGAGGGCCCATCTGTAAAAGCTAGACATCGTCAAGGACTTGGCTTCATCATTTGCTTGGGAACGAAGAAATTCAATTTTAAATCTGCATATTCATCATTCTGGGAGAAATAAACACAGTGTGAAACTAACTAAAATATTTAATAGTCAACATTTAATAATTCCCCAATCATATGTGGGACAAGATTTCATTCTAAGGAATTGTAGCTCTCATACATATGTAATTATACAGGCAGGATTCGAGAAAGCTCTCTTTCTTTCCCATAATAGGTTTTCTTTCATTCTGTGTGGGTTTTCAACAGATTGCCCCCAAGAGGAAAATCCTGCCCACAATGTCCTTCCCTCGCAGGGCTGAGGTCATGGTGTTTTAAGCATCACTGGAATTTCCTTTGCATCCAAGCCTTTCTTATCTTCTCATCCTTTAAGTCGTGTTTTCCTTGCATTCTCCTGAAAAACAAGCAATGAGAAAACAACAACAAAATCTGAAAAGAAGATGCAGAACGTCTGTGCGAATTCCGGTCCTGTCGCAGTGAGAGCCACTTCAGCAGGAAGCCCTCGTCAGTGGCCAGCTCTCCTTGTCTCTTAGCCACAAGGAGATGGCTTCGGCCCTGGGAGAATGTAATCTACTGGTTCCAATAGTTGGGTGCAGGGAGGACATTTTAGGAGTCGAAATACTAGTGATAGATTTCGCCAATAAAATTGTGGATTTCACCAAGTCTTCTTAAAATGTTTAGAATGGGGTTGATGTAGAAGCAGGGATGTGGAACCTTTTTTCGGCCAAGGGCCATTTGGATATTTATAGCATCAGTCGTGGGCTGTACAAATTGATCAGCTTAGAAATCAGCCTGCTAGGGGCTGGCGTTGTGGTGTAGGTAGGTACCGGTTCACATCCCAGCTGCTCCATTTCTGATCCAGCTCTCCATTTAGTGTCCTGGGAAAAGCAGCCAAAGATGGCCCATGTGCTTAGATCCCAGGACCCACATGGGAGACCCAGAAGAATGCTATGGCTCCTGGCTTCAGCCTGGCCCAGCTGTGGCCATTGTGACCCTCTGGGGAGTGAACCAACACATAGTGCATCTCTCTCTCGCTCTCTCGCTCTTGCTCTCGCTCTCACCCTCTCTCTATAACTCTTTCAAATAAATAAATGACCCTTTCTTTAAAAAAAAAAATGATCCTGCCTTAGAGTCCTTGAGTTCTGCGTGCCTCCTGTGGTTGCCTTGGCAGGGCCAGGTCAGGTGATTTTGCTGGCCCCATCCGACCCACAGGCCCGACATTCCCCACTCCATATGTGGAGGGTGTGCCTGGAGCTAGCCTTTACAGAGTATCCACAAGTGCCATTATTTCCTACCACACAAGAAATTAACAAAATCTTAACCAATCCCTCTTGCAAAGACATTATTCAGTGATAACAAGTCCCAGTATGAAGAATCCAGGTTTCCTTCTGTCTGATCATATGGCCGTTTTCCCAACTGTTTCACACCTGCTAATGGAGTGTGACAAGCAAATCGCATTTGGCTGAGTACATGGCCCCACACGAAATGACTCCACAACGATGAAGCTTCTAAGCATCGGCCCCCTAATCTACCACTGCTTTGGGGCTTGGTGCCTTCCCTGTCATGAGCGATTTCAGTGCCCTGATCAGGGCAGACTTGACAGATTCTTTATCAATGTCAAATGTTTTTTGTGGTTAAGTCCAGTAACGCTAAAACAAAAGGCCTCCTAGATATTAGATATATGGGGGCATTACGGAATTCTCTTGCAGGCAATATTTTTTGGTCAACCTATGAAAAAGAAAAATGGAGTGAACGCTGAAGCGAAAGGAAGATGCCACAGAAGTCCTGGCAGTTGTTTTCATGGAAGTCAGACAACGTGAATGGCATGGGCCCATCGTTCGTCCCTCCTGTGTTCATGTTAAACTAGAACAAAGAGAAATGGCCAGCAAAGAAAGCAATGACCTAGGGGGAGGCGACTAAGTCTCAACAGACTTTTGATTTCAGGAAACAAGGTAGCATTGCTGAAAAGCACAGAGCCCCTTCCCCAGCTCACAGGCATACTCGCGTGTGTGCATCCACCCTACTGATTAAAATCATACATTTTCCTCATGGGTTTTTTCTTTTGACTTGTGAGGTTAATCTCATAGGCCTTGCTGACTTTGTCAACTCTCCCAGTATCTAATAGTGATGCAAAATGCCTTAGAAAAAGTACAATCCAAGCCTCTCTGAGCAAAATTCAGTCTCTGATGAAAGATGCTAAGCTTTCCTTTGGGGAACAGACTTCACAGTGCCATCAAGGTACATGCTAGCCCTGGCAACCTCATGATGGAGAGAGGTCTCTCTTTTGAATTCAAAACAATGCCTATCCCACAAGCAAATTCTTTTTCTTTTTTTTTTTTTTTTTTTTTGGACAGGCAGAGTTAGAGAGAGAGAGAGAGACAGACAGAAAGGTCTTCCTTTGCCATTGGTTCACCCCCCAAGTGGCCACTATGGCCGGCGCGCTGCGCCAATCCAATGCCAGGAGCCAGGTGCCTCCTCCTCATCTCCCATGCGGGTGCAGGGCCCAAGCACTTGGGCCATCCTCCACTGCCTTCCCGGGCCACAGCAGAGAGCTGCACTGGAAGAGGAGCAACCAGGACAGAATCTGGCGTTCCAACCGGGACTAGAACCCAGGGTGCCGGCGCCGCAGGTGAAGTATTAGCCAAGTGAGCCACGGTGCCGGCCCGCAAGCAAATTCTTAAAAACTCCTCATATGTGCACCCATGAGGTCAAAATGCGTTCATGAGAAAGATGCCAGTCTCTGCCCTCCCATCCAAAATAAATGGATTATCCCAACCATTTGCTGAATCTGACCTGGGCTACCCCGATATTTCAGAATGGTCGTTGTCCAGATGGCATGGCACACAAGAAGCTTCGTGACCTTTTAAGAACTCAAAGGCCAAAACTCATCAAACTCATCAAAGCTGCAAAGGGACAGCAGGAAACAAGTCCTCTGAATGTTGGGTGCTAAACTGGAATTGGTATGTGTTGCACTGCCAAAGTGGTGAATTAATATGGACGAACAAGCTGTAGTCCTACACATCCTGAGTCATCAGCCATCGGTTCCTCTCCCATACAGCCGAAGGCCGAAGCTATTTCAACGTTTTATCTGATTTTTTTCTTTTTTGTACTAATTTAGAAAGTTGGTACTTTAATGTAATTGAACTCACTGAAGCTAAAAATGTCCAGACCTTTTTAATAAGGTACCTTTCAGTATTAAACTTTGGGGTCTGTTTTCCTCCTAAGCAGGCACTTAACTCCCATTAGCACTAATGGCAGTTGTGCACAAACATTGAGCAGGAAATATATATCTCTTTGTCTGTTTGTACTGAGCTCTAAGAGGGAAGAAAAATAAAATAAGGGAAGAAAAGGAAAAATAACTTGGAGGTTGAATAAGGAAGATAGAGCTGTAGGTTCATTTACAGAGGTGAAATTAATGACCAGCGTGCCCCCACCTCAGGGGCCACACATCTTTAACAAGATGAGAAGAAAATTTCTAAATCACTTTGAAAAATACCCAAACCCTGCTTTTCTGAGAAATCTGTTTCCCCTCCATCCCCAGCATATACATTAAACCCATTTTGCACCTGTTATGTACATAATGGTTCTAGACAACATAAGAAGATTTCATGATTTTTTTCCTTATCATTTTTACTTATCTACCAGTGAGCCAATTTAGGCAGCTTAAACCATTGCTAAAGAAGATGCATCAAAAATTGTCTGTAATCATTACAAATAATAGCACAAAATGTTCACAAGAAGCTGTTTTCTTATCATATTTTCATTAAAACATCTTTCCACCTGCTTTGCTTTTCCCACGTCTGGAACCTGCGTTGTAATCAGTCTTATTAACTAAGAACATAAATATGATTTATTATGGTCTGATAATGGAAGCTACGTGGGCCCAGAGAAGGGCTATATTGTCCTTTGATAAAATGGCTCTTTTCTCTCAAATGGAGAGCTCTATCATGAGAACATGCAGAAGGTAGTGAGTGATTATTTCCTCGGGGTGAGTGATGGAGAAGCCCGACAGAAAATCTTCTTGTTGACCATGACAGCCACAGAGGGTCCCCAAACCTCCCTGAGTTTGACAACCTGCAGACACTTTTGATGAACTGTATGCTTCTGTCAGAGACAGCCTGTCTGGGAGGAGAAAAGAGACCTTTATCGTCTCATCGGCTGTTATTATCTTGATCTTTCATAAGCAATCTCCAATGCACAAGACTATAATATCCTCTCGCACAAGTGCCAGGCATAATAGAAATGTAGTTAAAGGACCCTCTCCCTGGTTATGTAAATGTTCTTGCGCCGTAATTAAGAGAGATGGTTGGTGACTGACAGAAGTAGGAAAGAATAATCAAATTGTTTTAGCATTAGCTCCCTGTTTTAAGGACCTCAACCAGAGTAAATAGCATTTATGGTAGATATAGGAAAGCACGTTATTTTGAAGGCTTAGCCTACAAGGAAAAATTGTTTTGAATATGGTATTGGTGTTATATTTTTATTACACATGCAAATGGCAGCTGATTTTCAGCCAAGAGTGATTACTACGCTGATATGACTTAGAAGAAAATGAGTATGTCTCTCAAAATCCTTGTCTGAGAGTTAGAGCAAGAACAAAGACCTATTAATAAGGAATGTGCTTGCACAGATGGATCCTGGAGACCAAGTCAAGTTCTCCAATAATTTCTCTGTTATCCATTTCCAAGAGACTAAATATGGCAAAAAAAAATTTTTTCAATTAACAAATGTCTTTGCAGGCAAAAACACCTGCAATTATCAGGCAATTACAGCCATTTCTTCCATGGCCTCTGGGAGCTCCCCCTACTCTGACTGGGGGAGGACAGCTGTAGACGGAGTTTGCTTGGATTTTGGTGGCAAAAGCTTTCTGACCTTCCAGAAAAAAACCCAACCAGACTTGTAAGGAGGAGACCAGCTCCTGACCAGACTGCTGGCAGAAACAAGAAAAAGACATCACCCATTTTTAAAAGTTTAATCCCACCCCCCAGAAAAATGCAATACTTAGTTTTTCATTAACCTTTTGACATCTGGACTCGGAGTATCTCCACACCAACCACTAATGGCCTTTGCATTACCAATTAGTGGAGAGAAATGGGCAATGCTGATGCCAAAGGGTTAATCGCACCACTGGGTGGTCAGAGTCTGAAGAGCAGCCCTGAACCCAGAAGCCTTGAGAGTTGGGGGCCAGGGGCCGGGGAGCTCACTCCTTATTAAAAAACATGCAGCACGCAGGCACCAGCCTCCCTTTTCCTCTCAGGGCATCTTCCCTAGAGGGGGATTCGAATATGAACACACAGGCATGCACACACATCTATGCACACGGCTGGGCCCAGAACAAATCACGTCACCATTCTTGACTGAGCCTGTTCCATCAAAGGTGGAGCAGACCCGTGGAACTGTCTCTCTCTCAGCACCTCAGCCTGAGTGCTTCCTTAAGCAGTGACTTTCCCATGGGAATGAAAAAATTTGCCATTTCAGAGGGAGTTGGGTTTTGAGACGTGTTTGATCTCCCTTAAGAGATCCTTCTCTGAAGTTCTGCCAGCCCTCGATTATTGGTACAAAATGAGGCTTAGAGAAAGGATGGATAGATTCGATTCACAGATAATCTCTAAACTCCAGTTTGGTCTATATTTTAGTTTCTTCCTGAACAAACTGTACCAGAGCAATTAACAAACAAAAGTGATTGGGTGCTTCCTTTCTCCTTTTATGGTCAATTTTGTGGATGTTAGCAGAGTAAGGAAATTGTCAAAACACTGGCATCAAGAGAGGGGAAGAGGAAGAAACAAAATACCCAGATAGTCTGCGAACTGGATAATCTGCTCCTGAATAATTAAGAATCTAATTTCAAAAATAATGCAAAAACGGCCCTGAGAGCAATTCCATCTTGCAAATGCACAGCTTCTTTCCCCTAACCCCAAAATAGCGACTAGTGAAATGAACAAAACACACACCAAAAACCCAAACCTGCGATCCTCGGCCGCATTTGCCTCCATCTAATCCATGCATGCTCTAAGTTATGTTCTAAGGAGGTTTGGGGCAAGGAGGAGCTAAAGGCAACACAAAGACTTCTCTTACTCGCATTTCTGGCCGATCCAGCTTCACATGCAGGCGGTGGTAGCAACAGGGTTGCTTTCAAATCCGTGCTGTCCTAAAACTTCAGAAATTGATCCACCCCGTTTTAACTTTTTTTTTTTTAAATGAAAACCAACAGCCAAGTCAGGAACAACAGTGACTCAGCACTTCATTTTTTTGGGTGTGGGGGAGTCCCAAATTTGTGATTCCTCAGACAAAAAAATGCTTAAGTGCATTTGAGACGGAAATGAGAAACTGTTATACTTGATTCTCCACGGTGCTTCCACATGAGGCCAACGTTTTAGAGCTTTGCAGTTAGGGGCAGAAACGCTCTTAATGAGCCTACGTTTGCACATGTTTTGGCCAGAGTCACCGACTGACTGCACTCACTTAGTTCTGCTTTAGAAATGAAAATCTAATAAAGTAACTGGCAGTTTAAATGTCACCGAAATTGTCTCCAACATCCCAACTGGAATTGTGAAAACAGGCTCAAATTCCTCCCATCTCCCCTCTTTCACCTCCAAATGCCAGGCTTCTGAGGCAAACCATTTCCTAAGAAAGAGCAGAACTCGGGGAGGTTCAGAGGTCAGTGGTGCGGGGTGGAGAGGAGGAAAACTCTTTCTTCGAGTTGGAGGGGATTTGCTTTTTTCCACACACGCAGGCAAGAAGGACCGGAATCTTGAGGCTGGGAATGGTCTGCCTCTTGCAAAGGAATTCAAAGGAGCCATTGTGTTTGATACTTTGCTTCCCAATCAGTCTCTGACAGCAACATCAGAAGCATCAGATACTTCAGTTCTACATCTGGAAAGAGGCCTTTTTTTTTTTTTTTTCCTGGGGAGAAAAAAAAAAAAACTCTCCTGAAGACATTGAAGCCTAATTACTCCACACCCCATAGTCTCAAAGATTGGTATCTCTCTGATAGGCGGTGATAACCCTGGAGAAATGAGAGCAGCCCCCTTAGGACCTGGGCAGATAACATTTCCATGCTTTATCCTCAATAAAACGCATTGGCAAGTAAATGTATTAACTGGATGCTTTCGTTCCCCCTGCCAATCAAAATGTAATGATCACTGTGCAGGATGCAACAATGCTGTGTGTTAAGTGACCAAACAGAAAACCTTCACTGAAATGTGGAAGGGATTTAGAACATCCAGGAATAACGATCAAGGAATTGGCTCAGGTCAACCGCTGTCCCCCTTGCTTTTCTAGAAGATACAGACATCAGGTCCTCCTATTTACCGCGAGGCATTGAAAGTTCTCATGGTCTGGATCTTAGCATTTTGAATCTATTCTAAGAAAGTGGAAAGCACTCTAAAGAGCCTGGTCCTTATTCTCAATGGAATTCATGACTACTATACCCTAAACCTTGGAGAGAAAGTGCCTTCATTTCTCTTGCTACTGTGGACTAGACAGAGATGACCTAGAAGTAGGAAAAGAAGAGGACTGTAAGCACTCATCTGGGAAGAATGGAGGGAGGTGGGGAGGTGGGGAGGTAGACAAGAAGAAGGCACTGGGTGGTGGAGAGGAGTTTATGGACACTTAGCCGGGTAAGGCAGAGAAAGCCAGTCACTGCGACAGCATCCAGGTCTCAGATTTTAGCCACAGTTGAAGAACGCTGGGTAATTTAGCTGATCCGCCAGCCAAATCAAATCCTGGGCCTTTCCTACGGCATTGGAAATGTCTCAGGTTTTCTCATTCTGCATTTTTGATGGAAATTAAACTTGTAAATCAATAAGAACAGAACCAAGTCTGTATAAAAAGCACTCCTCTTTAGCCCTATTCCCCAACACACTACATTTCTGATTTCCTGCCCAAATGATTTAAGATTCCCAAATGCAAGCAGAAAAATTTAAGTTTGAGATATGCTTGTAAAACCACCTAAATTTCAGCCTAAGTCCCTTATGGAAAGAATTTTTTAAAGAAGACATAAAGAATAATTGTACAATACTCTTATACAAAGAAACAATAGAAGTATACCCATGAAAAGTTCAGGGACTATCTCAAAAGTACTTGAAGTGATTGACAGATGCCTCCCATGGGAATTTGATGAGTCTGCTATAGACCCAAGCAACATCAGCAAACTCTTCTGCAATTTGCCCCTCTACCTCTGCCCCTCCCTCTGGGCATATTTGTTTTATTTATTTTAGCCTTCTTATTTCTTTTTAACCTATGCCATCTGATATCCTTTCCTCTACTTTTTTTTAAAGATTTATTTATTTATTTGAAAGAGTTATGGAGAGATTTTCCATACGCTGGTTCACTCCCCAAATAGCTACAACGGCCAGGACTGGGCCAAGCTGAAGCCAGGAGCCAGGAGCTTTCTCCGGGTTTCCCATTGGATGGCAGGGGCCCAAACACTTGGCCCATCTTCTGCTGCTTTTCCCAGGCCATTATCAGGGAGCAGGATTAGAAGTAGAGCAGTGGGGAACACAAACCAGTGCCCATATAGGATACCCGCATTGCAGGTATGGCTTCATTTGCTACATCACAATGATGACCACTCCTCTGATATTTTGTTGTTTTTTTTTTTACTGTCAGTTATTCAGGCACTACACTAGAGTCCTACTACAGTCAACTATGTTAATTCCCACTATGGAAATGACCGTGTTCCTCTACTCTCAACTTAGCTTTCTTTCTCTGCCAGTTAAGATTTTCTACATCTGAAGCAAGATGAAGAGATGTGCACCCATTGCTGGCCTATTCCAGGTGCAGAAATATTCTCAGTGGTAGCTGTTGGGAAACTCTGAAAAAAATGCCAAGCAAAAAGAAAGTATGACATCAACAGGATTCAGAACCAACAGTTAGGGCGAGTGTTATCAAATCCAAGATCAATGAATCCTAATCCCGAGACCCCAGAGACAGCAGGACAACCACATCTCTGAAAAGACTCCAGTCCTTGAATCCTTTTTAAAATTATGCATCTAATTTGTATTTATTTTATTTTAAAATCAGAGAGAGAGAGAGAGAGAGAGAGATCTCATCCACTGACTCACTCCCTCAAATATCTGCAGTAGCCAGGGTTGGGCCAGGCCAAAGCAAAGTCAGAAAGTCAGTCCAGATTTCCCAAGTGGGTAGCAGGGACCCACATACTTGGAGCATAAACTGCTGCCTTCCAGGGGTTGTACTAGCAGGAAACTAAGAATTGGGAATAGAGCCCAGATTCAACCCAGACACTCAGATATGGGGTATGGGTGTCCCAAGTGGCACCTTAAATGCTATGGCAAATATCTACCCCAGTTCTTGTATTCTTAACTCTATGCCTTTATGTACAAAAAATTAGGCCGAATTTGGGACTACCTCATTTCTTAGTCCCTGGAGTCACTCTTTTTTTTTTTTTTTTTTTTTTTTTTTTTTTTTTTTTTTTTGACAGGCAGAGTGGACAGTGAGAGAGAGAGACAGAGAGAAAGGTCTTCCTTTGCCGTTGGTTCACCCTCCAATGGCCGCCGCGGCCAGCGCGCTGTGGCCGGCGCACCGCGCTGATCCGATGGCAGGAGCCAGGAGCCAGGTGCTTTTCCTGGTCTCCCATGGGGTGCAGGGCCCAAGCACCTGGGCCATCCTCCACTGCACTCCCTGGCCACAGTAGAGAGCTGGCCTGGAAGAGGGGCAACCGGGACAGAATCCGGCGCCCCAACCGGGACTAGAACCCGGTGTGCCGGCGCCGCAAGGCGGAGGATTAGCCTAGTGAACCGCGGCGCCGGCCTGGAGTCATTCTTTCGCATATCTCTTTGGGGCCTTGAAAGCATCCTCTATTTTCACTCACCCCCTTCATAAAGGTTTCTTTTGAGCTATGAAGGCTTTGCCAATTCAAATGCATTGTGTTATGCTCTTGGATTCTACCAGTCTTTGCTGTATGACTCTGTCCTCAGGAGTGAGCAGTGTCTCTCAGCCAAAATTGCAACCTCAAAGAGTATTTCATTCCCAACACTGCCCTTTCTTTTCACAAGTGTTAAAATATTAAATATTTGAGCAAAATGGTCTGTGATGGAGCATCTCCTGTACTAATCATCTGAGCTGAAGTTAAGAAGGTAGAACCTTCATATATTTGTCAAAGGTCAAAAGAAAGGATGAAAGTATGGGCAAGGCGATTTCTCTCCTGAGATTGTCCCTCAGGTACAGAAGGCAACTCTTGTGAGTCCTGCTAATGGAGGAAGCATTAGCAAGAAGAGAAAGCCAAACCTTCAGTTTCAACTTCTCCCACAATCCTGGTGCTCAATGTAGCCAAAAGTACTATCTTTCTCACCATCTCTTACCTTTAGGTTACTCTGTGTTGATTTCAGTTTCAGGCAAGATTTTTCTAATATGGGTAAAGAAAGCCACTGTAGCTCCAAGTTTACACTAACCTTTTTCCAAGGGATTCTAGGAAAGAATATGTCTGCATCTCCCAGAAATGGTATCCAATGGTCACCTGATCATTTCATGGCAATCCTGACCAGAGTCACAAGAAACCTGGGAAGAGCAGATCCCAAAGCAGAAAAGAGAATGGATGCAGCGTGGTTAAGGGCACATGTCCTCTAGGCAGTGCCATTCCCATCACTTTGAACCTAAATCCATTGTGAGGACCTTTGAAACTCATTAACATCCCTAGGCTTAATGGGAACACAGTGCTTCACCTTCCTTCCACATTTCCCCTGTGCTTTTCATGTCGGAGTGGAGAACAGACCTTAGCAGTTTATCCGCCCAACTACGTGGAGGAATAAGATCTGCCCAGTAGCTTGCAATGGTTTCTTGACTGCCATTACTGACGTCATGTAAATAAGTAGTCACTGACTGAAGAACTTGCTATTTACTCAGTAACCCTTGATCCCTTTACACACTATTATAGAAGCACATAATTATACACTTTTCAAATGACTATTTCTTTTAGGCATTTGCCCATAATAGCTCTTTCAAAGCTGTTAAGCTTTTATCATGTGAAGACCCAAGTATATTTTGTTCACTCCTCATTGACCTAATAGAGAACAAACTTGCCTTTAAGATGGTGGTAGCTGCAAAGAACACATGGACAGCCTTGTGTGGCTTGGGCTATTTGGGCAGGAAAGCAAATTGCTATTAGATCACGCTCACTTCATTTAGTAATTAAACATTGATACTGAAGGATCGTCAGTCACTCTTACTCAAGTCCTCCCTTAGGAACTCTTGTCACACTCTCTTATCCTGACTTTGTTACTATCCATACAAAATGGATCCTAGAAAAACCAAAATGGCAGATGGGTCATTTATGGCAGATGACATAAGTTTTCTATGCATACTCAGCATATTGGTCTCACCAACCAGTGTCAGGAAATTGAGAGAGGTTTACTCCTGTCATGAACTCAAGAAAATCACATAAAATATAATGCAATGCAATGTATGCATCTGTTCAGGCTGTTATGATTACACACCTTAGACCGTGTGGTTTATAAACAATGGGAATTCATTCCTCCCAGTCTGGAAGCTGGGCAGTCCAGGAGCAAGGCACAAGTAGATTCAGTATCTGAAAGGGCCCCTTCCTCATAGACAGCATCTTTGTAGTGTCCTCATGTGACTGAAGGAGAACATGGCTCTGGCAAGCCTCTGTGTTTTTTTTTTTTTAATATTTATTTATTTGAAAGGCAGAAGCAGAGAGAGAGAGAGAGAGAGAGGTCTTCCATCCACTCTCCAAGTGGCTATAACTGCTGGAGCTGTGCTGATCTGAAGCCAGGAGCCAGGAGCTTCTTCCCAGTCTCCCACACGGGTGCAGGGGCCCAAGAACTTGGGCCATCCTCTACTGCTTTCCTGGGCCATAGCAGAGAGCTGGTTTGGAAGTGGAGTAGTCGGGACTCAAACCAGTGCCCATATTGGATGCCGGCACTGCAGGCGGTGGTTTTACCGATGGCAAGCCCCTTTTACAAGAGTGTTCCACCCTTACGATCTAATCACCTCCTAAATGTACCACCTCTTAATATTATCACTTTAGGGATTAATTTCCAACATAAGAATTATGAGGGGGCACTAGCAGTCAATCCACAGCAATAAATATATCTGAAACAACCAATATATGCAATGTATATCAAATTACAAAAATTATTGAAATACCATGTTCAAATAGATCTCAAAATACATCAGAAAATTAATAAACTATTGAACGTTTATAGCCCTGCCAAAGGTACTAGACTAACTACAGAACTGAAAAGATAGAAATAAGCTTGCTTTCATGTTTGCTCACCTTCATGGGAAACTTCTTTCCACTTCCATGACTCCCTCCTTGGAATTCAGCACCTACAACTTCTCTCCACGTCTCAGATAAGTGCAATTCCTTTTCAACTTTCCTTCTTTGCATGTACTGTTTCTTCTAACTAGAATTCCCCATCCTTTCTTCTGCCTAGGGTTTACCAAAATGTCACCTCCTCAATGAAGCACCTCTGATTCATCCAGGCAGAAGTGGCTACACACTATCTCTGCTTCTGATTTACATCTATAAGCATCTATATGGTACCATTAGTATTGGTTTATGTGTTTTTCTCCACTAATTACACTGTGAGCTCCTTAAAGGTCAAGATTCACAACTATCCCTTTGGGACCTTCGCAGAGTCCTTGGTACAACAAAGTACCCAGAAAGATGTTGAGTAATGGTCATCTATTTGATTTCATTCCTTTTGCAGAGAGAAGCTACTTTGCTGTCCCTATATTTCTGTTCCAGGTCTTACAGGTGGCTAGAAGAGAGATGTAAGTACAAAATCCAGGATTAAAGAAACTGATGCCAATACTGCAATGAAATTGGAACAGCAAGCGATGGATGGAAGAGAGCTTGGGAGTATGGGGAAAAGAAGGAAGAAAAGAGGGAGAAACAGTGAGAGCATTGCAGATGGGTCGGGGGACAGCATGGACTGAGGTTTTGATTGATGAGAGGGAGGTGACAGAGCATGACAAGGAGAGGGTATAGAAAGGATTTTCGTGGAGGGAACATGGGCATGGTGTGGCAACTGTGAGGCTAGTACATTAGCGTGTTGGATCAAGAAGGTCAGCTAGGGTGGCACTGAGAGTTCAGTTCGGATTCCCAGGTGGAGAAATTTGCAGTTTGAACTCTGCAATGGCGATGACTTGTGGAGGGGAGAGGGTGTCATGGAGACCTGTGATCCTCACCTGGGCTTTGGTGAAATCATGAAGATTTGGGTGCTCATTCTTAGAACCAAAAATCTCAAACTACTCACTTCTAGAATCCAGCCTCACAGGCAGTGTTAGTGAAACACAGGCTTGTTGGCATGTGGTGGATGAGAGAGCACCTGGTTGGTGACCAGTTCTGGCATTCCTTAGCCTCCACATCCTCAAGTAAGTCCAGGGATGTGCTGTGTCCCATGCCTGGGACTCCTCCTGGGTATTTGCATGTGGCCCCTGCTTTCACTAATGTCCCTGCTCAAATATCACCTTTACAGAGTGGCTTCTTCTAGCTCCTAGGTCCAAAAACCAAAGCCAAAAACAAAATATTCTTATACCTTTATCCTTTTGTCTTCCTTTATTTTTCTTCACAGCACTTATGCTACTTGCCATCATATGAGGTATCTATCTGTTCACTTCCCTGTTAGCTGTATCCTTCAATGCAGGAGTCATAAAAAGTTTTCTATAGACAACTACGTAGTGAATATTTGAGCATTTTCAAGTCATCTGGCCTCTGTTGTAACTAAACTTTTCCATTGGAGCAAATGGGCAATGATTAAAAATTCATAAATGGGCATAATTGTGTTCCAATAAATCTTAGTTTACAAATAGAGCTTGCAATCCAGATTTGACCATGGACTATAATTTGTGAATTCCTTCTCCATTCATTAGAAAGTTGCATGAAATCAACAACACTGATTATCTTCTCATTGTTGGATCCATAGGGCTTGGCATGTAGTAGGCAATTCAATTCACCATTTTTAAAGAATGTTTAAATAAATGGAGTCTTACAGAAAACAGAGGTGCAAGAATATTATACCTGTGATGGCTAATATCCTGTGTTATCTTGATTGGATCATGGTGCCCAGGTATGTGGTAAAACATTATTCTGAATGTTTCTGTGTTTTTGGAGGCGGTTGACATTTAAACTCATGGACTATGAGTAAAGGAGATAGCCCTTCATTATGTGGGCAATCCTATTCAAGCAGTTGAAGCTCTAAATAAAACAAAAGACGGACACATGCACCATCCCCACGTGCCTCCATGCTGTCCTTTAGGAAGGAGGAATTCTACCAGTGGATGCTACTTGGACTTGAACCACAGCATCAAAGTTTCAACTCGCTAGCCCTTCCTGCAGATTTTGGACTTTCCAACCTCCATTATTTAGTCAGTCAATTCCTTAAAAATCAATCAAGCAGTCAACCAATAGATAAATAAAAGTCCCATTGCTAAAGAATGCTAACAAACACATAACTAAACAGCAGATTGACTCCATCAGTAAGCAGGGAAGCAGTTGGTTTCATAGAACCAGAAGCCTTATCCTTGATCACTCCCAAATCCCTATCACAGCAGCTTTCAGCGATTCCCTGTGCCCTTCAGGGAAACGTGCAAACTTTCCTCACCCCACAAGAACCTTCCAAGCCTGGTGTGAACCCACCTCCACTTCTACTTGCTTTCAAGTTCATGTACATCATGCACAAGAGCCATGCTCACTGGCTGTTCCCAGGAGGTTAGGCTCTCTCAAGTATCCACACCTTTGCATTCACTGTAGCTTCCATCTAGAGTAATATCCCACCCAATTTTCACCTGGATAATTCCTGATCATTCTTTTTTTTTTTAAATTTATTTTATTTATTTGAAAGTCAGAGTTACACAAAGAAAGGAGAGGCAGAGAGAGGTCTTCCATCCACTGGTTTATTCCCCATTTGGCCACAACGGCCGGAGCTGCGCTGATCCAAAGCCAGGAACCAGGAGCTTCCTCCAGGTCTTCCCACACAAGTACAGGGACCCAGGGACCTGGGCCATCTTCTACTGCTTTCTCAGGCCATAGCAGAGAGCTGGATTGGTAGTGGAGCAGCCGGGACTTGAACCAGCGCCCATATGGGATACCGGCACTGCAGGCAGTGGCCTCACCCACTACAACACAGCACCGACCCCTCCTGATCAGTCTTTAAAATGCGTGCCTCTACAGGTCAGGATTAGGTAAGTGTCCCTGCTTTAAACCATTGCCTCATTAAAGGCGTCCCCTGCATGACTTGTGTTGGTTTGCTTCTGTCTTCCTCAGGAGCCCCACCTCCAGGGCTACTGAGAATCGGCTCTGCTGGCCTTGACTGCGCAGAACTCCTGGTGACCTGAAGAAAGATGGCTTGGAGGGAGCGCGGGGTGGGATGCACTGTAACAGACCTCTCGGCTCTGCATCATTTTATCCCTGGACTTCCTGATGCACTACTGGATTGGGAGGGGAAGGAGAGTAGAGAGACGGAAACGCAGCCTGAGCCTGCACAACCACTCAGCTCTCCCACGTCAAACTTGTTCTCTTCTACCTATGGGAGGGACTTGGTGGGGGGTGGGGGAGTGTGCGTGTGTGTGTGTGTGTGTGCAAATATTGCTAACTTTTCAATAGAAGCTCATAGGAAAATGAGATTTGCTTTATAGCGATGAAGAGTCTATGCAGCTGAAACACATCTGATCATAAAGGCAGGCAACCCAGGTCACCGAAGCTCTCATTAGCAGCCTTGTCCTTAGTGGATGGCTCCTAATCCAACTGTAAGGCTCTAGGCCTCCGGATTCTATCACTGACATCTGTGTCTTGCGCTCAGTGCCTCAGTTTCTGCATCTGTAAAACAGGAAGAAGGGTCCTCGCCACCTGGGACAGCAGAGAGGGATGCAAATGAGCCGCAGCATCTGTAAGGCACTTTGCATTCCCATTCGCGCCTCTCCGCGGATCTGCAGCAGTATTATTATTACTTCTGAAAATGTCAGCTATCATCTGAAAGGGTTATTTCAATCAAAAGGCTTTCTTCGGGAACACTTCATAAAGGAAAAGTGAAAGCGTGCACATTCTCCTTAGAACCATCATAATTAGTCCCAGTAACAGTTGGGCCATTTTTTTTTTCAGTTCATTTATAGTCAGATTTTGCAAAATTGAAAACATCCAACATCTGGGCTGAAAAACTTGTACAAAGACGGAAGCCCCCCAAATGGGCATGGGTGGGCTTCACTGGCATAGGAGCCAGCTGTACTCTTCTCCTCAACTAGTCTTTTCAACCTTTAGGAAAAAAGAAAAATCACAATTGAATTTTCATGCTTACAAAACCTTTTGGTTTTTATCCCTAATTTTTTTTGAAGTATCTTTTTTGACGAGTGCTGAATTTAAGCTTCCCCAGACAATCAGAAATTTCTGGAAAAGGAATCTTTTAGTGATGCATAAAAGCAGTTTTGGTTCCAGTTGTATTAATGCCAACTTTTATTTATTGTTTTCAATTTATTGATTTGTTAATTTGAAATTTAGAGGTACAGAGAGAGGGGGAGAGACAAAGATTGATCTTCCATCCACTGGTTTATTCCCCAGATGGCTGCTATGACCAGGGTTGGGCTAGGTCAAAGCCAAGAGCCAGGAACTTCATCCAGGTCTCCCACATGGGTAGCAGGGGCCCAAGCACATGAACCATCTTCCACAGCTTTTCCCAGACCATTAGCAGGGAGCTGGATTGGGAAGCCGAGATATGAACTGGCACCCATATGGGATGCTGGTGTCGTAGGCAGTAGCTTTACCCTCTATGCTACGTCACCCTCTTAATGCCAACTTTTACAGGAAAAATAATAGTTAACATTTATTGCCCCCACCTTATGGAGAGGACCTGTTTTAAGCACTTTATAGGTTTTATCTCCTTGACTTTTTGCATCCAATCAATGAATTTGGCACTATTATTTTCTCCATTTTACAGGTAAGGAATTCAAGGAACAGAATTTTCCCCAAGTACCATCACCACAGGAAAAAAGCAAAATGTTTTGGTGGATGTTGCAGGGAAATATTCACTTAATTCAACAGGAAGCAAGACAATCTTTGATAGAATAAAGTTATCAAAGCAGATTAAGCCACACCCTCTCCTGGGAAATGCTGCTCAGAGCCTTTAGTACAAATTCCTGCGATCAGAGGGTTTGGGGTGCAGCAAATAATCCCGACGACAGAGTTTGCCCCAGTGTCTACCATCTTCTTTGATACTCTAAGGGTAGGGGAAAAAAGCACATTTCCAATAACTTGTTTCAGCTACTTGCTAAAGAAAAACTGTCTTTCATTCCTGTTGTTTTCAGCGTGCCACTCAACAGCATCTAGAAGTTTCCTCAGGGAAGCAAGGGAATTTGCTGGATTGCCAAACAGCCTCAGAAAACCTGCGAGGGAACTCATGGAAGGGTTTTGTGAACAAGGATAAAGAGGGCACACTAGCGTCGCCTTGTTTCATGAAAAAGGGAACACATGCAGCAAAACTTGATTACAAAATCTCATCTTGCAAGCCCTAGGTAAGATGCATCGCCCTGGGGTGACGGCACAGCCCCTGCCCTGTCCCTCTGCCATGTGCTCTCCATGCAAAGACCTGATTCAAATCCAAGGGCTGGGTTAGATGAAACCGGAAGGGCTTATGTGCACAGCATTTAACTTTCAACATTTCTTCATGGAAATTTACAATGCACATAATTTACATATTCAATACCAGTGACAATTTACTTCTCCCATCTGAACAGGGCTTTCAACTATGCCACTTGAACTAAATTAATAAACAGTAATTACAGAATGTTGTGTGAGCTAGCTGTTGATGTTGAGCAGATTCTAATCAACACCTTCTTTTAAGGGCCAATTAAAGCTGAATGTATGCAATATAAACATCTTCGAGTATTTAGACATGAACCGCAGAACAAGGTAAAAAAAAATTTAAATCTGAACAATTAGACTGAGGATGAGCCAGTGAAGCCTGGAGAGATGGACCCTTTTCAGCTGGTCTCCAAAGTCATGTTAATTTCTTCAGATCATGAGATTTTTGTGAAATGGGCAGGGGCTCCAAGGACTCCGTAGACCAAACCCCATCCGTTCAGAGATTTCTCCAACATCTTGTACTATTTTCCATATGCTTTAAGTTTCATGGCATTTCTTTTTAAATTGCCTCAAACACTTTTCTCCTTAATTCATGTGCATCTTAGCGAAAACTTAATCTCCATATTTCTGACTCATTTATGTATAAATCATCTACGTGTTATTTGATGTCTAAGAGGCCTTGCCCTAGGCCCCAGCTTTGGCCATCCAGGCGCTACACAAAGCACTGAGGGCACCCCAGGCCTGACTGTGAGGCTGTATATCACAAATATGTACCATACACACACAGTTCTCTGAGCAACTGAGTTAGACGTTCTAGGGAGGAGGAATTAGACAGCTTCCCAATGATCAGTTGTCTTCAGACCCCATTGCCTTTGCTTGCTACTGTGGCAAGCTTCATGGCTTAGGGAAAGCATGCAAAGAGAAGGTATTCCAATAACAGTAAAACACTCTGCATAATGTACAGAACCACACCAGTGACCAATGTGTGTGGTAGAGAATGGATTTCCCCAATGGCTAGAAATAATTCATACCTACACTTCTTCAACATACGCATCACTAAAGGTTGGAATGGGAGTGCTCATCCCTTACTCCCCCTCCTCTTCCTCTCCTTCCTTCCCTCTCCCTCTCCCATACGAAATCAGTCATTAACTACTATCAATCATGCATCTTAGGGAACTTCTGTCTTCTCCCCATCTCTACTCATCTTATCATCTCACCTGCAATAATTCACAATCCAGTATTTTGCCTCTGTTTCCTCCTCTAGTCTGTTCTGTGCTACCAGTTATCTGAAGATTTAACTCCCTTATATAAAATCTACAACTATTCCTAGTTTGTTACAAGAGGGAAAGCAAAGTTTTTGGCAATATATTCATGGTCCTCCATAATCTATCCTCAAATTACATTTCCAGTAGTATCTCCAACTAGTTCCAGAAGTTCCCCAAGGTTTCCGCTAAGCTGACATTCCCTGGTCATGCTGTGTTCTTTGATGCCATTAGATCTTCATGCCTGCTGTCCCCTTTCCCTGGAATCTCTCCCACTCTATCCAACATTCACAGCCTTGTCAAAGCTCTGCAGAAATTTCCTGACTTTGGTAAAATGTGACTTCCCTCTTGAAAACCTTCTCTGATACATACGTGTGCTATTTAGGCAACTACCTCAGCTGTCAAAGGCATAACTAATTGTAGTGTGTTGCCATCTTTCCACTCCTATGTTCCTTAGGTCTTGGGTTTGCCTCCTATGTTTGCACATCCTTTACCAGTGGGATCCTCCCTGAATTTAAATGTCTTCCATTCTAGCATTTTCTGCCTGAATATGAGCCTATTCCATAGTAACTCTCCCCTGTGACAGCAGAGTGTTAACTTTCTTGCCTGGGCTTTGGTATAAGAGTATCCAAGTTTTCAGTCTCAGCTTTACTACTCATCAATTGTATGATCTTGAAGAAAATACTCAACTCCCTTAGCCTTTAACAGTATCTTCTTCATATAGCTACTATAAAGATTAAATGACTGGTATTAGGATAGACATACAGGTCAATGGCATAGATTTGAGAGCCCAGAAATAAAACTTTACCATTTTTTTATGGTCAATTGATTTTCAACAAGGATATCAAGACAATTCAACAGGGGAAATATAGTCTCAATAAATAGTGTTGGGACAATTGAATATCTACCTGCAAAAGAAGGAAGTTATACCCCTACCTGACATGCTATATAAAAATAAACTCAAAATAGATCTTAGACCTAATTACAAGCTAAACTATAAAACTCTGAGAAGAAAACGTAAGAGTAATTCTTAATGATCTTGGATTTGGCAATGATTTCTTAGATATGATATCAAAAGTACAAATGGTATAAAAAGAAATAGATAAAATGAACTTCATCACAATTAAATAATTTTGTGCCTCAAAGGACACCTTCAAAGTGAAAAAATAACAGAATGGGAGAAAGTATATAGCTCTCATCAAAGATTTATATCCAGAACATACATGTAAAGAACACTGACAACTCAATAATAAAAATGACAGTAACAAATAACTCAATTAAAAAATAGGCAAAGGGGGACTGGCTCTGTGGCACAGCTAGTAAAGCCACTGCTTGTGACACTGCCATCCCATATGGGTGCCAGTTCAAGTCCCAGCTGCTCCACTTCCAATCCAGCTCCCTGATAGGGTTCCTGCAAAGCAGCAGAAGATGGCTCAAGTCCTTGGGCCCCTGCACCTACATGGGAGGCCCAGAGGAAGCTCCTGGCTCCGGGCTTCTGATCAGCCACTTGGGGAGTGAACCAGTGGATGGAAAACCAATCTCTCTCTCTCTCTCCTCTCTTTCCCCCTCCCCATAACGCTGCCTTTCAAGTAAATAAATAAATCTTCTTTAAAAATATGCAAAGGATTTGAATAAACACTTTTCAAAAGAAAGATACATATGGTCACTAGAACATGAAAAGATGCTCAACATCATTAGTATTAGGGAGAAGCAACCAAAATCACAGTCAGATACCACTTCACACCCACTAGGATGGCTAAAATCAAAAAGACAGACAATAATAGCTTAGCAGTTGCTCGAAAAGTTAAAGATAGAGTTAGCATATGATCCAGCCATTCCACTCTTAGGTAAAATCTGTGAGAATTAAAAATATATGTCCACACAAAAACTTCCACAAAAATGTTCATAGTAGCATTACTCATAATAGTTAAATGTGGAAGCAACTCAAGTATGAATTGGCTGACAAAGAAATAAAATATTGCACAATTATACAAAAGAATATTATTTGATAATAAAAATAAAGTACCAATACATATTATAACATGATAAGACTGTGAAAACATGCTAAGTAAAAATAAGTCATAGGCACACAGCCATATATTGAACACTTCCATTTATATATGATACATTTCAAGTAGGCAAACTCACAGAGCCAGAAAATAGATTAGTGGTTGCCAAGGGCTAGGAGGATGGTGGAAATATGGAGTGACTGCTGATGGGTAGGAGTTACTATTTGGGGGTCATAAACATGTTCTGGAATTAGACACTGGTAATAGTTGCCCAAGTCTGTGAGTATACTCAAAAGCACTGAATTGTACTCTTTAAAGAGGTGGATAGATGTGAATTAAATCTCTGTAAAGCTGTTATAAAAATAATTAAGATTAATTAAAATTTTAAAAAGAAGAGTCAACGAGATACTCGGCACATGCTATGTGCGCGATAGATGCTAGTTACTAGGAGAATGTGTGCTTCTTTTGTTGCTGTGTTGTGCTCATTGTGCTGCAATGTTCAGGTTGACTTAGTTTCTCTTCTCCACACAACATGAGTTTCTTGAGATAAGGACAATGCCTTGCTTAGCACGTGTGCCATGCTGATTTCTTTCTTTCTCACCTTTAGAGAGATGCTTGACATGGAGAAAACTGTATATGACACAATCGTACATAGATTAAAATGAGTGAGTGAGCAAATGGAGTCTTCAGAGACATATTCAGCACCTCCGTATTTTTTCCTGGGTTTAGGCTTAGGCATTTTCGATGTCTAATCTGCAGGGATGCTCTAACAGTTCCAGGGACCTTCCATAGCTTTTTGCAGCTTTGCGTTTGGAGGGATAGAGCAAAGGGAGAAACCAGGGATGGGTGAATCCTAGTAGTTATCCTTAAGGCCTCGCTTGCTCTAAACCATTCACTGAGTTCCTATGCATTCACTTGGGTTAAAGTTCTTCAGAAAGTAACAATCCAAACCTCAGTGTTTAGAAAATTTGGTGCTCATCAAAAATCAAGATTCTAAATTACTTTTACTCCGAATCACAATTTTCTTACAAAATGCTGTCAACCACTTCTACAGAGCTTTATTGAAATAGCCTAAGTTGAAATCTATAATTCCAGTTCTATATTTTATATAGGAGCTCTCTACTTTCCCTTCCTGTCTTCCTGTTTCTCAACACAGTGCTCCCAAAAGCCCTTGCAACCTGTTAGACTTATCTATTGTGGCATAACAAACCATCTCAAAATTCTGTGACTTAAAATAAGCATTTTGTTAGCTCTCCCAGTCCTGTGTGTTGACTGGGACGAGCTAGATGATCCTTCTACACCATGAATGACAACCAGGCTGCAATTCTGTGAGGACTCAGTCAGGTTACCATGTCCAAGATGGCCCATTCATACAGCTGATGGCTGGTGTTGGCTTGGGATGAGGGCACAGACAAGGCCATCAACTGGAGGCCCTCAGTTCTTCTCCACCTGGACTCTATGTGCCACTTGGACTTATCATAGCATGGCAGCTACTCCCAGAGAGAGAAACTGGAAACTGCTAGCTCCAGAACATCACTTCTTCCGCATTTTACTGGTTAAAGTCAGCCACAAGTTCACCTCCATCTCTTGACATGAAGAGCAGCTTGTGCCTAATGGGTGGGGAGGAATTATTAGGAGACAGCTTTAGAGAGCCACCACCTCTGGGTCCTTCTTTTCCTTAGAAATGCTTTATATTTGTAGCTGGGCAGCTTTCTCAACCTGCTGCCCGACCAGAGGAGGCAGGGCCTCAGACACTTGTTTTGATCTATGGCTGTCTTTTTCCATCCAAGCTGAGATAATTAATTTAATTTTTTGTAGGATTCCTATCTATATATCAAACAACAATTCAGTACATTGAATACAACCCACAAGCACAAATCTTTTAAAATAAGTTCCTTCCTTGGGTTAAGAGTCAGTGTTATGAGTTAAACACCGCTAAGACTTAGAAAACTATTTATCCAGGAGAGGGGGTATAAGAAACCAGTCCCTAAGATTCCTTTTTTTTTTTTTTTTTTTTTTTGACAGGCAGAGTTAAACAGTGAGAGAGAGAGCGAGAGACAGAGAGAAAGGTCTTCCTTCCTCTGGTTCACTCCCCAAATGGCCACTACGGCCGGCATATTGCGCCGATGTGAAGCCAGGAGCCAGGTGCCTCCTCCTGGTCTCCCATGCGGGTGCAGGGCCCAAGCACTTGGGCCATCTTCCACTGCCTTCCCGGGCCACAGAAGAGAGCTGGACTGGAAGAGGAGCAACCGGGACAGAATCCAGCGCCCCAACCAGGACTAGAACCCGGTGTGCCGGTGCCGCAGGCAGAGGATTACCCAAGTGAGCCACAGCACTGGCCCCTAAGATTCTTAAAATACTAATGTGTAGTTCAGAGAGTCTATAAGACTCAAACTTAAGTCTTACTGAGGTTTCCACAAAGGGGCATACAGCCACATCTGTGATCTCATCTTGACCTGCAAGGCCTTGTTTTCCTGGAAATGTCATGAAATTAATCTCCGTCCCCAGGTTTTCATTTACTTCGAGGATTTTTGGTAGACTGGAGAGGCTAGGAATGAGAAATTGATTTGTCTTCAAACTTAGCAAATCCTGGATTGGAAATGTTTTCTCTTGATTCTGTTTGAAAACTGAACAGCCCATTTAATTCAACTCCTTCTCTCTGTAACTTGTTGGCCACAGATGAAAGTAATCTCTTTCCCTTTAAAATGCTACCTGATAATCTCCTTAAGAAAATCCTCAAGTGCACAACATGTATATTTTCCATCTTCCATATAATTGCACTGCCTCTTATTTCCACTACATCCTTTAAAAAAGGTTGCCTTTTCTCTGGCCTCCAATATAATTTTCCTATAGGCATTCCAGCTTCCATGAATAATCTTCTCAAGGCCTTTCTGGACTTCCTCACTCATTGCCTGATCCCAAAAAATCAACGCCAAATTTTAATTTTAGGTTATAGCAATGTCCACTTCTAGATTAAAAAAATCACAATTTTAGTAGTCTGTTGTTATGTAAAAACTACCCCGAAAACCAAGTGGTTAAGGGTACCAGTTTCTGTCCTGGCTGCTCCATTTCCAACCCAGCTCCCTGCTAATGGCCTGGGAAAAGCAGCAGAAGATGGTCCAAATACTTGGGCCCCGCACCCATGTGGGAGACCTCGAAGAAGCTCCTGGCTCTTGGCTTTGGCTAGGCCTAGCCCTGGCCATTGCAACCATCTGGGGAGTGAACCAGAGGATGGAAGATATCTTGATCCTTCTCTCTCCCTGTCTCTCTGGTCTTTCTTTCTCTCTGTGGTTAATTCTGACTGGCAGATAAACAAGTCTTTAAAAAAGTTAAAAAAAAAAAACAGTGTTTAAACAATCACCACATTTATTGTTGCTCATGATGCTGGGTCAGGAATTGAGGGGAAACCGCAGAGATGGCTCCTCTCTGCACCCCTCGTCTTCCATGGGGATTGGGCTTCTTCACTTCCTGGCCTGGTGCTTCAGCTAGGATGGTTCCAGGGGTTACAGCGGAGGTCCGGCATGACTTGCCTGGGGGCCTCTGGGGGCCTCAGTTCTCACTGGTGACTGGAGTCCTTGGTTGCTTTCCTGGAGTCTCAGGGTGTCTCCTTCTCCCAGTGGCTTCTCTGCACCATGGCTGCAGTAGGACAGACTTCTCGTATGGCAGCCCTAGGTTCCCAAGAACAAAGAGGAAGGGACTGCAAGTCTTCTGAAGACTTATACCAGAACTCACACAGCCCCATGTTTGCCACATTCTACTGGTTCAAGCAAACCAGAGGAGCAGCCTAGAGGGTAGAAGAGGTGGCTAACCAATGGTGTGAACACCAGGAGGAGGGATGATCCATGGCTGGACAATAATATAACAGATTATCACACAGTCTATTGGAGCTGGCAAGGAAGATAAATTCTATTTGCCATTCCTGACTTCTTTCTAGACCTGTTTGCTCTAGTCTGAAGCATATCACAGCTAGAAAACAGATTTGCAACCATACACAGTAGTGTTGATGCAAGTTAGCTCTGAGGCAACTCACACTGATGTGTGTCCTCTTCACCCCTTCTTTTACCAATAGCCCCACATTTCCCTTGACAAACTCATGTGAACCATTTGAGTTTTCTACCTTCCCTCATGTTGCCCATAGAGCATTTGGAGAAAACTGTTTCAGATTGCCCCAGGCCAACATCAGCTATTAATAGCACTTCCCATTTCTGGAAGGCCAACTGTTTGCACCGAAAACACAGAGCAGAGACACCAGATAACCCCAACCCACAGACGGGGAGCGTTTGTATCTCATCCACTCTAGGGTAGATGGCAAACGAAAGCTAAACTCAGATAAGATGAGAATCTATCTACCAGAAGAGGTCGTGCACAGAATTAATGGAAGGGCTTCTGGGGGTCTCTTGAACCTCCCCAAATTACATTCCAATTTTGTGGGTATTTGTGCATTTTTCTGGGGAGAAGATTAATCAGCTTTCATTAGATTATTTACAGGGACTCTATAGTGGATCAGTGTTGTGGCACAGCGGGTTAAGTAGCTACCGGTGACATTGGTGCTAATTTGTGTCCCCGCTGCTCCACCTCTGATCCAACTCCCTACTAATGTACATGGAGAAAGCAGTGGAAGATCAAGTGTTTGGGACCCTGCCATGTGGGAGACCTGGATATAGTTCCAGGCTACTGGCTTCACTGTGGCCATTTCGGGAGGAAAGCAGGAGATGGAAGATTTCATTGTATCTCCCTCTCCCTCCTCTGTATCTCTGCCTATCAAATAAATAAGTAAAATGGGACTCTATGACCAGAAAAAGCTAAGAACCTGGTCTCCCATACAACTGTGTGATATGCTGTTCCCATTACTCTACGGCTAGTTTACAATTTTTATTGTCTAAACATCTTCTGACTCCAGGGTGAAGAAGTGTGCACTAGATACAGCCTACATATCAAAGGTGACAGCAGTGCAGCTCTCTGCATTCCTGCCTGGTTCTCGCTGATCCTTATTCTCTGTCTACCTCTTGTCCTTATTTTCTTTTTCTCCCTATAACCTTCCATTCCAGCTCACCTTCTCTATATTTTACTTTTTAAAATATTCCAGCCATGTACCTTCATGTGATTTTACCTATTTCTAATTTTTACTGACCTGTAATAGATAAAACTTTATAACTGGAAAAAATTGGATTATCTTATAGCACTGGAATATCTTAATCTGAGATGAGAACCAGAAGATCACTATAGAATACTGGTACATGTTTCCCAGTACCTTTGCCTCTTAACAACTGTAAGAATAGGCTTGACCTAAGTTGTCATATTACATAATAATGTCAGTAATATTATTTTGATTAAAATTTTCCAGTGATTGCCAGAAACATCATGTGTAGGACTGCAAAATTTTTCTGTTCCTTATTGTGTATATCCCAAATGGGACAGAGAGAGGAGAAAGAATTAATTGTCTCACTATCATGCGGAAATGGAGATATCCGCTAATAGGTATCAACCGTTCCTGCCAATTCAGTTCATTAAGCATCAAATGAACCAGGCACCCAACTAGGTCCAATGGTGGGTACAATGAGGAGTTAAACAGATTGTCTGCCCTCAAGTTGCTCATGGTCTAGTGAGAGAGACAAATAAACACAGCCACAAATGGGAAGAGGCAGAGGAGGATCCAACTGGAGGTCTCACAAGCTCAGAGAGAAAAGAGGAATGAGAAATTAATTCTCTCTCGCATTTACCTTCAATTCCTTCCAGAATTGTTCTCAATATTTCTCCCTTGTTGCTTTTCTTAATAAAGAAACCAAAAAGAGTGAAAGTGAAAAAAGGAGAAGAGCTTCTTGCTCTAGGCTTTTGTCTTTTCTTTCCTCTATTTCCTCCAAATGTTTGTCTTCATCTTTCTGTGCTTTGGCCCAGGTAATGGACACTCACTCTTCTTAGCTTCCTCTGCTCTGGTCTTCTGTACTTTCCCTCATATTGACTCTTCCACCCAGAAAGGATGGGCCAGTGCCTCACGGGTCCATGCTCTGTGCCAGGCCCCAGAGATGCAAAGATGAATCCAGAGAAAGCTTGTTTACAAAACGCTCCATCTCCCAAGGATCTATCTCGCCTCCATGCTATGTTCCATTTTTATTTCTCCCTCTCTCTCCTTAGACTATTTTTATTTCCATCTCGACTGCTGTTAGAGGCCTCCTATGAGAAGGAAATTATCTATAATGGAGCAGGAACATTAAAAGCCTCAGTTTCCTTGGAAATTATTGAACTCATGAGGGGTTCACATTGGGTTTTGCATTTTGAGAACTATGTTACAAGAAATTTTGTTTTCCTAACCAGATTATTTTAACATTCGCCCTTTCTGCCTCTTTTCAGATATTGTCTTTAAACTTCAGGCTGTTAGAATATTCTCTCAGCTCCAGTTGGTAGTGGACCATGAAAAAATGTCTTTCCAAACTTCTGAATGTGAATGAAATTCGTCCGAGGTAGGAATTTTGGAAGGATGGGATACCCACATCTCTGCAAAGCCAACCCAAAATGTGCTTATGGGAGAAGGCATTGCTGGAAGGAATCAGTTAGTCCATGTGACTGCTGGTATACTACCTTAGCTATGGGGAACACTAATAATAGTTACCTGTTTTTCACCATTTATTCATTCACAAAAAATACATTCTAAGCATCTACCTGTAGTAGGCACTAAGCCAGGCACTGGGATTATCAAGGGTTTTATTCACTGTGGGTTACAGTGGGTTGGGTGTTGGGTGAAACAGACAGACCCAGTTCCTGCTCTGGGAGTTTTCAAGGCAGCCAGAATATGGACAATCATGTATGTGCAGTAATTCTAATAAAATGTGCTACATGTTTCGTGGTAACACTCACTGTGTGTTGGGCACTGTAGAAGATGTGCTGTATTCTTTATCACATTTCATGTTCCCAGTGTCCCTGTGAGCTAGGCAGTTAGTCTCCTAATTTTATATGTTAGGAAACCAGGACTAAAAGAATTTGTCTCAGAGCTGGCACTGCAGCGTAATAGGCTAAGCTTCTGCCTATGGCACCAGCATCCCATATGGGCGCTGGTTCATGTCCTGGCTGTTCCTCTTCTGATCCAGCTCTCTGCTATGGCTTAGGAAAGCAGTGGAAGATGGCCCAAGTCCTTGGGCTCCTGTACCAGCTTGGGGACCCAGAAGAAGCTCCTGGCTCCTGACTTCAAATCAGTACAGCTCCAGCCTTTGTGGCCATTTGGGGAGTGACAGCGGATGGAAGACCTCTCTCTCTGTCTCTACCTCTCTCTCTGTCTATAACTCTACCTCTCAAATAAATAAATAAAAATGTTAAAAATAGAATTTGTCTCAAATCTCAGCAATCTAAACTCATGTCTCATTGATTCAATATCCAGAGTTCTTATCCACCTCCAACAAAATTGAAATGTGGCCCTATGTTTACCATAAACTGTTGTCAGGATTGGGGAAAAAATTAAATAAACAGGAGGGTAGGCATTATGGTACATTGGGTTAAGCTGCTCAGGACACTGGCATCCCAGATAGGAGTGCCTGGGATCAAGTCCACCTCCACTTTTGATCCAGCTTCTTGCTAATGTGCCAGGGAGGCAGCAGATAATGACCTAAGTACTTAGGTCCTTGCTTCCTATGTAGGAACCCAGATAGAGTTCCTGGCTCCTGAATTCCTGGCTGTTGCAAGCATTTGGGGAGTGAACTAGTATATGGAAGATTCTCTCTCTCTCTCTCTCTCTCTCTCTCTCTCTCTCCTTTTCAAATAAACTAAATAAGTAAACTTTTTTTAAAAAAAAGAATAGACTAAAATGGGCCATTAACAGTGTCTCAAGGTACTCATCTGCAGGGAGCTCACTTAGAAACATTAGGAATAAAAAACCAAATGCTTTCTAAAGGTCCTTCTGTATTGACTCAAAACATTTTCCAATTCTAGGAGTAAAAAGAATTTCTGCAAAATGAATAAAAATGATGAAAGAATTGTTTTATTTTTAAAAATTTCCTTACTTTCACAAAAGCTATAGTCATATTTTCTGTGCTTTCTCTGATACCTAAGAGTAAAAAGGAAAAATAAAGACTAGCTTCCCTTTTTAAGAAGGAAAAAGAGAGAGACAGAGAGAGGAAGACGGGCAATACATAAAAGTAGAGTGAGAAATCCGATGTCTGCCCAAGGTCAGCAGGCTGAGATCAGACCTAGCCAACCCCCTCTGGAACCCAGCCTCTGCAAATGCTCCACACCTCGCTCCCTGGCGTGTGGTGGGATGCGTCTCTACAGCTGTTCTTATCCACTATACCATTTAGCAGGTCAGAGGGAACTGTCTATTCTTTGACTTTACCTGGGAAGAGTTTTCTGTAATCACAGAAAAAGATAAAAGTTAATTCTTGCAAAAGGAAAAGGCTCATGAAAGTAGGTCTGAAAAATAATCCACTCTGGCAAATCTTGCTTCATAAAGAACTTCCTGCTACATGCTGATCCACAGTTTGTATGTGATATCAACAACTAGTACATGGACTGTGGCTGGGAATGTTCAGGCTTGGGTTCCAGCTTTGGAAGGACCAATAGGGTCACTTTCTGCAAATCACTTCACATCCTTGGGCCCAGTTTCCATTTCTATAAAGTAAGAGCCTTTGTACTTCATAGCTCTCCTTCCAGCTCTAATTATCTGTGTTTGTATTCCATGGACCCAACTGCATAGTTACTTGTCTTGCTTCTCTTTCCAATAGACACATTCCGCTGGAAAGCTGGCCTCTCTGAGCATTTATAACAAGCTGTATTTATGTCATTAAGTAGGTGGGCCTCTCAACCTTAATGGCCTTTCGTATGCCAGGAGAAGTTTGAGACAGGGAAAAACCAAAGAGAAAAATATAGTTAAAGATGATTTGTGTCACTTCCTGACTTGGGAAAGCAGTGAGAGCCATAACAACTGAAACTAAACAGAAGGACACTAGATATAGCACTATTTCTAATGAGGATAATATTTTTAAAATATTCATCCTCTCTTTCTGTTTCCTTCCTCTAAACCATGCTTCATAACAGCAGCTGCTCCACTTCTTGGGCCCAGAAGTCATAGAAAGACTAAATACCACTGCAGGCGGCAGTAAGTGATGATGATGATGATGATGATGATGATGTGTGTGTGTGTGTGTGGACAGTGAAAAAAACCCTCGCACCAGACTGGAAGAGGAAAATGAAAGTGTGTCCTTCTAGGTCCCAACGAGTTGCAGAAGGTGAAGGGAACAGAAGGGAGGGAAATAAACTGGCAAAGACATGTCCTCTCTCTCTCTGTTAAAGTTTATTGCTGCAAAACAAGTTAACGCAAACCCAGCAGCTTAACACAACACACATTTATTCTTTCAGAGTCTATGTACATCAGGATTCGCTGGGTGCCCTCTTTGGGGGCTCACAAAACCACAAGCAAGGCGGTAGAATCAAGAATCCATTTCCAAGCTCACTCAGGTTGTTTGCAGTTTGCATTTCCTTGTGGCATAGAACTGAAGGTCCTGCCTTCCTACTGGCTATTGGCTATTCACTGCCCTTGTATCATCAAGGTCACGCACAGATCCCAGAGGTCACCTGCACTTTCTTGCCATATCGGCTTTCCCAAATGCCCCAACATTAAGTCAGCAAAGAAGTCTCTAGAGGGAGTGTGCCAGCAAGGTTCCCACTTATATAATGAAACATAATCACAGGACTGATACTGCATGCGATTATCATATTCTGTTGGCTAGAAGCAGTCACGGGTCCACCCATACTCAACATGGGAGTAGGATTTAACAAGGGGAGGTGTCGCTCCCCGTCTTCATGGAGAAACGACACTAAACCCTGCCTAGGCTTCATATCCGAGTCACGGCACCAATATGTCGCTCCCCCTCTTCATGGAGGAACGACACTAAGCCCTGCCTAGGCTTCATATCCGAGTCACGGCACCATTATGTCGCTCCCCGTCTTCGTGGAGGAACGACACAGGACCCTGCGCTGTTCTTTCGTCTGCTCGGCCCTCCCCGGGTTTGCTGCTGGTTCTTCCCGGGTTGGCTGCTGGTTCTTCCTGGGTTGGCTACCGTCCCTTCCACCTCCGTGGAAGGGCGGTTCCCCCTAGCCACATTCCCCACTTCCGCGGGGGAGCGGCACACCGCCGGCCGGCTCTCTCGGGGGCTGCACAGGTGTTCCTTCAGATAGATGTTCCCCTTAGATGTTCCTGGTGCATGCCGTCTCTCTCCTCCTTTATAGTCCTCCTCCGCCAATCCCAACTCGGCTGCCCACACGCCGAGTACGCTGCTCTCCTCCAATCAGGAGCAGCTCCTGCAGCTTGTCAAGTTGGTGAGAGGCAGCTGGGTAGAAGCTGTTGCCTCCTCTCCCAGCGCCATATTGTGGGAGAGCAGATGCATAGAATAAGTCTTAATTCCAGTAACTTAGTCCAGTCCGAGTTGCTCCCCACAGGGAGGAACATCAGGATGTGGGGATCATACTGGATCATCTTAGGGTCTGTCTGCCACAAATGTCACAAGAAAATAAGCCCTTGTCCTTACCTGAGTCTTGAGGAGAGATTGTCCTCACCTCATCACCCAACATGCGGGGGCCACATCAGAGCCAAGACATGGTCAGGCTCAAAGAGGCCTGAGCCGTTTTCTAGTGTCTCCCTTGTTGTGTAGAGACACCTGCATGCTCTGGAGAAGGGACTGGAGAGGAACTTTACCACAGGCATCATCAAGGTAAAGCCAAATGACCCTGTAACCAGGGAGAGCCAAGGCCAGGAAGCAGGTGGTAGCCACAGTCAGTCCTCTGACAGTGCACAGCACCCACTAGATTAAAATATACTCCCAGGTTCTTTCCAGGTTGCAAGAGAAAAATGCTCACGTTTCTAGCAGCAGATGCCAGCAGGGCTGGTGCTAAGAATGTAGGGCAACAACACAACCCAGAAAGGCCAGCAAGGACTCAGTGAGCAGCCAAAGACCTGCACCAGGACCCCTGGGGCCATTCTGCATCGCCCAGGAAGCACAGTAAACATGCTCACCTACTATCTGCAAGGGGTGGATTCTAAAAATGTGAGCGTTCACCTGTAAAGGACTTTTTAAAACAAAAGGAGACTGACATATTGTTAATTGGTTCATTTAAAGTTCACGTTTGTTTCCTTGCCACCTCAGGGCTGGAGAATCTTGAAGAAAATTCACTCAGTTATAGAGAAATAAAGGAACTACATTGTCTTCCTGCAATTGGATTGTGTGAGTAAATTTGAAGTCTTGCTACACCTGCCTTGTAACAGACTCCATACACATATGCTTTCATAGAGTTCTCACAGACTCCTATGAGGCAAGTGTTATTATATTCCCATTCTACAAATGAAGTTGAAACTCTGAGAGGTTAAGAAATATGTGTGAAGTCACATAGCTGGTAAGCGGAAACGTTTGCACAGAATCCAGGATTGTCTGCTTCTGATGGTTACTTTCTCCCAGGCTGTACCTCTGCATTAGTCAGAGTGGGCCAACTGCTGTAACAAGCATTCCTCAACCCCCCATGGCATAGCCCCAGAAACTGTGATTCTCACTCATTTCATAGGCCCATGGAAGTTAGTGATACGGCTTTGCTCCACACAGTCATTCAGAGACCCCTACTCCTTCTGTTCTCTGACCCCACTTCCTTGTAAGCTCTCAAAGTCCTCTCCATTCAACCAGCGAATGCAGGAGGAGAGACAGTGAAAGGTTTCACTGGAGGCTCCATGGGCCAGGTCTGGAAATGGTACGCATCACTTCTGCCAGCATCCATTGGCCAGAAGTCAGTGACATGATTGCCACCTAATTGCAAAGAAGGCTTGGAATTGTTACTAGGCATGTGCCTAACAAAGCAATGGGATTTGATGGACACATGGTATTCTTTGCCACAACCCCATTACCTTGCAATCTGAAAGAAATATGAGGGCTCTTCAAAATGTTCACGAAAATTGCATCTCATTAAAAAACTGCACATAGATTTTTGCACTGAAATGAACTTATCTTTTAATTCCATTCTTCATGAATTGTTGAAGTATGTTTATGTATGTTATCTTTGTCAACCTCCTTACTCCAAAGAGTCAGATTTTCCTTTGATTAAATATGAAGATAAAATTTAGAAAATTAGCCTGATAACGCAATGGTCAAGATAATAGGCACAGTGAGAGAATTTTAGGTTGTCTTCGTGGTCCTCTACATTTTGCTGTGAATTATCTACAATCTGCTTTGGTTCCATTCCAAGAAAACCAACAGCTGAAGCCCATGACTGGCATATCCTCTGGGTTTTCTACAGGAAGAAAGTGAGCTATGGCTGATTTCTAGCTGCTTAGTTGAAATAATAGCGTGACCTATCTATGTGATGTATCTATGGCTAGAATGGTAGATTTCCTATGGGAGGAAAAATCCAAGACAACATGGTTGTTTTACTACAGTCTTGAAGAGGCCCTAATTGCCTTGGCATACATCATTCAGAAAACTGAGAATAGTAATTACAATAACATCATAGCTTAAAGTAGGAGTTACTATGTCATATTGAATTTTGTTCTCCCAGGGCTAGTATGCATTAGATAAGTGTTTATTGATTTGATCAAACCAATAAGTTTCTTATAATGGTAACTACAGTAAGATTGCCTTAACAATGCATCACTTGATGGAATAAAGACAATATTTTGTCTTTTATAAGCCACGGATGCCATGAAATAATGTGATACTTGATAAATGCATAAATAGGATAAACAGCTGTCCACTTGGGAATGGTGGCCATGTGTCCCTGACTCAGGATAAGATTAAGTGATATCCAGCTGTGCTTTCTGGTGTCCTCCAGAATTTGATGGAGGAGCCGCAGAGCCCATGGCTCACGGAGATGGAACAGGGGGCATAAAACCGGCTTGGTCTCCTACCCTACATTCAATCACAGCAGTTCCGTCTTGATCTTGTGTGTGTTTAGGGCTACCATATAAAATCTGGAGAAAGAATATGAAGGTTAAAGACATCGGTAAGCCCCTGGAGTCAAGCAATTTGTTTTCTTAGGTTCCTAATTCTGCCTGTCTCCCTGGGCTTGAGAAAGAAAAACCAGGCAGGTGAGAAGGGGCAACTCAGAGTCTACCTTCCTCAAAGACAATTTGTAGAGTGGCAAGAGGTGCACAGACCTGAGATCAGAATATGGATCTTATTAGGAATGTACAATGATAGACTGCCACTGCAGGGTGATTGTGAAGAATATGGAAGACCGCAGATTTAAAGGGCAGACAATATGTTGAGGTGAGTGGGAGTATGGGGTGTAATTACATGTTTCAGGATTCTACCACTTCCTAGCTGGTTAACCGTGGGCAAGCTAGGTAACTTCAATGATTAGCAGTATCCATATTTATAAAATGGGTTTTGTAACAGCACTTGCCTGAGTTTGTTGTAAGGATTGACTGAATAGACATCTATAAAGCAATTAGCACAGGGCTTTATTTATAGTCAATGACAATCATTACAGATAATTGCAGTCATGTTGATGATAGTGGCTCCATAAGAGTATCTGTCCCGTCAGCTAGTGACATCACAGCCTTCATAACATCATAGCACATCACTCACATGTGCGAAGTGATGCTGGGGGTAAGCAAACATGCTACACTGGTAGTCATATGAAAGCACAGCACATAACATACTACTTGATAATGATTATAAAGGACTCTTATGGTTGATGTATTTACTATACTGTACTTTTTGTTACACTAGAGTATACTCCTTCTATTTTTAAATACACCTCATACTTCCTATGTTTCCCATGTCTCTTGATTGTATTATTTTCTGTTGTGCCTGATTTAATCTAAGTCTTATTCCTCACAACCATAGTAGCAATAGGACATACTTTATAGGTGTAGCCTAGATGTGTAATAGGCTGTACCATCTAGGTTTTGTAAGTAAACTCTATCATGTTTGCATGATGACAGAATTGCCTAACAATGCAGTTCTTAGACTGTGTCTCCATCATTAAGTGACACATAATTGTGTTAATAAAGTTCCAGGCATAGATTCAGACACACAGAAGACATTCAACACATTATAGTTGGGATAACTTTGGCATAAGATATCCTCTCAGAGGGGCCAGTGTTGTGGCATAGCAGGTAAAACCTCTGCCTACATCCCAATGTGTGACAGTTGGTGTCCTGGCTGCCCCACTTCCAATCCAGTTCCCTGCTAATGGCCTGGGTAAAGCAATGGATATGGCCCAAGTGCTTGGGCCCCTGCCACCCTTGCCCCTGGCTTCAGCCTGGCCATGCCCTGGCTGATGTGGCCATTTGGGGATTGATGAAATAGTGGAAGATTTCACTCTCTCTGTCTCTTCCACTCTTTCTGTAACTCTGACTTTCAAATAAATAAATAAATAATGGGGCCGGCACTGTAGCATAGCTGGTAAAGCTGCTGCCTGCAGTGCCGGCATCCCATATGGGAGCCAGTTTGAGACCCAGATGTTGCACTTCCGATCCAGCTCTCTGCTATGGCCTGGGAAAGCAGTAGAAGATGGCCCAAGTCCTTTGGAACTTGCACCAGCGTGGGAGACCTAAAAGTTCCTGGCCCCTGGCTTCAGATCAACACAGTTCTGGCCATTATGGCCAACTGGGGAGTAAACCAGCAGGTAGAAGACATCCCTCTCTCTCTGCTTCTCCTTCTCTCTGTGTAACTCTGACTTTCAAATAAATAAATAAATCTTTTTTTAAAAAAAGTAAATAAATATATAAATCTTTAAAAAAAAGCCTCTCAGAGCAAAAATAAAGTGAAGAGGCCATAAGTTGGTAATATATAGTGATGGATGGTTTTCTTAAAGCATTGAAGATGAGTAGAAAACTTCATGAGTTAAAAAGCAAAACAGTTGGGTTGATCATGGGCTTGGGGACTGTGATAGTGAGCAGGAAGACGCCTTCAATGCTTGAACATAGCATACTACTGTGCAAAGCAAAAAGCTAAGCAACCTGGCATGAGTCAGTAGGCCTCATTCTAAAAGCAGGGCTCTGTCTTCAGGCAGACTCCTTCAAACTACACACGGAACACAGAAGCCAACTAATGCAGAGATCACCTTATCAACTGCATGCACCCCCATCTTGTGCCTGTCCAGCTCACGGCCAGATTCATACAGGCCAGAGAGACAAGGAATGCCAAGAAAGAAGGGCCAGGATTTTAGCTTTTCAAACTGGCTTCCATATATCAATAAACAGGCAAGTGGGCAGTTTTGCATTAAGTAGTAGATGAAGAGAATTGTCCATACTTAGCTCATGCCCTTAAGCACCTCTGGATCTAATACCCACCAGGGAATCCTTCTCCTAGGTAGTCCATCAGGCAATAAGATCAGACGGCAAGTTTGCAAACTTATGTTTTATCTTCTTATTATATAAGCCAATTCCCTCACATTATCCATTAGAGGCAAAAGAAGAAAAAAAACACTATACAGTAACTTTTAAAATCCAAACTCATTAATTTCTCAAATAAATAATTTAGATCTCAGATATGAAATCATTTGGAAAAGAGCTTCTACATTAAGTAATTTCATTCTATACTTTTCAACACCAATGGATGCTACTATCTCACAAAACCTAATGCTTATTCCATCTACAATGTGACTTCCTGTACAACCAATCAAAAGGAGAAAGCAGGGCCTAATGGTAGTGCTGGATTCCCTGCCAATTCTAAGGGAAAAAGGGTAGACGAGGGTCAGCTGTAGCCAGGTCAATCCTTTCAACATAAGGAAGTAACTCCTTACGAATAAATCGTCAAAACTGAGATGTTAATCTAGTAATGTTATCTAGATGAAATGGACTACCTGTCTCCAAAACACTTGAGTACAACAGGATGAATCTGCCAACAAAGTCATGGTGGCTGTACTTTAATCTGACTTAATCTGTCTTAATTGTCATTAAATGTCAACTGTGTAGGTGAGCACATCAACAACAAGCATGTCACATGTGTGTACAGCACCGCAGTGGCCAAATCACGATTCACTGTCTACTGTGTGACATTGACTCATCTCTGCCCCTCCACTTACTAATTCATAAAGTGGGAATGACATCACTTATCTCACAGGCTTTGACAAAGGCTCTCTCCCTTGAATACAATTTCATTGTTTTTAAGGATTTATTTATTTTTTGAAAGGCAGAGTCACAGAGAGAGAGAGGGAGAGATAAAGAGACAGAGAGATCTTCCTTCTGTTGGTTCACTCCCCAAATGGCCATATCCGAAGCCGGGCTGATCTGAAGCCAGGATCCAGGAGCTTCCTACAGGTCTCCCATACAGGTGCAGGGGCCCAAGCACTTGGGCCATCTTCCACTGCTTTCCCAGGCCATTAGCAGGGAGCTGGGTCAGAAATGGAGCAGCCGGGACTTAAACTGGAAGTACCACAGGCAGAGACTTCACCTACTATGCCACAGTGTGGCCCCTTGAGTACAAGTGTGGTCAGCCTTCTCAGAGCCCTCTGTTTGGCTGGGGCTGACCTTGAGACCCTCTCTGTCCTTGTAGAATACATTTTGAGCAAGAATCCTGATTCACTTCACCAAAAGTCATGCACCCTCCCTCAGTATCTGATCACCCTGCTCTGCCTTCAGCAATAATCTTATCACTTTGGGTTATCCTGGAAATTGTTTTATCCCCATGTTCCTGCTCCTTCATTACAAATCTCCACTTGTCTTTGCTGGAGTTGGTTGAATTGAGTCCAATCTCTCTGCTCCACTCCAAGACCCCAGGTCCGTGATCCCTGTAACTATTGTCATGGTCCCTCTTGAATAAAGTCTGATTTATTCTTAACAAATGTCAGAATACTTTTTTCTTTAACAGGATGAAGTGAAGATTAAATTATTTCATCCAGCAATAGAACTTAATCCAGTATCTGACCTGTGTGTGTGTGTGTGTGTGTGGTTGTGTGTGATTACTGCCAGCTGAGGCAGCATGAGTTGTTTAAAGAAGCACTATTATAACCTCTCTTACACCTCATCTTTAGGAGTCTCTCCAGGTCCTCCAGACAAGAAAAAGAACAGTTTTCACATGAGCTGATGCGTCCCTTCTCTACAGCCTCAGAATCTAGAGTGCACCAGACTTATTCTCAAGTCCCAGTTCTGCCCATTATTATTATTACCTGTGTGACCTTGGGCAAAAAGCTATAGCTTCTGAAGTCTCCATTTCCTTTGGTTAAAATGGGGATAACAGTAATAACTTTCCAGAAAGAAGGTGTGAGGATGAAACAAATCTATAGACAAGGCACTCAGTGAAGTCAGTGGTAGTGTTAGTATCGATATTATAGTACTCAGCTCGTCTCTCTGGCTTCAAGATCCTCTTTGAAATAACAGACTAGATTACTGAAGGTTCTTGTCAAGATTAACAATTTTAAAACTTCTGCACCTATTGCCACTTTACAGATGCAAAAACTGAGTCACATCTCCTGATTAACAATCTTCCCCAGCTCATTACCCACATAACTAGACTCTAAATACTTTATCCTGTTTTAATTTACAGGCCTACCAAAGGCCCAGGCCTTTTGAATGTCCAACTGGTATGTTAATTATGGGAAATACCAGAATCCGTGGCTTAGAGACAAGTTCTCATTTACTCTGTTCCCTGGCACTGGGAGCCCTCTCGCCTTGCCTTCAGAACACCAACTTACTTTCCAAAGCCCACGAAACCAAAGCCAGATGGCAGTGCCACCCGCTCCCTGCCGCCTCAGGCCCTCCCAACCATGCCAGCCCTCAGAGCTCCATCCTCTAGGCTCCGTCTCCAGCTCCTAACCCCCCTCCCCTCTCTCAGGGCTCAAACGTGGCCCAGAAGAAAGCCTTCCTTTATACAGCTTCCAGAAACACATTCTAAACCCTTTTCTGGGCCTAAGCACTACCAGTCAGGAACAACAGGTTCACTCCTTCCTTATCAGATGTAAATGCCAGTCTTATATTTGAAAGAAATCATTCCTGTATTCACCAGCATATCATTTTTTCCTTTGCTTGTTTTCATGGTGATGGCACTTTGTACACTTTGGTGGGACATTTCACAGCTCAATCATCAGCTTCTTTGACCTCTCGCCCCATAACAGGGCAACACAGGAAAGTTGGGGCACCACAATGCCAGCAGTTCCTAGAGGCAGCTGTGTACTAACTGGCCTGAGTCCCTGTGTCCTGTGTTGCCTGCTCTGCTACTTGACCTCATGACTTGATAGGTTAGCACCATTCGCAGGAAGTCAGACTTGCTCTACGGAGCAACTCAGTGGAAGAGGTTTGAGGAAGACTGGGCTGGTGGGTACTCATAGAAGAGTGAGGATGCTGGGTGCAGACAACCTTAAAAATCCTCAGAGCTGAAGATTGGGATCGTTTTCAAGGGCAGATGCACTTATTAACCCTGACGGGGGGAATCAATGAAGTGACAGCCATCAATCAGGTCGTCCTCAGTTCCTATGAGGCAAAGAGAAGATGAGGAGACAGATGGTTATATGATTCTTGAACTAAGTCTGCCTGGTTTATGCCACAAGGAACTCCATGGCCCTCTATTTTCTTGAACAGTGCACAACTCTTGGCTTTGAATTTTCACAAATACTTTCAATTTACTCTAATTTTTCAGGAAAAAAAAGTGGTAGGCCTGCTGGGATCAAAGGCTTTTCTTTAGGTTATGTGGCCAGTTAAGCACAAGAAAGGATAGGACAGCTGACTGCTGACCCCTCCCCAGGCCCTGTCCCCCTGTGGTCGTTGTGCCTGCTCTGTGCAGGATCAGGGTTGGCACTGGCCCCGGACACTGAAGCGAACCAACTCCCATTCCCTCCTGCAAGGAACCGGTCACCTTGACAGGGAAATGGATTTTGCTAGGACACCAGCCAGAGTCTTGGAAGCCTTCATTTTTCTCCTCCAAGTATTCGTCTCCCACAGAGTCCAGCAGTCTGCCTAGTGTAGCAGAAAGCCATGTCCATTTTTATTTGGAGCTGTTTAATACATATTACCAGCAGGCCAAGCACTATTCCACAGGACCCAAGAGGCTTCCTCCCCACTTTGGACTGATTTATGCTGAAACAATTACATACCCTGGAACTCCTCTCCTGGAGCTGGCTATGGGGGCCACCCCACGGGACCCTATGATAAGTGCAAGGGTGTCTAAGGTGAGATACCACCCTGCCAGATGAGCCCTAAGCAGGCTTGCAACAGACATGACTAAGGTTTCCATGCACTGTGGCAAGAGGTAAGAGGGGCTAAAGGCACCCAGGAAGCTCTGTACTCACAAGGAACTGGTTCTCCCATTCACAGACACTCTTGGGGCCCTCTGAGGGACACCACCCAGGCCCTTGGCTTGTGCCATTATCTTGGAGACAGATCAAGTCACTTTGGTCAACCAGAGTGTTTCTGCTCCTACAGTATGAATCGGGTTCTCATTAAGAATCCATTGTGTCAGTTCTCAGACTCCTTATCCCAAATTTCCCTGTTATTATAATTACATAATTTTGGTCAATATTATATAACCTGCTGAAATTTGAGTTGAGGGGAAGAAAAGGGCTGTTTCACTGAAAACCAAGTAGAGCCGGCGCCGTGGCTCACCTCCGCCTTGCGGCGCCAGCACACCAGGTTCTAGTCCTGGTCGGGGCGCCGGATTCTGTCCCGGTTGCCCCTCTTCCAGGCCAGCTCTCTGCTGTGGCCAGGGAGTGCAGTGGAGGATGGCCCAAGTGCTTGGGCCCTGCACCCCATGGGAGACCAGGATAAGTACCTGGCTCCTGCCATTGGATCAGCGCGGTGTGCCGGCCGCAGCGCACCGGCCGCGGCAGCCATTGGAGGGTAAACCAACGGCAAAGGAAGACCTTTCTCTCTGTCTCTCTCTCTCACTGTCCACTCTGCCTGTCAAAAAAAAAAAAAAAAAAAGAAAGAAAGAAAGAAAGAAAACCAAGTAGAGTGCCTTGGAAACACTTGGGAAAGGCAGTTGTAACAATTATTGTTGCCCTATGAGGTGTGGGCAAGACAATCATGGAGGACTGGGACAATATAATCAAAGGCAGAAATGGTCCTGCCTTCAGATTTCTTCAGGGGCATCTTGACTTCTGCCTTCTGCATTCAGAGTTGTTGAGTTGTGAGTGTGGTTAATGCAAAATGATGGCGTGAACTCTGATCGATGAGTTCTCCCTTGAAGAAGACTTACCCCATGTAATATTAAAGATAATAGAAATAATCGCAAGATCACATTTATTAAGATAAAATTTGAAAATTAAGATATAAGTGCATCTTGTCTACGATTCTCCTCTTCAGGTATTCTCTTCTTTCCAGCAAACCAGCTTAAAAGTGGGCTGCTTCTGTGATAGCAGATAAAAACATCAACTTACCCAGAGAGTGAATTAGACAAAAGGCTGTGCTGGCCCGAGCCTGATGCCTTCATTTTGGTGCTCATGGAGTCTTTGTTTTGCAGTCGTCTGTTTATGGAGTTTACTGATATCCTGGAGCCTTGAGAGAAAGGCGTCAAGTCAGGAGACAGGGTGTGGTGAGGACCAAGCTGGATGACAGCACTTCCAAGGCTCGTGTGCCTGGAGCTCCATCCTCCAACCCCATCTGACATTTTCCCTCCAATTTCCAGCCCAGCCAGACTCCACTCCTCCAAAACTCTCCCTTCCCTGTGCCTTGGGGACCCCAGCTTTGTGCTGTCTCCTCTGCCTGGACTCATCTGCTCTCCCTCCATGTGTCCAAAGCCTTCCCACCACACTGCAGACACATCCCCATTGTCTCTGCCGCGCTCCCACCAGGCAGGTACAATCTACTTCTCCCTACCCTCAGACTTAGTGTTTGTTGCTCTTTTATGGAATTTATTGTGTTCTAACTTTTAAGTGTCTTACCTTAAACGTAACTCATTTCCTAATTTGCAAAGCCACATAGCCCAATGACCAAGAAGACTCGTTCTTTTTAGTATTTCTACACTGTCTAGCCCAGGGTCTTATTCATAAAATCTACCTGCTACTTTGATTACTAAAATATTCCATGTAAAGATTAGCTAAGTATAACAGATGATCAAGAAAACATATTTGATCAATTATAAATGTGTTTCCTTATCCATAAGAAATATTTTGGTTTGACTACAAAAATCTCAAAACATCTTTTATTCACCAGCTAGTTTGGAAGTGATACAATACATTCTGCTAAAAGGAAAATTTTTTGGAAGTTTTATTTGTTTAGGAAAATTACATTCTATGGAAATTCTCTTTCCTGTTGAAAAACATCTGGATATAAAATGAGAGAAACTAAGTTTTTCCTCATATTTCTAGAAATATGGTTCTTCTGGGGATTTTGCTTATCCTCACACACCCAGAAAGTAGAGGTAGGGACAGTGGAGAAGATGATACCTGTTTGGAAATTTTAGAATCTAAAAGTATCATTTTTCCAGTCACACTATAAGGATTGTGAGGCCGCCTCATCACAACCTAGGCAACTGCAAATGAGAATGGCTGTGATTCCAAATCATCATAGCCTTTAGCCCTATGAACCAAATACATTCATAGGAAACCAAAATGGCATATCCCTGAAACACAATTTTCAAAAAAAAAATCACAACGCAATAATCATGCTCTTTAGATTGTTAATGAGACATAATTGGTGGCCATATTGATCCAGGCTCTGCACAGCTTTTGCTAATGTCCATCACCGGGTGAGCCACAATGCCTGGGAGGAAGTTAGTTCACCTGCCTCTTAGAGGAATTGGAGGGAAGCAGAGTCACTCTCCAGAGATCCCGGGCCAGGGGATCTGACATCCCAAGTTAAGGTCCAGATCTCTCCTTGTGAGCTGTGTGACTTCGACTGGCAGAGCTTTGCTTTCCTCTGCTGCTAAATGGGAAAATGAACATACACAAGGACAGTTCAAAAATTTCATGGAAATTTTGTATTCAAAAATTAATTTATTTTGGTGCAAAAATGTTGAAATCCATGCATCATTTCCCATAATACAATTTTTCCATGAATTTTTTTAACATGTTTAGCAGGGTTGTGATGAAAACTACGTGGGATACAGTAGGTAAAATGTCTAGAAGGTAAAATATCTAGATAAAATATGTAGAAGATTTCTATGGACAAACTAATGAATTCCTTACTTCGATTCATACTCTTTGCTCAGAGAGCATTGCACATTCATTTCATTTGTGCTCTATGCTCTGTGTGAGAGAAGTAAGGCAAGTTTTACAGACTGAACTGTGTGAAGTAACTAAGCGTTGACCACTTTGACCTACAAAAATGTATTACGGATCCACCTAACTTTATCTCTATTTTATAGGTGAGGAAACTGTATACCCAGTTGATCTGCCTCTCGGGCCAAGGTGTTTTCTGTTTAGGCAAGTGGCAGATCACCGAAGGGTTGTTCAAATGGAAAAAAGAAACACACCAAATACACATGGGCAAAGACTATGAGTAGACATTTTGCAGAATAAACACAAATTGCCAATAAATGCAAAAACAAACACACTTACCAGTGATCAAAGTATATGAATTAAAATCAGGTGCCTTTCTTCTCATCAAATTAGAAAGTTTCAAAGGTTCTTCTTCAGTCTTAGAGAAAGTACTGGAAAATGAGTATGCTCATGCATGCATTATGGAAGTGGAAAACAATACAAATTTTCTGAAATCAAGTGAGGTATGCATTAAAACCCAAAAACTAATTCAAGAATCAATGTCCAAAAATGTATCTAAAATCATACATAAAGATTAAATAATATAAAATATAAGTAACCTAAATGTCCACAATAGACATTAAATAGACTCAACAATGCCCATATATAATGTGGGTTCTGGATTATTAAAAATCATACTTTAAAAGATTATATAATGACATGAGAAATATTACATGCTATATTAAGTAAATTAGTAGGTTTAAATGATATATATGTTCAATATGGTTTCAATTTAGTAATTATATATATATATATATATATATATCCTCAGGCATTAAAAAATCCAGGGAGAAATACACAATCATTTTATCAATTATTCCCACTGGCATAATGAATTGTACATTTCTTTTTCTTTTTCATATTCTGTTATATGATCTTCATTTTCCTTAACAAACATATGTTTATCATCAGGAAAAATGTTTTGCACAATGTTAACATTTCTAAGTTGAAAGATTACTTTAGCCAAAAGAAATAATTTTCCTAGAGAAAAAAGCTAATCATAATCTCCACACATCATCTCACCAGATGAAACATGATTTTGATGTGCTAACATATGCAAATATTGTTGTCAAACACACCACTAAAATCAGAGTTGTTGACCCTGGCTTTGTCCATATTCAGAACACTATTATACCCACACAGAAATCATCAATGAGATGTGACAGGTGGAGAAAGATAAGGACATGAAATTTAATACCAAACAAACCAATATCCAGTGTGATCAGAGTGTTAAACACAAGGAACCTCAGTTTAACAAAGTGAAGATATAGGAGTTAGTAAAAAACAAGAAGGCCAAGCAGTTTGGGAGGCCTCAATTACAGAATAGAAGTGACTATTGGGCCAGTGTTGTGGCATAATGAGTCAAGTCACCACCTACAATGCTGGCATCCCTTATAGGTGTCATTTCAAGTCTCAGCTGCTCCACTTCTGATCCAGCTCTCTGCTATGGCCTGGGAAAGCAGGGGAAGATGGCTCGAGTGCTTGGGCCCCTGTACCCATGTGGGAGACCTGGAAAAATCTCCTGGCTTTTAGTTTCAGCCTGGCCCAGCCCTTTGCAGTTGAGGCCACATTGGGAGTGAACCAGCAAATGGAAGATCTCCCTCTTTATCTCTCTTTCAAATAAATAAATATCTTTCAAATAAATAAATAATTCTTTCAAATAAATAGATTTTTCAAATAAATAAATAAATCTTTCAAATAAATAAATAGATGTTTCAAATAAATAAAATAAGTCTTTATAAAAAAAGAAATTACCATCTATTGAAAATGCAAGCTTTGTGAAAAGGGCAGAATGCTCTAGATTGCTTCTATAGTGGCCATTTGTTTCTCAATTTCCCTTCTTTTCATCCCTTATGCATTCTGTAATAACATAGCATAATCTGTAACAACATAGCATAATCTGGGCAGTTATGGTAGAGCTAATATATCCACAAATTACTGTCACCAAAAACATACAGCAAGGCCGTTGTTTTCATCTGCACCTACTTAATAGACTCCTTCACCCCCCTACTCATGGTGCTGGGATTAGAGGTGGGTATATGAGTCAATCAGACCAATCAACCTTTCCTGGTATTTTACTGAAGTTAAAATACCAGTATACACTCAGCATAATGTTTTCCAAATTCCTAACAGGGATCACTTTTCAGTGTAATAAGCCAATCCCAAAGGGACAAATACCACTTGTTCTCCTTGATAGGTGACAACTAACTGAGCACCAAAAAGGAAACCTGTTAAAGTGAAATGAACACTATGAGAAATGGTGACTTGATCAGCCCTCATCCTGACTGTTGATGAGCAACTTGATATGTTATCCCTCTTAGTATTTTTTTTGTTTGTTCTACTTAATACTTTTGGTTGAATACTGTAATCAATACACAATTACTCTTAAGTGCTGAAACTTAACTGAAAAGTGATCATTGTTAAATATAAGAGTGGGAATAAGAGAGGGAAGAGATGTGCAATTCGGGACATGCTCAAGCTGACTTACTTCAAACGGTAGAGTTAGAAACATACCAGGGGATTCCAATTCAATCCCATCAAGGTGGCATGTACCAATGCCATCTCACTAGTCCCAGTAATCAATTTCTGTTCACAATTGATCATAATGATAGGACTAAGAACCAAAGGGATCACATAAACAAGAACAGTGTCTGCAAATACTAGCTGATAGAATAAAAAACATGGGAAGTGAGATACACAGCAGACCCATAGAATGGCAGATGTCCTAAACAGCACTCTGGCCTCAGAATCAGCCCTTAAGGCATGTGGATCCGGCTGAAAAGCCCATGAGACTATTTCAGGCATGGAAAGCCAAGACACTCTGGGGAGAAAAAAAAAAAAAAAAAAAAACCTAAATGAAAGATCTCCGCGAGTGAGATCCCAGTGGAAAGAATGGGTCATCAAAGAAGGAGGTACCTTTCTCTGAAGGGAGGAGAGAATTTCCACTTTGACCATGGTCTTGTCTAAATATGATCAGAGTCAGTGAACTCAGGGGGCTTCCATAGCCTTGGCAGCTCATGACAAGAGCCTAGGGTGATTTCTGAGGCCATAAACAAGAGTGTCAATTTGTTAAGTCAACAACAGGAGTCACTGTGCACTTACTCCTCATGTAGGATCTTTGTCCTTAGTGTGCTGTACATTGAGATTTAATGCTATAACTAGTACTCAAACGGTATTTTTCACTTTATGTTTCTGTGTGGGAGCAAACTGTTGAAATCTTTACTTAATGTATGCTAAACTGATCTTCTGTATATAAAGAGAATTGAAAATGAATCTTGATGTGACTGGAAGGGGAGAGGGAGTGGGAAAGGGGAGGGTTGCGGGTTGGAGGGACGTTATGGGGGGGAAGCCATTGTAATCCATAAGCTGTACTTTCGAAATTTATATTCATTAAATAAAAGTTTGAAAGCAAAAAAAAAAAAATACCAGTATAATTACTTGAGATGAGCAACAGTCATTTTGCTTATTCATGAAGAGAAGCTACCTGAGAATTAAGCCAAGCTGTTGTGCCAAGAAAAGAGGGATGGTAAACATTACTTGAAGTGCTGAATCCAACTACTTCTGACCTAGATCTTGCACATGAACTTCCCAGGTACCTGAGAAAATTAATAACTTTTAAAAAATCATTATGTTTCCATTACTGCAACTGAGATATTCCCAACTAATATAGCTCTCTCTCCTCTGTCTTTCTAGTATTATGACTGATGCAGGAGTCTTTGTCCCTGATAAAAGAACTACCAGGTCCAGGAAAGAGGTCTTATTATTCATTTCTCCTTTAGCCAATAGCATGATGATACTTAGTGGACTAACAGTTGTGTGGGAACTGGAGCAAAGGAGTTGACCTTGATTTATAGGTTAAAGCTAGCCTTTGTGGTTCCATGAGCTCCACCTCAGTTCACCTAGGGATTAAATCAGACAGGGAATTAAAGTCCTACCCTAGCTGTTAATAAAATATCTATTCCTGGGGCTGGCGCCACGCCTCACTTGGTTAATCCTCCACCTGCGGCGCCGGCATCCCATATGGGCGCCAGGTTCTAGTCCCGGTTGCTCCTCCTCCTGTCCAGCTCTCTGCTGTGGCCCGGGAAGGCAGTGGAGCATGGCCCAAGTGCTTGGCCCCTGCACCCGCATGGGAGACCAGGAAAAGGTACTTGGCTCCTGGCTTCAGATCAGTGTAGCTCCAGCCATTGCAGCCATTTAGGGAGTGAACCAACGGAAGGAAGACCTTTCTCTCTGTCTCTCTCTCTCACTGTCTGTAACTCTACCTCTCAAATAAATAAATAAATAAATCTTTAAAAAATATCTATTCCTTGGGAAAATAGTAATAGTTACCACAGAATGATGTAGAAGAGATTCTAGTACCCACCCCCATCCCTAGTTCTCTCTTACTCCTAGACACACAGCTAATATGCATTCTCCCTTGAAGTCAGATGTGATGCTAGGACTAAGTCCAGCTAACAGAATGTGGGCAAAAACACATCTTGTTTATTCATTCTGTAGTTATTTCTGGGCAGCTAAAATAGTATCCAGGGTTGAGATCAGGTCATGGAAAAGAAGTAAAGGATTCATTTTCCGAATTTCTATACAAGTGATAAAGGTGGCATTATTTCAACTCAAAAATGATGGAAAGGAGTTCCTGATACCACTTCTGCCATGGTCAACAGTGTTCCAAGAGTCTGGTGGCAGGGGTACACACACATACATCTGCCTGGGGAGGGGAGGAGAGGATTGCGAAGGCCCAGAGCCAGACAAAATCTAACACAAGCATAAGCTATGCATGGGATCTTGCTAGATTGTAGCCACCATCTCTACCATCAGCCAGTTCTACTAAAGGATGAAGTATGTGTTCGTTCCCATAGTGCCAAGCACTGAGTGGGCACTGGGACCACAAAGAAGGTGAAGACAGTCTCTTCCCCCTCAGTAAGGTTACATAGGAGGGCTTCTGGGAGCCTAGGGAAGGGCTTGAGACTCCCAGGAAGCTGTCACAGGAGAGGTTATTGGGGCTGAGTATACGACCACTTTGGACACAGGTGTGTAGAAAGCACTCCACACGCACAGCAGACATCTAGAGGCAGAAGCGAGTGTGGCACAGGCAGCAAATGGCAACATCCTCTGTGCAGCACACTGGACCGTAGGTAAGCTCAGTGGAGTGGTAGAGAGAAAGGACCGCAGGACACATGGGAAATGGAATGCTTTCCACAACATGAGCTGACATCGGAGAACTGAGAGATCATCACATGGACAGTGCCGCAGGCCTTCATTCATTGAGCAGAGATTGCTTACGCCCCTGCTGTCTGCTGGGCACTGTTCTGAGTGTTTGGAATGTATCAGTGAGCAAATCAGACATACCTTCTGTTACGGAGTTTACATTCTAATGCAGACACAGGCAAGTGGCACTACACAGAATGAACGAGTAAACTTTCTAATAAGGCAGCTGATAAGCCAGAAACACAGAGTGAAGGAGGGCAAAGGGGATGACAAGTGCTCAGGACTGGGAAGGTCAGGGCAGCCAGCCCCAGTGAGCAGTGAGATTTGAGCAAAGACTTAGAAGGGGTACAGGAGTCGGTCAAGCTGGTAGCTGGGAGAAGAGCACCTCCAACGGCCTAAGTTTAGAGGAACAACAAGAAGACCAGAGAGTCAGGAATAAAGTGAGCACTGGGAGAGGAGCAGGGCAGGAGGTCAGAGAAGTGGTGGAGTGCTGGATGGTGTGTTGCCATATAGGCCACTGTAGAAACTCCGGCTTTTACATGAATTCACTGGGAGTCAAGCCCCAGTGAACTGTCAAGCCCCAGGGACTGCCCCAGGGAAGAGTAAGAATTGGCAAGAGAGGTGCTGCAGCAATATTCGAGTGGAAAAGGGGACATGACACACTGAAACTGGCTTCAGATGGGAGCAGAGAGAGTTCATCTGGACAAAAAGGCTTCCAGGCAGAGTCTGTGGTACACATGGGAGTAGGCAGGTGCACACGGGGCAGGATTTTCCCTTGTGATTGCTTGAGTTTTCAGTGAAGTTGGAAATAGGGTTGTCAGTTGATTGAGAGTGGGGGAGAAGAAAATCAGTGAGCTTGGAGAATGGAAGGAGCAGGAGCTCAGTAGAGGCAGCATTCATGCCTGGCAGCATGAAGGGCCCACTGGAGGCGCAGCGCCGTGAGTTTGCAGAGAAACAAGTCTGTGCACCTTGTGTTTGTCTCAGTTGTACTCAACCGCACTGATGGAAGAGGAGGAGAGTTGGATTTAGCCAAGAGGATGGTTTCACCAAAAGGAGTTTAAAGAAATCAGAGTGGGTCAAGGGTGTTGACAGCATAGAGTGGGATGTGATTATGAGGACTGAGCAAGGAATTTAGATCTAGTGAGGAGAAGAATGAAGACATCGAAGGGGAAAGGGCCAATGAAAAGGAAGAAGAATCTGTGGAATGTATTTCAGTAGCCCAGGGACTCCAGGTTGAAGAGAAAGAGCTGGAAATACAGGAAGTGGGGAATGGAGTGAGTGCATTCATTTGAGATTGTAGAAGAGCTGCCCTTGTTGGCAACAGCAAAACACAGCAGTCAGTGGCTGGGGTGGGGCCAGACCATTAGGCAGCCACATCTGGATGAGCCCTGGCAGAGGTCAAGACTTGTGGGCCACCAGCATATGTTGTGATTGTGATTGTGAATCCCAGAGGGTGTAGACTGAGGGGAGAGAACAGGGCTGAAGGCAGAGCCATGAGGAACACAACCTTGGATGGACAGGCCAAGCAGAGAAGGAGGAGAATCAGATGGGCAACCAACCAACCACCCTGGAACTTTTGCAGCCCACAGAGCAGAAGTCTGAAGAGAAATTTGCCAGCAGAGCCAGAGGGCTCAGAAACGACCATGAAGACAGGACCAAACATGGTCCACTGGACTTGGCAGTGAACGCATCACTAATAGACTCAGTAACAGCTAGTAGGGTGATGAGTAAGAAGGAGGTGAAGAAATAGAGAGCGGGTGTGGGCCTCATTCTCTTTGAAGAAGCGCAGGAGCAGGCCCGGCCAGTTGATTGACCTCATCTATAGTTAGGCCCCATGGCCACAAGATGAGCCTCCTGAAAGAACCTTCTCTGGAAAAAACATGAAGAGAGAAAATACAGAAATGAACGCGTTGCCTTCAATCATGCAGATCAGTGTACACAACATCTGTAAAACACTGTTGTCAAGACAACTGCCTAAGCTTGAAAACCATCCCTCCCTTCATTCATCTCGCACCTCGTCCTCTGCCTCTGGGCGCCTGCTCTTTCCCTCTGCTGCTTTCATATAGCCTTATTTTAGGTGAGGACCTGCTCATTGCAGAAACAGCGAAACCTCCACAATTTGTGGGCTGGATTATTGCCCCTTTCAGGAGGCGATAGTGAGGAGGTCCCGACGTAGCGGAAAAACTGGAAGGATGACAGTAGTGCTGCTTGTCACATAACCAAGTCACAGTCCTGGCTGGACCACAGATGGTCTAAAGAACTCAGCCATTCACTAAAACAAGCATCCTTGAGAGGTCTACTTCAGGCATATTTGAGAAAATGGGGTGAAAGCAGGAATCATCAATTTCCCTAGATTGTTGAAGACTGTATTGTTGTTGTTGTTAAATTTTATTTGTTTATTTGAAGTGACAGAAAGAGAGAGTGAGACAAAGAGGGAGCTCTTATATTCAGTCATTCACTCTCAAATGCCTGCAATAGCCAAAGCTGGGCTAGGCTGAAGCCAAGAGCCTGGAACTAATTCCATCGGGTCTCCCAGAAGGGTAGCAGGGACCCAACCACTTGGAACATATTCTGCTGCCTTCCCAGGCAAATTAGCAGGAAACTGGATTGGAAACAGAGTAGCCAGGACTCAAACTCAGCACTCCAATACAGGACACAGACATCTTATGTGGTGGCTTAACCCTCTGCACCAAGACACCAGCCCCAGAATTTATAGTAAGTAACAACAATGTATCCTAAGGAAAACCAAGACCTGATAAGTGATATTTTAGTTATTCTGGCTATTATGAAGCCTTCTTGGACATTGGCTGGGTCTGAAATATTAGTAAGGAAAAATCATAGCTCATCCAAATTATTGACAAAGGCATGCAGAAATATGGTGGCTTCACAATGCCCAATGCAATCGCACTCTGCATTTGACAATATAATAAATGCAGTCACTAATATTGGGCCGGAAATGAGTTTTAGGAACCCCAAGAAAGAATCCTAAGACAAGGGCCCCTAAGAAATGGAGGAGATAAAAACCACCCCAGTGTTCCAGATCAGCTCTGAAGCCTGTAGTGTTCTCTGGAAGCAATGCCTCTTTTTTCCATTTTAAGGAAACAGAAAGCCATTGTCTGACCATTCTGGAGGCTGTAAGTGTAAGAGGCAATGCCCCCTTTTTACAAAGGAAGTTTTGCCTGTCCCTGCCCCCAATTAAGAAAACATCTCCATAGCCTCAGACTCCTTTTTACCCTTTACTTCCAAGCAACACAGGACCTTCGTTTCTGGGGACCAGTGAACTCCTCTGGGGCCAGCTGAAGCCATCACCCAGATGCTGTGTTAGGGGAAACCACAGGAGCCTTCCCTTAAGTAGGGCGTGGGCCCTGGATACCCTGTGACAAGCCGGCTCCCCTTGTCCGCCCTCCTGCCCCGTGTCCTTCTCCTCTCCTTCCACTGCCATGGTCAGCCACTAGGTTCCGGAGTCCCTCTGACTCTTTAGCCAGTCCCCCGCTTGCTCAGGATGAACAGAGTGAAAAGGAGCGGCTGTTCCCATGAGCATCCTTCGAGAATCCTCTGAACTCACACGCCCCACACACAGACAGTGCATTCTGCTAATGCCAAGTTTGCCCGTTAAATTGTCTCTTTTCAGCCTCATAGCCAACCCGGGAAAATAGTAGCAGTTAACACTCCACTCTGCAGCTGGGGAGACTGAGGCTTACAGGGTAAGGACGGCCAACATCACACTCTATCAGTTTCCTGTGACTGCTGCAACAATGACCACGAGCCTGGGGGCTTAAACCCAGGCAGATTTTGTCTCTAATACTTGCGGGGTTCAGAAATGCAAAATCCATCTCAGTGGGCTAAAATCAAGGATGCCGGCCGGCCTGGTTCTTGTTCTCTATGGGCAAGTCTGCGTCCATGCCTTTTCCAGGTGGATGCTGTCTGTCCCTATCCCAGGGTCCAGGGCCCTGGATCACATCCCCTCTTCTCCCTGTGTCCACCATGTGGCCTCCTGCCTCCTGCAGCCGAGCCTCCCACCGCTCCCTCTTGGGAGAATGCCTGTGATCACCTTTAGGGTCCCGTGGTTATCCAGGGTACTCTCCCCATCACAAGATCCTTCACGTAATCACACCGGCAAAGCCCAGTCACAGGTTCCAGGAGGTAGGGATGTTTGAGGACCGTTATCCAGACTGCTACACACATCAAGGACAGAGCAAATGGTCCACATTCCCTCCTCCCACTGCGTTTCCACTGATTCCCCCCTTCCTAAAGAGTGTTGGTCACCACAGCCTTGCTAAAGGGACTCTACTTTTTCCATTGAGGTCTCAGATGTGATGAGAAAGGCCCTCTGGGCATACTTCTGCAGTCAAACCACTTGGAGGAGGTGACTTCCCAGTGACCGGCCACACCCTGCAGTGCCCTGAGGCTCACGTTGCTTTCAGGATTCCAGCTGCATCTTTGTTTCTTGCCTTTTCCCCGTGGAGTCACAGGCCCTTTTTTGCCTTTATTCTTCATCAGCCAGACTTCTTGGGCTGCTTCTCCATTTCACAATTTCACTTAATCACCAAGAATCAAATGTGAAGGAAGGGGCAGGCGTTGGGGTGTAACAGGTTAAGCCACCGCCTGTGATGCCAACATCCCATAGGAGCACTGGTTTGAATCCTGGCTGCTCCACTCCCCATATAGCTCCCTGATAATACATCTGGGAAAGCCCTGGAAGATGGCCCAAGAATTTGGGCTCCTTCCACCCACATGGGACACCCGGATGGAATTCTTGGCTCCTGGCTTCGGTTTGACCCTGTACTAGCTGTTGTGAGCCAGCAGATGAAAGATTCTCTCTCTCTTTCTCTATATATATCTTTCAAATAAATAAAATCAATATTTTAAAAAGCAAATATGAAGGAAAACTTTGCTAGAAAATCCACACAGTCTCATTGGGATAAGACAGAGGCTACTGGCTAACAGGTGCTGCTCGCTCCAGGATCCCCAGGTCTGCCCCCGTCCCAGGCAGATCCTCCAAGCAGGCAGCCTGTGTCCACTTATCCAGGTCCTTTCAGGGTCACCCATCATTTTGAGCCAAGTACTTCCATGGATAGGGGCATTATCTCTACAAAAGATGAGAGGGCAATGTGGACAGCCCACTAGCACACATATCTGTATATGCAAGAACCAGGAACGGAACCTAAGTCTATTAGACCTCAATGCTGTCTGTGAGCAGTTTTGGGAGGCAAACTCCACCTGTATCGTGTTTTGCCAACCCTACTCCAGAGATCCACCTCCAGCATTAAATGCACCCCCAAACAGAGACCTGAGAAAATAAAGTAGGTGAGCAAGAAACACAGCTCTAGACATGAGGACAACTTCATAATGCCCCTCCTGTTAGCTAAGGTGTGCTCAGTTCCTGTGATGTCACCAGTTCTCCAAAACACGCAGGAAGGCACCTTTTAAACAATCTTCCTTCTTCAACCCATTTTCTGCACCTTCCAACTCTTCCAAAATTTGTCTCTAGCTGAAAATGTGGGTTTGTGTTTGTTTGCCACATGGTCAGCTCTTGAACCACAAGGTGGAAGGGACCCTGGCGACAGAGGCTTCCAGTCCAGCTCACGCGCAGCTTCCACCCTCTTGTCCTTGTCACCGTCGGACACCATGCCTCAGAGTGCCTTTCTGGATCTTCGCGTCTGCCTGAATCCAGGTCTCCCGGCCATTTCCAAGGCCTTTTCAGTTCTCTGTGGGCACGCAAGTTTCATGCATACCAGCAATGGGTCATTAGTCCAGTGAAGTCTGTGGCCATTTCAATGGCTTCTAAAGGGGGAGATGGTGCACAATATGTAATTTCAGCTTTTCTTGTGAGGGTTTTCAATCCTCCCATGAACATAATCATTTTATCAGTTTTTTAATTTTTTTTTTTTTTGCTTGTCCCATTAAACTACAGAACTGGAACATACTCATGAATGGTTTCTTTCTGCTTTTACTCGGGGAGTTCCTGACATAACAAAAACTGGTAATTAACTGGCTCAGAGACTTTTACAATAGCCTCTTTAAATAAGTTCCAGGACGCAGCCCCTGCAGCCCCACTGCATTGCTGATCTGCGCTGTGCGCCCTCTATTAAACCAGCTACCGCAGCTCGCCCAGCCCAGCTCTTCGCCACACTCCGTGCTGCCTGGAGATACCCCTTCTCTCTTAGTGAAGCCATTCCCGGGGTGTGTGACTCCTCCCTCTCAGCCCCAGCCGGGCTCCTTCTTCATTTGCTAAAGATCCAACCTCCCTGGCATCACAGAGCCGAGACTTTGGGCTCCTGGGCTCTGCTTTGAATAGGAAGCAAGGACTCAGTCAAGGGCTTGGTCACCTTGGCTCCCAGAGCTCTAAGAGGCTGTTGAGCCCTGGCCGATTCCTCCACCTCCACCTTCCATGATCTGCCTTCACGAGGACAGAACTAGTTCTTTTTTCTCTTCTTTTTTTTTTTTTTTTTTTTTTTTTTTGGAATAATCCAACCAGTTCCAAACATTTCCGCAAAAGCCTGCTCCCAGGTCTTCCTACTTCCAAACTTGCCCACCCCACCCTCAGCTCCTTTTCTATAAAGCAGCCAGAGTGCTCTTCAAAAGAAACAGTGTGCCTCTCCCACTGCTGCCCGTGGCCCTTGGAAGAAATCCCGTTCCTGACCAGGGCGAGCACCACCTGGGACATGAGCCAAGTTCATCTCTCACCAATGGTCTTCGCATTCGCTGTGTTCCTGCCTCCCTTCTGCTCCTCAGAGCCGAGCTGGCCTCACATCAGCTGCTTTCTCAGCTGCCACACTAATCTGGAGCAAGCTAGTGCCTTCTTGCCTCAGGTCTCACCTCCTAAACTACCACTCCTGGGAACCCTTCCCTGCCTACCCCTACCTCCCCCCCACACACCCCTACACACACACACACACACACACACAGACATTGGGTCACATCCTTCAATTCTATTTTCCATAATAATCTTTACAATTCTCTCTGCCATCCTTGACTTAACTGCACCTGTGCCTCACGCATGGACAGGGACTGTGTTTGCCTTGCTCATTGCCACATCTACTGCCTTTGGTGCCTCATAGATGCTCAGGACAAAGGACAGAAACTGGCCTAGGCACTGAGTGACCAGGTCCCTGTCCGGGGGTCCCTACCGTCTACAGAGGAAAACAGACAGAAAAATATCATTTGAACTCCAGCACACTCTGAAAGTGCAGTGGTGATGGATCGTGATGCTGCATAGGATCCTCCGGCAGCAGAGCCCTGCACGTCTAAGCCAAGGACAGGTGATCTTTGGCAGAGATATGGTACGAAACAGAGTGACTGCGCCCTGAAGTTAAACAGCAAAAACCAAGCTGAAAAGAAGGCGGTCCCTGGTTAAACACTCCAAACCCTGTTACTACCTCACCCTGCTGTGCAAATTTATTAAAGCAGTCTCCAAATAAACAAGTCCTAAAACTAATCAGGAAGTGGAAAAACATAAAAATAATCCCCAGCCCACAACACACACCCATGAAAACAAGAAATAAAGAAAAATGTTCTATATAAAACCCACGGGGCCAAACTCTGTCCTCAATTAGCAGTGCAGGCTGCCAGCTGAAGTCAATGGAGTTTTTCAGTCCAATAATAGAGGCAGGATTTGGGGCCCTCTATACCCCGCATTCACTTTTAGGTAATAAATCAGGAATGCCAAGTGGGTGTGCCTTGGCTTTGATGACATGGAAATTAATCTGAATAGCACCGGTGCCTTCCACGTTGAGCTCCACTGGCACTCACAGTGGCCAAGACAACTCCAGAGTGTGCTGGGGGTGGGGGTGGATACCCCTGCATGGGCTGTGTACAGCATCGCTGAGAAGAAGAGAACTCTTCCAGCCTGGCCTGTACCCTGCAGAGGACAGGATGCATAACTGATTGATTCCAATGGGGAAAAAATGTCCCGTGTTCAAAAATAAGAATTTCAAGGGTGTTAGACCAGCTCCAAGGCTCTTCTGAATACAGGGTCCTGCACAGTTGCACAGGTTGCACACCCATGAAGCTAGCCCTGATAGTAGCAATAATTCTAGAAAGGAAGATTAGAGCTTACCTTGCCACAGCTGACAATTTTTAGTTACTTCCTATGTACCAGCAACAGTTTTAGGTACTTTATACTATTTTAACTCATTTATTCCGCACAATAAGCCCATGATGTAAGAAGCCTAATTATCCATCATTTATGTCAAAGAAACTGAACTGCCCAAGGTCATGCAGCTTGAAGTGGCTGAGCTGGGACTCAAATCCGAGTAATGTTTTTTCTCTATTAAACACCAACCATTGCTTCCTACTGTATTAGTCAATGGACATGTCATTCTGCTCCATCCTTATAAGCTTCTTACTCATAGATCTGAGATTGATTGCTGTAACAACCAAACACTATTTGAATTCAAATAGTCACTTTATGGTTTGCCACCTATGTGATTTCTTATAATTTTCTTGGTCACTCTAAGTCTAGGTTTCCTCATTTGGATAAAAGAAATTAAACATTGTTCTTGTCTTACAGTGGTGTTGTAACAGCTTACTAAGTTGAAGTGTCACATGTATAGGAAATACTCAATAAAATGTTAGCCCCTGCTCCTAGTATTATTATTTGCAAATTTATCATAGAAGATCCCAAGCTGTTTGCAATAAAATCATAGCTACTATGTATTAAAATTTATCATAACATATCTCAAATCACTTATTCTTAAAAATTTAATGAAGAATGCCAAGACTTTTAAATAGAGAAAGAATAGTCCTTTAAATAAATGATGCTAAGACAACTGGATATCCATTTATATTTGAAAGAATAAAGGTAGACCCCTATCTCACACCATATATGAAAATTCAAATGAACTATAGACCTAAATATGAGTTAAACTATAAAACTCTTGGAAGAAAACACAGGAGTAAATATTCATAATCATGGGTTAATCAATGGCTTCTTATAAATGACATTAAAAATATAAGCTACAAAATAAGAAATAAATCGGAATTCTCCAAAATTAAACATTTTTGGGCATCAAAGGATATCAATAAGGAAAAGAAAAGTACATACAGAATAAGACAAAATATTTGCAAATATTTACAAATCATTTATCTGATAAGAAACATTTAGCCAGAATCCTCCACCTGCGGCACCGGCACACCAGGTTCTAGTCCCGGTCTGGGTGCCAGATTCTGTCCCAGTTGCCCCTCTTCCAGGCCAGCTCTCTGCTGTGGCCTGGGAAGGCAGTGGAGGATGGCCCAAGTGCTTGGGCCCTGCACCCCATGGGAGACCAGGATAAGTACCTGGCTCCTGCCATCGGATCAGCGCGGTGCACTGGCCGCGGCTGCCATTGGAGGGTGAACCAAGGGCAAAAGGAAGACCTTTCTCTCTGTCTCTCTCTCACTGTCCACTCTGCCTGTCAAAAAAAAAAAAAGTGTATATACAGGGTTCGGTGCTGTATCGAAGTAGGTTAATCCTCTGCCTGCAGCGCCAGCATCCCATATGGGTGCCAGTTCTAGTCCCGGCTGCTCCTCTTCCAATCCAGCCCTTTGCTATGGCCTGGGAAGGCAGTACAAGATGGCCCAAGTCCTTGGGCCTCTGCACCCATGTGGGAGACCCAGAGGAAGCTCCTGACTTCTGGCTTCAGATGGGCGCAGCTCTGACTGCTGCGGCCATTTGGGGAGTGAACCAGCAGAGGGAGGACCTTTGTCTCTCTCTCTCACTGTCTGTAACTCTACCTTTCAAATAAATAAATAAAATCTTTTTTTTTTAAGAAAAGTGTATATACAATGAAAAATTAGCAAAAATTGTTTTAAAGATTTATTCATTTATTTGAAAGTCAGAGTTACAGCAAGAGAGTGAGAGGAGGACAGAGAAAGAGAGAGAGAGGTGGAGATCTTCCATCTGCTGGTTCACTCCCCAAATGGCCTCAACAGCCAGAGCTGAGCCGGGCCAAACCCAGGAGCCAAGAGCTTCTTCTGGATCTCCCATGTGGATTCAGGGGCCCAAGTCCTTAGGCCATATTCTGCTGCTTTCCCAGGCGCATCAACAGGGAGTTGGACGGGAAGTAGAGCTGCTGGGATTTGAACCAGTGCCCATATGGGATGCCTGCACTGCAGACAGTGACTTAACCCGCTGAGCCACAGTGCCGACCCCTCAGCAAAAGTTTCATTACTCACTTTTCCAAAGAAAATACAGATGACCAATAAGCACATGAAGATATTGAACACCAGTAGTCAATAGGGAAATGCAAATAAAAACCACAATGTGATATTACTTCACACCCACTGAGATGGTTAAAATCAACAGGACAGAAGATAACAAGTTGACTAAAATAAAAGAGAAGGAAAATAGCAAGTTGAAGGTGTGAAGAAATTCATATCCTTGGGGCCGGCACCGTGGCTCACTTTGTTAATCCTCTACCTGCAGCGCCAGCATCCCATATGGGCGCCGAGTTCTTGTCCCGGTAGCTCCTCTTCCAGTCCAGCTCTGTGCTGTGGCTGGTGGCCCAGGAAGGCAGTGGAGGGTGGCCCAAGTGCTTGGGCCCCTGCACCTTCATGAGAGACCAGGAGGAAGTACTTGGCTCTTGGCTTCGGATTGGGGCAGCGCAACAGCCATGGCAGCCATTTGCGGGGTGAACCAGTGGAAGGAAGACCTTTTTCTCTGTCTCTCCTCTCTCTCACTAAGTATTCATAACAGCATTATTCATAATAGCCAAAAGTGGAAGAAACCTAAATATCCTTCATCTGATGAATAAATAAAATATGGTATAGTCACACAATGGAATATTACTCAATAATAAAAAGGCATGAGGCACTGATAAATGCTTCAAACTGGCTGAATCTTGAAGACATCAGTAGAATAATACAGTCAGAAAGGATCACACATTGTATGATTCATTTATGTGAAATGTCTGGAATAGACAAATCCATAGAGACAGAAAGTAGATTAGTGGTTGCCAGGGGGCTGAGGGGAGGAAGAATGGGGAGTGACTACTAATGAGTACAAGTTTCTTTAGGGTGTGATGAAAATATTCTGGAATTAGATAGTGGTGATGGTTGCACAATTCTGTAAATATACTAAAAACTACTGAAAACACTTTAAAAAGGTAAAGTTTATGATATGTAAATTATTTTTTAAAAAAGCTGTTATTAAAAACAGAAGCTAAAAATCCCAGTGAGTTAGGTCTTATTTCCTCATCTTGTAGACAGGAAATTGAGGTCCAGACTGGGTGAGGGACTTTCTCAGGGTCAAAAAGCAAGGCAGAGGCCAGTGCTGTGGTGAAAGCAGGCAGAGCCGCCACCTATGATGCTGGCATCCCCTATGGGCATCGGTTCAAGACCCAGGTTCTCCACTTCCAATCTAGCTCCCTGCTAATACCCCTGTCCCTGGGAAAGCAGTGGAGGACGGCCCAAGTGCTTGGGCCGCTGCACCTATGTGGGAGTCCTGGATGAAGTTCCTGGCTCCTGACTTAGGCTGGCCTAGCCCCAGCCATTGCGGCCATTTGGGGAATAAACCAACAGATGGAAGATCTCTGTATCTCTTTCTCTGTATTGTCCCCTCCTGTGTAAATCTTTCAATAAATAAGTCTTAGAAAAAAAAGGCAAGGCAATAAGACTGAAACCCCCATACATCTCATTTCCACCTCAAAGCCTTAAATAAAATGCTTCCAAAATGCTAGAAATGAAAGAATTTCCTCCTCAATGAGAAAGGAAGTTTCCAGCTACATTCAGCTTAGATCTGAGGTCACCTAATGCAATCTGCATTCCCAAGACTTTTACTGTCAGTTTGATCCTAGGTCCCAGGCAGATGAGTGAGCAGTGACCCCAGGGAAAAGAAAGCTGTGTCAGGGTGACACCCCATCCGCATGGTAGCCCACTGGCTCTGATCAAGAAGTCTTTTCCAACAATCCACAGCAATGGCAGACTCCAACCACTTGCTCACAAATTCCCACCCATCATAAGGACAGCAGAATGACAACCCCAGCCTTGCTAGGATCGGGTGTTTCACATTCACAGTCTTAACGCAAGTGAATGGTCTTTTCACACTTCATGATTGCCCTCTTCAAAGCACTGAACCTCTCCTGACACAGTAACTAATATACGCTCTTATTATTCATTATACATAGTATTTTCCATGGGTTACCAATCATAATCATCTGCTGATCTGTCCTAATCTGCTCCCTCCTCTGTGAGATTCTTAAAGGAAGGACTATGTTCCACTCGTAAAGTTCCCACACCCTGGAAGAGTGCAAGAGTTCTAGTACCCTTTTCTGAGTATACTTCCTGAGTGCCAGGCTCCAGACTAAAGTTTCATGAGAGTGATCATTTTTGATTTTTCCGACAACCCTATGAAGCAGATGCTATCACAACCCCAATTTTATAGCCAGTAAATGGCAGCCCAATAAATCTCTTTGAATTTCTCTGGAATGTATTCTTGGTCAGTGTAAATTTTCTTCATTCTAGCTCACCCTGGTAAAGACATGGGGTATGTTTTCATTGATTTAGATCTTGGTGTATACACTTGGCAAACAGAAAAAGCCAGGCGGGTGATGTCCACTGGGACGTGACAGACCCACAGTGCTCACTTGGACTTGATCATAAACACCATCCCAGGGGTCAGCTGCCTAAATTCCAATCTTTCCACTCAGACGGCAAGTTTATAAAATTGCATACTTAAGCAATACCTTTGTTAGAATTTTTTACTACATCAAAGCAAAATGAGAAATGGTGTTGTGTTTTTAAAGTCCGATTAGTTGAGTTAAATGTCTTTCTTTTGCCTTTTGGGAGAGGTTAGAATGTTTCCCTCCCCTGTGGGGCTATTTTACTAAGGGCTGTGGCAACAGTTTTCTGAAGGTTAGGAGATCACCTTCATTGGCTAACGCAGGTCCCAAAACATGGATCTATCATTCTTCCATTGACACGTGGCTGTATGAAGAACCTGAGGTGCTACCTCCCAAGCACTTAGAATGTCGATTTTTAGAACCTGCTATTCTGTCCAAAATTTATCATCCAGGACTTGAAAGGGCTCTCCTCAAGTTCTTTCTCTGTGAGGTCAGCCACGGCAGGATTCCCACACCTTTGTCAACTCCAAGCACTGGTCAAGGCCCATTTGGATGGGCTTTCTGGTTTCAGCTCCACACTTGGGGGCAGAATGAAAGGCTTCACTTCTCACTGGCATGGACATGTGAGTAACTGAGTGAAGCATGGACTATGCCCATGGCCCCTATGTTACCTTAGTCCAGTGGTCAGCCTTAGATTACCCTGTGGGCCCTGTGCAACCAGACCCCCGGAGCTTTGCTCTTTGATCCCACTTCACCTTTCCCCTGGAAAGTGAGGTTTTTCTATTGTGGGAGGGATTTAGGGGAGAAAGGGTTCCTATATGTATGTTGGTGTTGGCTTGGGATATGTATGCATTTTTTGCTTAATTTCATCTGGCAGAGGAGATCTATGGAAAACAATTTCTGTTTCTTTCCCGATTCCCCCTCTTCTTGGCCCCTGCCTCTCTTCCACCTCTTGGTGCTCCATCTTCCCTAACTTCTTTGCCCCCAGTAGCCCAACTGGCTATCCTAAGCCTACACATAGCCTCAGTAGGGTCAGGGTGAGAAGCAGGAAGACAATGTCTGATGCCAGTCAAGACCACAGAAATTGGGTCAGTTAGGAGAAGGTATGAGATACTAGAAGCCGGGCAACCCAGATGCAAACAGAAGTCCCTCAGGTCTTTGTGAGTACAAAGGAAATGGCCAGAACCACCGTCCACTCATTTCTGCAGCTTTGGAAAGCTCAAGCTCCTCTCCAGATTTCATCAAATCTCAGGGGCCTCTCCTCAAGGTCCTTGGCTCCAACTTCTTAGTGAACTGCATCTGCCCCACACATATCAACTCCAGGGTGCAATCCGATGCATTCTTCATTTCCACAATCAGAATGTGAAGAACCCAGCTCGTTCACTATTCTATAAACTGCCTCAAAATGTCCCGAGCAGCTGTGTGCTCTCTCCCTTCCCCTCCCTCCCCTGCTCTTCCCCACCTCACCTCTGGCTTCTGCTCACTCAGCTCCAAACCTTGTCCATTGATCACACCCAGCACTGCCCTCCCCCCAGAACCTGCATTCCAGATCCTCCTCCCCAAGCGCCTCTCATGGTATCCATTTTAACCAAAGACCTGCTCCATGAAGAAACTTTGCCATCAATTATTAGGATAAAAACATGTTCTCTACCCAGTCACCCTGGGAACCCCTGAGATTGTTCCAAAAATTTGAAAAGGTTGTGTTCTGCTGGGAACAAAGATGAAGTTAGGTCATAGGGAAGGAAGTCGGGCAGACACTAGACAGGTAGATTGACATGGGTTAAACAGATGTTAATAAGGTAGAGACGTGGGAGATTGTGTGTGTGTGTGTGGTGTGTGTGTGTGTGTGTTTCTTACTCTTTGTTGAATCCTTGACTGAGCATAGGGTTAACCTGATAGTGTGAAATAGAGTAGATCATTGTAAAAATTAAGTGAAGGAATGGGAAAGGGAGGAGGAGGGAGGGTGGGAGTGTGGGCGGGAGGGAGGGGAGGATGGGAAGTATCATTGTGCTCCTAAATCATTATACATGAGATACATGAAATTGCTTACTTTAAAAAAAATTAAAAATTATAAAACAGAAAAAGAAAAAGAAAAGAAAATCACTGCCTGGGCTGACTGCCCCTGAGCAATTCTCAGCTGTCCGGGGACTCACAAAGGCTCTTCCCAGTGCAGCCTCCCAGAATGCCAGCATCTGTTTTTTTTTTTTTTAATTTGACAGATAGAGTTAGACAGTGAGAGAGAGACAGAGAGAAAGGTCTTCCTTCCTTTGGTTCACCCTGTAAATGGCCGCTATGGCCGGGGCCGCGCTGATCTGAAGCCAGGAGCCAGGTGCTTCCTCCTGTTTCCCATGGCGTGCAGGGCCCAAGCACTTGGGCCATCCTCCACTGCCTTCCCAGGCCACAGCAGAGAGCTGGACTGGAAGAGGAGCACCTGGGACTAGAACCTGGAGCCCATGTGGGATGTCGGCGCCGCAGGCGGAGGAATAACCAAGTGAGCCACGGCGCCGGCCCCAGAAGGCCATCATCTTACCTGCTGCCTCCCCAGCTGCAGAATGATGCATGTGGCAGCTCAGCCTTCAACTTTGGGATCCAGAGTCTTACTGGAGGCTTTCAAGTACTTTTGCTTCCCTCAGCATCATCCCCTCTCGGCAGCCTCACAAACCAATCTCAGCAACACCATGTTCACTCATTGCAGGAGGACAGGAAGTGTGTGGGGTTCACGATCGGTGTGACCACCAGCGATTTTCTTGAATCTCAGTTTGAGTCTCCACTCCTTCACCTCTCATGGAGACGGTACCACCTGCCTTGCAGGGCTCTGGTGAGGATCAGAGGCAATGTATGCAAAGCACAGGGTTTGACACAAAAAGGGTGTCAGGAAAGGGGCTTCTGCATATGCCCTGTCTCAATCATTTAGGCTTCATTATCATGCAAACAATACTAACTCTAATAAGTCTCATTAATTTTGTTGTTTTATTTAGCTCTGATCAGCGGCGTGTTGATAAATATATCCTACCAATTATAGTTAAATTACTCTCAGATGGGGGAGGGGAGACACTGAAACCTTTCCTGATTTCCAAGGTGTCAACACCCTCATCCGGCCCTATTTCAAACTATCAATGCGTGATACCACTGAGCATGGAGTTGGGAGAAGGGTGCAGTGAGCGGCTGCAGGTCACCTCTGACAGGAATCTGTTCAGGTGTGTTCAGAGGTTACGTATTGATGCTCAGAAACAGTCATGCACCTAGAACTAAAAAAACAAACAAACAAACAAACAAACAAAAAACCTAGGAAATGCTGTACGATATTCTCCCTAGCTCACATAGCCTTGTAACAGGAAACAGGGATTTCTCCTTTAGTGCCCCATCTTCCCCTGGTTGCACGTCTGCCATTCCTTGGTCACCATTTGAACTTTGATGATTTTGTAAAAATGAAGGCCCTCAGAGTTGTGTGTGAGTGTGGGGCATGCATGCTCACACAATACTAGTGTTCTGAGCTTTCCCTCTCCTTCTCTGACTATCCACATAAGTACAGATTACATTTGATTTTTTTAAAGATTTATTTATTTATCTGAAAGTCAGAGTTACACACACAGAGAGAGAGAGAGAAAGAGAGAGAGAGAGAGAGGTCTTCCATCTGCTGGTTCACACCCTAAATGGCCACAACGGCCGGAACTGAGCCGATCCGAAGCCAGGAGCCAGAAGCTTCTTCCGGGTCTCCCACATGGGTGCAGGGGCCCAAGCACTTGGGCCATCTTCTAATGCTTTCCCAGGCCATAGCAGAGAGCTGGATCAGAAGTGGAGCAGCCGGAACTCAAACCAGTGCCCATCTGGGATGCCAGCACTGCAGGTGGCAGCTTTGCCTGCTACGCCACAGCGCCAGCCTTGAGTACAGATTATATTTGAAAACCAGCCTTGACTACACTCTTTTCATAGCTTGTAACATCAATTTAATAATAGATAAAATAAAGAAAAATTACATTCTCCTTCATTTAAAGACTAAGCCCTTTTAATTGTTTTATTCAAAAAAAAAAAAAAAACCTCATTTCCTCCTGCAATTATCAATATATTCCTACCACCCCAGGAAATAGAAAGGCTCTTTTCAGGGGCAACCTGTAAATCCCCCAGATGTTAGAACTGAGTCTGTAAGAGCTAAAGAGGAAAAGAGCTTGTTTTATAGTCTGGCAGATTCTCATTTTGCTTTTTATTTTTTTAATCCTTGCATTGTATTTTTGATTAGTCCTTGATAAATACTGTTTGGGCTAAAAATTCCTACTGTATGATTGTATTCAGCATTCTTGCTGTCGGTTTCCCAGATACAATATTTAATGAAAATACACTTGGGCTTCAATGTAAGGAAACAGACACAGAACTGGAGACCACTTCAACTTTCACTTTGTGAAAGAGAACACTGACATCAGTTGCCTCATGGGGTGTGCCTTTTTATTCTCCACATTGCCACAGTCACCCTCTGCCTCCACACCCTCATCCCCCTGCACATACACAGAGTAGGGTGTGCAGTCTCAAGACTCAGCAGAAACTAAAACATTGCATAGGCCCAAAATGGCAAAAGTAATATTTTTAATAATAGCCATTTCTTCAACACATACTTATTGGATACTTACTATTTCTGGGTACTGCCATTTTGATAATTCTCTGCAGAAGTCCCAGGTAGACAAACTGATCTGAATCTGGTCACAGAGATATTTCCACTAGAAGGACCCACATTCAGACAGAGATGTTTCCATATGGCCACTTTCATGGTCAGAAACCTTATTTCTACAGCCTAGTGACCTGCAGTGGTCTTCCAGATCTGATGAGTCCTGAATCCTGAATTCAGGAAATAGTTCTCCAATCCAGCTGTTCTCTAGCAATTGACTCTATGGCTCTGTCTGGTGTTTTTACCCGTGTTTTATATCTGATACACTCATATGGGCTACACTATGAGGCATAAAGAATTCTCATTGCCTGTTTCCATAACTCATGCAGGAATATTGGTTCAACATCAAGCCAATTCACTGATTAGAAAACAAGATTGGAAATCATACATGAGATAAACCCAGCTTCTCATTGAGGGGTAAGTTAATAAAGGGCCTATGGTAATGCAGGCCATAGTCCATTTACTTTCTAATATATGATTAGTGTCTTTTTTGTTGTTGTCTTTTAAATGATGCAGAGTATTTGAATGGAAATAAATATTAGTGGTGAGAGATGGTCAAGTCTCTATTCTGTGTAACAAACTACTCCTGAACTTACTGACTTGAAACAATTGCCTTTTTATTATGTTTCAAGAATTCCACAAGTCAGGAAGTCAGACAGGGCTCAGCTGGGTTATTCATCTGCTCCTCATGCCATCAGCTGGTATTTGACTGGCAAATGGGTACTTAGCTTTAGATGGCTTCACGCATGTGTCTAGAACCTTGTTAAGGATGGATGGAAGGCTGGGCTCCATGAGGACTACTGACCAGAGCATCCGACACCTGACTCCATCCTTCAAGGTAGTCTCAGTACATTTTTTTTTTTTTTGACAGGCAGAGTGGATAGTGAGAGAGAGAGACAGAGAGAAAGGTCTTCCTTTTGCCCTTGGTTCACCCTCCAATGGCTGCCATGGCTGGCGCGCTGCGGCCGGAGCACCGCGCTGATCCGAAGCCAGGAGCCAGGTGCTTCTCTTGGTCTCCCATGGGGTGCAGGGCCCAAGCACTTGGGCCATCCTCCACTGCACTCCCTGGCCACAGCAGAGAGCTGGCCTGGAAGAGCGGCAACCGGGAAAGAATCCGGCGCCCTGACCGGGACTAGAACCTGGTGTGCCGGCACCGCTAGGTGGAGGATTAGCCTAGTGAGCTGCGGCGCCGGCCTCAGTACATTCTATTTCCATGACATTTGCTTCCCACAGAAGGAGTGTCACAAGAAAACCCACAGGGAATTTCATGGCCTTCTCTGATCCGCCTTGGAGGCTATGTGGCGTCACTTCCACTGCATCCTATTGATTATAAGGAAGTTAGAAGTTCGAGTCGAATTCAAGGGAGAGAAATTAGATTCCTCCTTGATGGTAGAGTGTGAAGCCACATTTTAGAAAACACAGGATGGGGCTATCCTGGCAAAATACACTCACTGCAAAATACAGTCTGAAGCCAGGGGCTTGAAGCAAAAATCTCTCTGTTGTTATTACAGCTTTGTTGTTGTTACAGCTTTAAGGCCAATTATGGCTTTGTCACCCTTGGGAGATTCTTCGTCCTGAAGTTGTTCGTTGTGCAGTTCAACCCTAGAATACCTCCTTTCCTGCCACTCCAGTCTGAGAGTTAGCGGATTGACTCTGGCAGGGTCTGCAGGGTAGTGACTTGGTGCATCCACTTATTAACGGTGCTGAAATAACACTTGGACCTTTAAAAGAAGAAAACTCTGGAAACAGGATGATACGGGAGAAAACTGAATATATCAGAAGTCTTCTAAGGTAGTACCCTTTGTATCATTGCAACAAATGACTCAATAAACTGGGCCAGGGTGTGAAGTGAGACTCAAAATGTTTGGTAGCCACAGAAGGCCCCTGAAGCGCCTTCGCAGGAGGGTGGACCCAGCCAGCTCAGAACTTTCTTGGGTGTAATGTGTCCAAGCCTAATTGCTTCTGAGAGTAGAAAACAGATTACTGCCACCAAGGGAACTTCACTTCTTCCCATCCCTCACACCAACCTCAGGCTCCCTGTGAAGAAATGGTAAACAGTGGGGCCAGTGTTGCAGCATAGCAATGTAAGCCACCTCTTGTGATAGTGGCATCCCTTATCAGAGTGCCGATTCCAAGCCCAGCTGCTCTACTTCCGATCCAGTGTCCTGGGAACGTGGGTAAGCTTGGCCATGCATGTGGAATACCGGAATGGTGTTCAGGACTCCTGGCTTTGGTCTAGCTCAGATCTGGTTATTGAAGCTGTTTGGGGAGTAAATCAGCAGATAGAAGATTTCTCTCTCCATATCTCCCTCTCCCTGCCTTTCAAATTAATAAATAAATACATATTTTTAAATGGTAAGCAGATTAATTAAAGAGTGTTATTTCACAGTCTGGCCCTCAAATCCAGATCTGTTCTTCTAAGCATTAAACCTCCTGCCAAGATAAGCATGGATGATGGTCATGATGCTGGAACAAAAGGCCTGGGACCCTGAGCAGTTCTGCCTTCTTCAGGCTATGCTGTCTGAAGTCTGGTCTGTACTTTGGAAGCTTTTATCTCACTCTTGATCAATTTTTTGATTTGTAAAATACAGATGATAACAAATACTTAACTTCCACGGTGCTGCTGGATGAATTAAACCAGATAACGGCAGGTAGCCACCTGTGAGACTGGAGGTCACAGTGCTGTTGGTGTAGTGGTGGGGGTGACATTTATATCCCTCTTCCTCTCGCAGAGCCACCTCACAAGCCCCAGTACAGTTTCAGAATGGTGCAGATTCATCAGTGTCACCTTCACCATTGCACAGAGTTTGGCTAATGGTTCTCAAATTAAATAAAACACAGAAGATAATCTACCATCTCCAAACACATAGCACTCAATACTGAGGAGCAAGGATCCTGCATTCTCCTGGAGTCGGTCTTCCTACCTTGGCAACAGAATCATTTCCAAATAAGTGTAAGTTCCAATGGGGACAGTGCCAAGACCCAGTTGTGACAAAGCAACCAGCCAAGTTACTGGAGTTTTTAGGGAAGACTTATTAAAAAGAGAACTGAATATTGATTGGATGTGAAAACTATGGAACGCTCAGACTTCACTTACCAGCATGATTTTCTTTAGCATTTGGAGCAAGCCACCTCATCCCCCAACGCCTGAAGGTATTCGGCAGTCAAACAGCCAGGACTTCTCTCAGGAAGGATGAGCTGGATCCAAAAGCCCCCTGAAAGATGCTCCAGAGGATACGCCTTCCCACCCCGCGATCTCCTGCTTGTTCTCCTCTTTGCAGATGCGCACATGCCATGCAGCGGGCCAGACATTTGTGAACCAGCCTTGCAGCTGCTTCCTTACTCTGCTAATATCAATATTAATTTTTGCAGGCTTCTGTTTTCAACACATCAGGCTAGAAGTGCAACTCGTGCACACCTTGATGTTTGGCAAGGGGACTTGTGAGTCTGCTCCCAAGGCACCTCCTTCGCCTCTTCCCCTGTGGCATCATGCGAAAATCTGGTTCCATCCCAAGACAGCAGGGAGGAAGCAGGAAGAGCAAAGTCAAGCCGCTGCTCACAGGCCAAATCACAGAAGCTGAAAAACAACTACCTGGGTATTATGTGCCTGCCTCTCTGGTGTTTTTGCCGCCAAATCCCCACTTGGCCACATGTGCACATTTAATTAATGTTCTGCTCGTCACCTCCTGCTAGTCATTAATAATGATGCGCTGTAGGCCCCGGCCCAGCTCAGAGCGTGCCAGAAGCACACCACTGGCCTCCATTCTCCAGCCAGTCCACGGCAGCCCAGCAGCCGCCCACGTGGCCTTCCCACCAGGTCTCTGTCAGGGAGACGGAGCTCTGAACCAGCTCGGTTGAATTCATCTTTCAAATGAGATTTCTGGATGCATCCATTTCATTTCCTTCACCCACTAATGTTGTGGAAGTTTTTTTTTTTTTAATTCTATTAAAAAATGCAATTAAATTTGTCTCATGGAATTTGCTCTTTAAAAATCCAGACAGCTGCTTGCTCGTGGTGGCATTATGCTCTTGATTCTTACACATTTTTTTCTTCCTCTCCATTCCATTACTTTACTGAGGATTAAAGACAGGCTTACCAGATGGCAAATGCCAGGATCTCTTCCCACCCCCACCGCCCGTGCGGAAGGCTGGGATCAAGTCGGCCAGAATACGCCGCCCAGCTTCCTCCAGGCAGCCGTGGGCAGGGACGAGCAACCGTTACTCTGACATGCATTGGCCCGTGCCTAAAGCGCAGTTCAAGGGCAGGAGGTTAGGAATGAGAAACGCCAAGCCCTGCTCACAAGCGCTTGCTGGGAACGCATGCCAGGCCGGGGCCTCTCTCTCTCTGCCTCAGTTTCTTCGTCTCTTTTGCCTCCCGCGCTTCCTCCACCATTTCTCAGCCATAAAGCCGTCATTAGGCTGTGAAGCAAATGAGGTAATGTCTGTGGTGAGATGGTTTGTGCGTTTCCAAAGAAAGACACCATATAAAAAGCATTCTGATTGCTAGCAGTCAGGGATGCTGGGGACTGGGCTGGCTGGCTTTATAAACTATTTAACTGCCTGCTTCTTGCAAAAACTATTTTTATCAGTTAATTACACATTTTTCTTATTAAATAACAATGTGAAAGCATTTCTTGCTCATTTTCCTGTCATGATTAATTTAATCTGCCTCTCTTTATTAAAAGTCCAGTTTTCCTCCCCTCGTCTTATCCAGGCTAGTAAAAGCCCCATGACCACTCAGCTCCCTTAATTAACACGAACCCACTCTCCATCCTTCTTTTGCTCACCCCAAGCACCCGGATTAGTTTCTTTCTCCCCCTGAGTCTGAGCATCTCGAGTCTAGCGAAGCGCCACACGCGCACACACGGCCCTTGCCCTAAGGATGGCTTCGCATCCCTTTTCTTTCTTGCACCTTCCATTAGCAGGTGCGAACTCAGAGGTAAGACCGGGTTTAAACCCAGCCCTGGGCCATACAAGAGAGTCAAAGAGGAGAGCACTGCTCATGTTTGATTTCAAAACAGGAGCACGTGCGCCGCAACGGATCTGGGGAAGAAGACAAACACCAATGCCAGCGGCATCCACGGCTCTTTTCTAACATCGTTGATGGTTATCGATTTAAAATATTAATTAAAATTAATGATGACATTAACATTGCCCACTTAACTCCATGACACAGAAAGGGGACCTAAGACAAGCCCTCGTGCTACTGCTGCAATAAACAGATGGAGAATAGAGCTTTGAGGAGAGAAATCACATTTTTGAGGGAAAACAGTTAACCACAACAACTACAGAAATAGCAACAGTAAAAGTGACTTCATAAGCATTTTATTTGCTGCTTGTGGTTGGTAGGCAGTGTCTGAGAGGCTGCCTCCCATGCCCACCTCCTTCCAGTTTGTTTCTTTGTGCAGACCCTGCTGAGTGCCGGCTGGACTCACTGACACACTTCTGATGGACAGAAAACTGCGGGAACGAGGACCAGGGCTGTCCCTGGCAAGACGGGGTCGCCAGAGACTGTGTTCCCTCCTTCCGCACACACTCCCCCTGGGGAAAACCAGCTGCCATCTGAGCTGCCCTAGGAGGAGGCGCCGGTGAGAACCCTAGGCGTTCGCTGCTGCAGAATCCCACACTACCAGGGAGCCCGGAAGACTGCGCCCTGTGCTGCAGCCTCAGACAGCAGCGCTGATTGATACCACTCCAGAGATTCGGGCTCATCCCCAGCCGTATCCCATACCCCACAGAGACTATAAGCCAGCAAAGGTTTGGCTGTGCTGAGCAGCTAAATTTAGGGGGTAATTTGTTACTCAGCATAGATAACTAATGCACCGGCCCTCCCACAGGGTTGCTAATCCAGATATTACCTGGCACACAGTACAGTGCCGGGGAAAGGAAACCAGTTTCCTTATCTTCTCATCAAATTGTTAATCAACCAACACCCTGTTTCTGGTTGCATGTGACCTTAAAACCCTTCCCAACACAACTCTACATGCAGCAACACCCAATTCGTCCTTTGGAGGTGACAGAAAGGCCGATTTGCTGTCTCTGGAACAATTTAAAGAGGAGAAGACCTGATTTCTACTCACAGCCAGGAGACTTTGGGCAGGTCATTTGTACCCTTGAACTTCATTTTCCTCCTTGATAAAATGGAGATGTCTAGGGCCGGTGCTGTGGCGTAGCAGGTAAAGCTGCTGCCTGCAGTGCCGGCATCCCGTATGGGTGCCGTTTCGAGTCCCAGCTGCTCCACTTCTGATCCAACTCTTTGCTAGTAGCCTGAGAAAGCAGTAGAAGATGGCCCAAGTACTTAGGACCCTACACCTATGTGGGGGACCTGGAAGAAGCTCCTGGCTCCTGGCTTTGGATCAGCACAACTCCGGTCTTTTTTGCGGCCATTTGGGAAGTGAGCCAGCCGATGGAAGACCTCTCTCTCTCTCTCTCTCTCTCTCTCTCTCCCTCTCTCTGCCTCTGCCTCTCTGTAACTCTGCCTTTCAAATAAATAAATATATATTTTTAAAAAAAGATGGAGATGCCCTATTCAGGCATCTAGAGTATAAGAGACAGAATACTCAACTAAGATGGCAGTCCCAGCTTCAAGCTCCAAAAATAATGTCCTCCCAAAACAATGCCGCTGGGCATGAAAAGGAATCACCATGTCTCCGGGTCTATATCTGAGGGAAATTTTCCCCAAGACAGTCCCCAGCAGAATTCCCGTGGCATTAGCGAGACACAACTTCCATGCCTACCGCTAGAGTCACCACTGGCTAGGGAGATCCAGATTACTGTGGCTGGATTTGCCCTCACACATTTCACTCCTGAGGCTGGGAGGGACCTGGCCTCCCCGGAAACAGAGATGAGCTGGCAATATGAAAGCAGGGGAAGCTGCTGTTGGGTAGGCGTGTTAATCTGCACAGGAGAGGTTACACTGGAGTGTGACGCACGCCAATGCAAAACCCAACACACTACACCCCCTGCGCAAGCAGTGGAGGACTTTGCCCAACTGACGGAGGCTCCAAGCCATCTACATGAGCTAGGGAGCTCCCGCAACAGCAGAAGAGAAGCTGGATGGGCTCTCTGCTCTGTCACTTTCCCTCAAAGTCACAGGGCCAGAACCAGTCATTGTCCTCCCCAACTCAAAGTGTGGTCTTCCATGTACTGGAAAGAGGAGAACAAACAGCAGTCTTCCTACCCCAGTAGGTAAGCACTCTTGGTAATAAAGTTTTATCTCCTTACAAGGATTTTTGTGATGTTCAAAGGAGACAATGGAGTTACTCACTTCTCAAACACTCATTGAACACATAAGATCTACCAGGCACTGGGCTGGGTTGGATCACAATAGGATCATAAGACACAGTCACCATGCCCTCCTCACAGGTAGAACCATTGTCATTTAAAGTTTGCTCACCCTTTGGTTCTCTTTCCAGGGTTACACCACACGCTCCGTCCCTCACAGATTTTTGTCTTGCTATTCCTATTTGTTGATTGCAAAGTGTTGGCAATACTCTCAGGAGGGCTTTTGGTTAGAAAGGATGGAGGAAGAATCTGAAGAGACAATGGCCAGGGATGTGCAGCAGAAGGTGGTGGGACATTTTGCTAATGTCGTCATCATCTCAGAGTGCTAAAAGAATAAGTGGTTTCTTTGCTTCTTTCCAAATCTCTTCTTGTGTAGCTCATGAGAGAAGAGCTTCCGTTGGAGTTGATTCTAAAGTCCACTCACCTTCCTCTTCGAGTCCTTCTCTTTAGCTCACATTATCAGCCACTCAGTGTTTGCTGATTTCACCCCTCTCATGAATGCCAGCTTCTTTTTTTATTATTATTATTTTATTTCTTTAAAGGACAGAGTTACAGAGAGAGATAGAACCAGAGAGAGGTCTTCCATTCTGCTGGTTCACTCCTGAAATGACCTCAATGGCCAGAGCAGAGCTGATCCAAAGCCAGGAACCAGGAGCTTCCTCCAGGTCTCCCATGTGGGTGCAGGGGCCCAAGCACTTGGGCCATCTTCTAATGCTTTCCTAGCCATAGCAAAGAGCTGGATTGGAAGAGGAGCAGCCAGGACTTGAACCAGCACCCATATGAGATGCCAGCTCTGCAGACTGGGGCTTTAACCCACTGTGCCACAGCGCTGGCCCCATGAATGCCAACTTCTTAAGAAGATGTCATGATATCATTGGGGCGGCTGGCCTGCAGTTGCACGTAGACCCTAACATTTCAGACCCTTCATACAAAGTGCTCACCAGAACTGTGTGGACAGCTAGGACCTGTAGGGAGGATCCCTTCTGTATGATTACTTTCTGTATGATTACTATTCAACTTCAGCTGCTAGGGTTGTCCTGGGTACTAGAAGAATCATGGGAGGTTCCTGAGAGAGGATTTCGGGGGCTGGGCCTGGAATAAGACCAATCACTTCTGCCCATACCATTGGAGGGAACTTAGTCATGTGACCACCCCAAATCCAGGGGAGGCTGGGAAATGTCATTTGACTGTGCCTAGGAAAAGAGAAGAATAGATTTTGGTGGACAGCTAGCCCCGAACTCCTCCACAGTTACCCACACAACTTGCTATTTTTTAATTTGACAAAAGCTGAAATCACAGAGTATCTCTATACAGCAATGTACTCTATGGCCTGCCACGGGGCCAACATTTTTCTAAAAGATTCATTAATGTTATTTTTTTTTTTTTGACAGGCAGAGTGGACAGTGAGAGAGAGAGACAGAGAGAAAGGTCTTCCTTTTGCCGTTGGTTCACCCTCCAATGGCCGCCACGGCTGGCGTGCTGCGGCCGGCGCACTGTGCTGATCCGAAGGCAGGAGCCAGGTGCTTCTCCTGGTCTCCCATGGGGTGTAGGGCCCAAGTACTTGGGCCATCCTCCACTGCACTCCCTGGCCACAGCAGAGAGCTGGCCTGGAAGAGGGGCAACCAGGAAAGAATCCGGCACCCCGACCAGGACTAGAACCCCGTGTGCCGGCCCCGCTAGGCGGAGGATTAGCCTATCGAGCTGTGGCGCCGGCCTCATTAATGTTCTATAATGGACAAAGATCTGACCCACTACCATGTTTCCTGTGATATCTCTCTACCTGACTTCTTGGTCAGATGCTCCAATTCTAGTTAGACAGTCCTGAGGATATGAAATGTTCTATACATTTCCAACACACGGAGAAACCAACAGGGGCTTCCCATGTAAGAATCATCCTTTTCCAAACAGTTAAAAGGAGACAGGCCTGTATGAAACACATTCCACCAGCCACAAGACATAAAGAGAGGTGCGCTCTAAACACCTTCCAGTTATTCACCCACTAAACACTCAGTGTGTGCCGGGCTGAGCACCTGGCACATGGCAGGCACTATGCTAGGCGATGGAGATACACTGATGACCCAGAACAATGTGATCTCCTGAACCTTGCAGACTAGGCCTAAACAGAAAAGCAAGCAAGAATAAATACCTAGCACAACAAGTAATTACAAAGGAAAAATAGGGTCAAGGCAGCAGAGAATAGCAAGGTGGGGAAGAGTGACAGGCAAGTTAACCCTAAGGTGTCAGCCATGCCACAAGAGTAGAGAAGATAAGCAGTCCAAGTACAGGGCTTAGCAAGTGCAAAGGCCAGGAAAAGGGAAAAGATTTGACAAGACCAAGGGATATAAAAGCGGCCAGTGGAGCTGAGGCTGATGAGGGAGGCATTCAGGAGAGACGAAACTGGAGAAACAGGCAAGGGCCAAGTTGTAGCTTGGTAGGACACGGTGATGAATGTGTTTCAATCTGAATAAAACTGGGGCAGCGTTGTAGCACAGCAGATTGAGCCGTCGCCTACAATGCCGGCATCCCATGTGAGCACTGGTTCAAGTCTTGGCTACCTGGCTTCTGATCTAGTTCCCTACTAATGTGCTAGGGAAGGCAGCAGAAGATGGCCCAAGTGCCTGAGCCCTTGCCACCTGCATAGGGAATCCAGATGAAGTTCCAGGATCCTGGCTTTGGCCTGGCTCCGCCCTGGCTATGGCAACCAATTGGGAATGAATCAGTGGATGGGAGATCTCTCTGTCCCTCCCTCTCCCTGTCTCTCTCTCTCTCTGTCGCTTTGTCCTTGGAGTAAGTAAATAAATAAATGCTTTAAAAGAAAATAAGATGACTCTCTGCTAAGCCTGAATGGGAAGAAGGGCTCATGAGAGTTGAAATGGAGAGACAAGTTGGAAGGCTGTTAAGAGGTGATATTTGCCTGAGCTAAGTGTCCGACAAGATGCCATGTGTATTACACTGACGAAATCAGCATGACCACCGATGCAATCTGTTTCATTGGTGATTGAAAAAGGTGAAGTAAGGATAATTCTTGGGGTTGGCACTGTGGCATAGTGGGTAAAACCGCCTCTGAGACACCATCATCACATGTGGGCGCCAAGAGTCCCAGCTGCTCCACTTCCGGTTCAGCTTCCTGCTAATGCACTTGGGAAAACAGCAGAGGATGTCTCAAGTACTTGGGACCCTGCACCCGTGTGGGAGACCCAGAAGAAGCTCCTGGCTTCGGTTGGTGCAGTCCTGGCTTGTTGCAGCCATATGTGGAGTGAACCAGCAGATGGAAGACTTCTCTCTGTGTGTCTCTCCCTTTTTCTCTCTGTAACTCTGCCTTTCAAATAAGTAAAATAAATCTTTAAAAGGAAATAGTGAATAATTCTTAAGCTCTGGCTTGAGCAAAAGGGAACATGATGATGCAGTTTATGAGACAAAGAAGGATTGAGGATAGACACATGTCTTGGGGTGGGGCTCCATGGTCTTATTTGGGTGGCTAAGTCTGAGATATGCATGAACCACCCAAGGAGACTGTTGGATGTGAGCGGCTGGCGCTCAAAGCAGAGGCCTGTGCAGAGGTAAGTGTATGGTCATTTGTATAGAAAGGGTTTCAAATCTCTCGGGACAGCTGAGGTCCAGAGGCTTTGCTGAGCCCTCTGAAGGGTGGCACACCCTTCTCAGGGGGCTGAGCATCCTGGCTAGTACGCCAGTCCCTGACTGCCCACCCCAGCCCCTGCGCAAATTCTCTGGGTCCTTCATTTCCAGGGAAGATGAAGACAGTGCTCCCGGTTCTCTCCCAGGCTTGCACAAGTGTTCCTGATCTGCACCCACACAGCCCAAGCTCCGAGGCTACTTCAGTCATGTGAACACCGGTGAACACGCATCCGCACACCCAGTACCTTCCGCAGAAGTGACCTAAACTTTGTGAGGTTCACATGTCCCTAGAGATGATCTCATTTGCCTGCTTCAAAAGCGCTTTGGTCTGCACAGCCTGTAGCAGCAAATTTACACTTCAAAAAGCAGACAGCTTTTTCCACATCTTATTCACTTAATGGGTGAGAATGTAAAATTAGTTCCGTTGCTGATGAGGACCTTGAGCCAAATGAAAAGTGTTCATTTGTCAGCACAGACTTACAGCCTGAGACATGATTATATAGCTAATCCAATAATGGGTTTTGATGCTGAGCATTTATTTATATACAGTATGTCTTGTTATCTGTTGATAATCAGGACCTACAATTTACTCTTTCTTGTGCGCGTAGTGTGAAATAGCAACATCTTCCAGACATATTGCTTTTAAGTACCAACATGCAAACACATACAAAAGCGCCATCATCAGCACAATATTTTATTTGCTTTCTCTGAAAAAAAAAAAAAGGAGAGAGAGCCAATACTTGAATGTAGGCTTTCGTATTTTTAAATAAAAGTGGTAAATAACAAATGAGCTTTCTTTCTCTCTCTCAGGACTATATAAGGGTTGAAACAATGAAAATAAGTGTTCCTTTAGCATCTTGACCCTCCTTAATCAAGGGATTTCTTCCCCTGCTCTCTAAAATTTCTCTCTGCAGTCAAAGCCTACACCTATTTTTATACAAATGGTTTGAACCAAAACAGGCCCCTGGGGCAAATCATAATGTCACCCCACGACTCTGGGTACCTGAATCTTACAACACTCTGCTTGCTGCAAAGATGTGCATTAACACCATGTGAGCGAGGAGACTGTCATATTATCTCAGGCAAAACCTTTCTTTAAAAAAAATGTAACTTAAAATTAAACGTAAAACCGCCGCATTTCTATAAGCTCTTGTGGAGACTGCACGCTGCTACATTATATTGTTTCTTACCCCATGTACGAGTGCAAATGTCTGCCACCAAAACATGGGGACACTTTCGGCCTAATATAAACATGAAATCCGACAGTTACAAGCAGGCACTTTTATAGGTATGATGCATTGTCACATATGCCAGCTATCAGGGAGCCCATAAGAAAGGAGAAGCATGTTGGGATTGACTATTCTGTTAATTGCCAATTTGCAGCACACCTGAAACATACTGCAACATTTGGGGACAGTCAGGGCAAGTTCCTTTGCATGATCCCCTCTCTTGGATGAGCCTAGCCAAACCCAGAAGGAATGCAAAGAGACAGCCGAGAACCGTCATCTCCTGTCGCCGCTTTTCCCACATCGCGATCTCCAGCTCACATGAAGTTGGCAGGACCGGTCACTCTGTGATGGATGAAAAGGAAGGGGGGGCAAGTGTCCTTTTTTAAGCAGAAATTTATTCCACAATAAATACTTCAGTGTGGGTATGACACGATGTTTTATTGGATTACACTAGTTTGCTAAAGAAATCACATTGGGAATAGCAAAGCCTGCGGTTTTGTGGGTAATGCATCTGTAGATGTGAGGGCTTTACGCTGGGAGAGCGTTGGAGAAGGATGACAAGGCAAATTAGGACACGGCTAAATTCATGCAAATCTGTATTATGGCAACAGTCGGCCGCTCGAGTCCAAGACACTTTTGGTGGCAGTCGCTTTACCTAGGCTGGTAATTCATTAGGTTTTGACTCCGGTGAAGATTAACGAACACAGCATACATTACATTCTTACTTTCGTCGCAGAAACAAATCTTTCTTGTACCAGCCAGTGTAATCTTCAGAGTTTTCGTTCTATAAAACACCTCAAGAAAAATGCACCTCAGTAAGATTTACACTTTATTACTCTAATGATTCTACAAACACTACCACAATGTGATGAAAGACAGAGTAGTCCCGGACTGATTGAGAGCTAATAAAAATCAGTACTGAAAACTGAAAAGAGCACCCTTATCATCTTTCTTTCATTTAGAACTGATTACTAGGGGATTATAATGCAATCACAGCTATGTGTGAGAGGTAGCTATGGGAACAGTTTTAACTGTTTATCTAGCCAAAGATCTTAATTTAAGTTTGAACACTCTGATTCATTTATATGTAAGACACCAAGGAGACAAAATGCAGAAGAAACAGATGCGCACTTGTTCTTTCCATTTAACTTCATAAGCTACCAGCCAATTTGTCTTTCAGGGACAAAATTAATTTCTGATGACAATGTGAGCAAGTAATAAACTAGAAGTTCCTGTCCTGGGAAACTTGTTAATGCCATGTAATGTTCTGGAGTTATTTAGGAGGGGAAAAAAGAGATTTGCTCCTGGAGTTACGGGGACGTGTGCAACAGACCTGCCTTTGTCCAAGCTCTTAGTCACTCCTGCAGAGGTTTATGACACCTTTTCTAGAGGGTGAATTAGGAAAGTTCAAAAGAAGCCATGTTGCTTACCATTCCTTTCCTATGGCGTAATTTTCAACTGCTCATTTTCCTTCCCATTCTCCCCATGACTCAGATTTGCTCAGAGCACAAACCTCCAACTCACGGCTTCCCGGTCCTGGTGGCGTGGGAGCAAGGCAGGTAATGATGAGATGAGAAAGGAATCGTAAGACCTCCTTCTTGGATCTCATAGTGCCATGGAACACATCCCTTTTGCACACAAGTGCACTCAGTCTGAGGGGTTCAGGGCCACGGATGAGGAACCCTGATGTACGTGAGGCAAACTCAATAATGGGATGAAATGTGCTGAGTCACGACCATCCAGAGAAGCCTGCCAGTGTGTTTGATCAAACACAGACACATGCACACTCAGGTGGAGAATAAGACAGGCCACTCTCTCCGTAGTCTACGACGCTGACTACCTCCCTGGGTCCGTGATAACAGCCATGTTAATATTATTGAACACTTACTTAATACCAAAGAACTAGGTGGACATTCTACATGCATGATCTCACTTGATTGGCACAACAACCCTAGAAGGAAGTCATCCTTATGACCATTTCAGAGGTAAGGAAACTGAGTCACACAAAAATGAACTTGTCCAACATTGCATCTTGCACGTGGAAAAGTCAACATTTGAGCTGCACCTGTCAGACTCTCAACCTAAGGGTTCCAAGCACTGTGAAGGGCACAAGTTGACGGTCTTCTTTACTTGGGCCATTATTTTTTTCCCCACCTTATTATACACCCAGTGTTTCTAGGTCTCTGGACTATGTTCGTCTGTGTCCTGTGCCCTGCTTCCCCGAGCCTGTGTTTCCCTGCTCTCTCAGGGCCCACCCCTGGGCACAATGGCTGTCCATTAGTGTGTTTTTAAGACCTTGCTCTCTCCCAATCCTCTGACAGTTTTCATATGCTCCACATGAAGGATCCTTTTCCAGAAATACTTTTGAAGAAAGTCTAATGTAGGCTGCAAAGTATTACATTTTTCATCTCAACGGGGAAATGGATTTAAGAAAAGGAGAGAAGAGCCTGCAGGTCTTTCAGATTTGAAAAACAATTCAACACACTGCTGCACTGGCACTGGGAACACATCTATCACAGGAACCAAGAGAGCATCTGCATTTCCACGCTGACACGGCGCCCCGCGTCCTTGATCGCGATAATGACTGAGAGTTCTGCCGCGCCTTTCATCCGGGGGCCGCCGCGGCCCCTGCAGAAGCCGGCCCAGCGAGCAGCTCCTCCGCCACCAAGGAGAAACCGGGGACGGCTCCATTAGGGGAGAACTGCAAAAGACAAGCCAGCCCTGTCAACTCCACTTCCAAAGGCAACGGAAAGGAGAATCCCACGTCCGGATTTAATTGCCCAATGCGATCGCGAGAATCCATGGACAGGGCATCAGTAGCAGCACATGAAAGAAAGGTAGGTTTTCGGGGCCCAGAGGAAGCCAGGCCCCAAGAATACCACCAGGACAGTTTGCTAATTGCTATTTCCGGTGCTTAAACCTCCCTGAGGCACCTAGGGGACATCCCTTAGGAAAGTTTCCACCTGCTTCGCCCTGCCCTGGAGAATTGAGTTGGGTGATCCCGGACAGGCTAGCTCTGCTGTTTGAAGAATGAGATCTGGCACAGAGCTGCTTCCCTGGAGGGTGCCAAGCAACCGTGTGAGACATTACAAGGGCCACGGGCCATCCCTCTGTGGCTCCTGACACCCGGGGTTTAAGTTGAACTCACTCTTGCCAAAGCTGGTGTCTGCAGCTGCTTCCCAGCAGGCTGGGGACAGGCTCTGAGCTATCGATGTGCTTTGGTTAGGGAGATCTGCTGGTCCTCCGCCTGCAATTCCTCCCACCTCTCCCTCACTCTTCCCTGCCTACCACCCATATTCCACTCAGGTGTCCTCTCTCCAGGCAGCCTGCCTTGCACTCCTGGAAGGTGGGCCAGGTGTCCTACTTTGCATCATATACCGTGGCATTATTTGGGCATGGCATTATCTGGGCATTATTTGTTGACCTTCTGGGTGCCAATCTCTGTGCTAAGCACTTCACATTAAATATCTCTTATCATCCTTACAGTCACCCAAAGTACTATGAATATTACTCCCATTTTACAGGTGATAAAAATGAAGGGCAACAATACCAATTCTTACAATTGTTTAATAACAGAGCTGGGATTTGAAAGTAGGACTTCCTGGAGCTGGTGCTGTGGCGTAGGGGGTAAAGCCACCGTCTGCAGTGCCGGCACCCCACATGGGCAACGGTTCAAGTTCTGGATGCTCTGCTTCTGATCCAGCTCTCTGCTATGGCCTGGGAAAGCAGCAGAGGATAGCCCAAGTGTTTGGAACCCTGCACCCACATGAGAGACCCGGAAGAAGTTCCTGGCTCCTGGCTTCAGATGGGCACAATTCTGGCCATCATGGCTATCTGGGGAGTGAACCAGCGGATGGATGACCTCTGTCTCTCTCTCTCTCCACCTCTGCCTCTCTATAACTCTACCTTTCAAATAAATAAATAAATCTTTACAAAAAAAAAGTAGGACTTCCTGCCCAACCCCTCCTCCCTACCCATCCCCACCCCGCCCCACCCCACCCCACAAACCTACACTTGTCCTAAATGACCTCAGCACCAAGGACAGTTAACTGACTCAGGTTGAGACATGTAGAGTAGACTGGCCTTATCAGCCTAGCACCCTGAAATTTATATATAATATGTCTATAATACATATTATATATATTTTAAGGCAGTAGAAGCATTTAAGCAGGGTCGTTGGTGTCATGCTGACATCTCAGAAAATGTGTTGCCTTCCTGGATTCAGGTGTTCTTTTCACTGAATTCAGTCAAACCAGTTCTGCATATTGACACAGGAGGTGTAACTTATAGCGATCCAATTGTTATGCATCACTGCATAATCACTTCTGCCATCTATCGCTGTCCTTCTCCGACAAGGCTGCTGCGGCGCCGAGGAAACAGCTGCGTGTGTCCCCAGAGAATGAGTGTGGCTCAGCACCCTGCGTGCAAGGATCGTGGTGGCAGAGCCTGCTCGCCTTGGATAACTGGAGTCCTTTCTGTCTGACAGAGGGGTACCCCTCCCCATCCTTCCCCTTCTTCGTGTTCAGCAATCTGAGCCCTTTTAGTTTGTCCTCCTGAGTGTCTCCATCCCATTCTTTCCCATTGTCCCTGCTGCTACCCCAGCCCCGTCCTTAATCAAGTCCCTGCTGGCTTTTGACTCCAGTTGGCCCAGGTCATTCTACAAGAACCTCCCCATCCCACCCCCAAACTCTTCCCTAAGGTGACTTATTTAACATCTCACCTCTCCTGACCTTCAGCAGCTATTCATGGCTCCTACCTGTCTGGGAGAGTCTACGGTTCCCAGGCATTCATGCCTCCACCAGCTGGCCTCACCTCCCCTTCCAAACTTGGTTTCCACTATCCTCAACTCAGACCCCTGAGCTGCCCAGCCAGTGTTCTCACTGAACCCCAAATAAGCATGCCCAGCATTGGACCCCAGGTTATACCAACCTGCCCGTTCTTTAAAAAAAATCATTTTATTTATTCGAAAGGCAGAGATATAGGGAGAGGTAGAGAGAGAGAGAGAGAGAGAGAGAGAGAGAAAGAGAAAGAGAGACCTTCCATCCGATGGTTCCCTCCCCAAATGGCCACAACAGCTGGAGCCAAGCTGATCCAAAGCCAGGAGCCAGGAACTTCTTCTGGGTCTCCCATGTGGGTGCAGGGACCCAAGCACTTGGACCATCCTCTACTGCTTTCCCAGGCACCATAACAGGGAGCTGGGTTGGAAGTGGAGCAACTAGGACTCGAACCAGGGCCCATATGGGATGCCAGCGCCGCAAGCTGGGGCTTTACCAGCTATGCCACAGCACTGTTCCCCACCCTGCCCTTTCTCCGATGCCCCATCCACTGCTCCTCTCTAGAATCCCCAGTGACCTTCATTACTTTGAACTCTCATTGCACTTCCTGTCCACCTTACATTCAGTGATTCGAAGTCATCTTATGAGGCTGCACATTTTAACTCCAGGTGTTTGTGTCCAGCACCTCTAGGGAAATGATAAGTTCCTGAGGGCAAAGACCTTCTGACTCTTCTGCCTCTGCCCCATAGGACCTAGAGCAGGCAGCATTTTAGCAATTGTTTGAAGGCTGCTCATGATGACAGGCTGTGTACGCTCCATTCCAGGCAGCCTGTAGTCCTCAGAATTCCCAAAATGCGCCATGGTGTCTTGTTTCCAGGGATTCACATGAGATGTTCCTCCCCTCTGGACCTCGGAAACTCTCACACTCCCTCCAGCTTCAGTTTTCCTGCAAAGCCATTTTAGCCTCAGTTGAGCCATCCCTGTTTCCCAGGGTCCTCCCTCATCCCACAAGACCAGATGCAGGCACATTCTCCTAGCAGCCGTGTGAACTCCCAGCAACCATGGCCATGCTGTGTGTTGGTTAAGGCTCTCAGTTACATGTGATGGAAAAGCAACTCACACTAAGAAAGATAGATGATTTATTGGCTCACGTATCTGCAGCAGTCAGGGTGGGTTCAGACTCAGAATACGTGAGAGACTTCCATCCTCTCTTGTTCTCTCCTCTTTCCCCTTCTTCTTTTTTTCCCATCTACTGGTTCTGCTTCATAGTGTGAACCTCAGTCTCCAAGCAGAAGAAAGTGGAGAGGCAAGGGTTACCTATTTTACTTCTCAATGACTTCTGTTAATGTTATATCCAAAAATGATGCCTTTTTAAAAATACCAATGATAGGGCTGACACTATGGCATAGTGGGCTAAGCCTCCACCTGTAGTACTGGCATCCAATATGGGCGCCAGTTCTAGTCTTGGCTGTTCCTCTTCTTATCCAGCTCTCTGCTGTGGCCTGGGAAAGCAGTAGAAGATGGCCCAAGTCCTTGGGCACCTGCACTCACATGGGAGAATCGGAAGAAGTTCCTGGCTCCTGGTTTCGGATTGGCTCAGCTCCGGCTGTTGCAGCCATTTGGGGTTAGTAGATGGAAGACCTTTCTCTCTGTCTCTATCTCTCTCTGTAACTCGACCTTTCAAATAAATAAATAAAAATATTTATAAAAATACCAATGATTAATTAGCTAGTTATCTTATGTCTTTATACCACTATTCTCTCTTCATCCTTCTCAACTTGAATTTGAAAACATCTTCAACAGCCTGTAGCTTCCTCAAGCACAAAATTTTCCAGTGAGACCATCATTCCAAATCTTAAACTTATACTCCAGGACTTTCCTAACGTCCCCACCCACTTGCCAGCTCACAGATTCCTACACTGTTATAATGTGGACACTGTCAAATCCTCAACATAGCAGTCTTCTGCCTCTTGGCCATGGCGTCCTCTTTGCCTCAATTCTTGGGCCTCTCTTTTCTACTGGTCCAGCTCCTAGTCTTTCTTTAGTCCTCGTAAAATGTCTTGAAGCCCTGAGAAACCTTGTATGAGCCCTCCAGCCTACAGAGAGCTCCCCACCTGTGAACTCACGACCTAGAGATCTGGCCTCGCCCTGGCATTAGATCCTGACATGTGATCTTACCACTCTTGTCCCCTAACTTTCCTTGCAAATGCTTTCAGCTCTGCTGGGCAATGAACTTAGTGGCAAGAACAGAATCTTACATTGTACTTCTTCGTATTCCCTCTACCACTCAGCCCAGCATCGTACTAGTTTCTCAACAAATATTTAATTTAAAAAGTGTTTGACTCTCTTCTGACATATCCAAAGAACACTAGGGGAAAAAGTCCTCCCTTTTAAGCCAATTAACCATTCCCCCTCTCATTCAGGATAGTTTTGAGCTAAGAAGATCATGAACTAAAGAGTGAACGGTTTTAATTAAGACAGTTCTAACCTGAGAATTGATTCCTTCTCTGAGTATAGGGCTAGGAGTTTAGTTAGAGAAACAGACGGTAGAATAGAAAAGGTGGTGGTCTGTTGGAGTTTTCGTGGTGTAACTTCATGATTTACATTGAGGTACTGCATGTGCCCAGGAGAGCGGAGACATCTGTCTTCAGGTACAAAGGCAAAATCATAGAGTAGCGGATCTCTAGCTCATGAGGATGTTCTGAGAACAGCTCTCTGCCCACCTTTCCTCCAAAGATTCTATAGAAATCATTGAGAGGATATATTTTTATTTTTTGTTCTTTTTTTTTACAGGCAGAGTGGACAGTGAGAGAGAGAAACAGAGAGAAAGGTCTTCCTTTTGCCGTTGGTTCACCTTCCAATGGCCGCCACAGCCGGCACGCTGTGGCCGGCGCATCGCGCTGATCCGAAGGCAGGAGCCAGGTACTTATCCTGGTCTCCCATGCAGGTGCAGGGCCCAAGCACTTGGGCCATCCTCCACTGCACTCCGGGCCATAGCAGAGAGCTGGACTGGAAGAGGGGCAACCGGGACATAATCCGGCGCCCCGACCGGGACTAGAACCCGGTGTGCCAGCGCCGCTAGGTGGAGGATTAGCCTATTGAGCCATGGCGCCGGCTGAAAGGATATATTTTTAAATAATGAGACACAAGTGTTAGCCTATTGGTTAAGGCAGCTGTGTCCCATATTGATGGGCCCAGGTTCGATCCCTGGCTCTGGCTTCAGACTAATGCAGACCCTGGGAGGTAATAGTGATGACTCAAATAACTGAGTTCCTGCCACATCCATGGGAGACCTGGATTGAGTTCTCAGCTTCTGGCTTCAGCTTCAGTCTAGCCACCACTATTACAAGCATTTGGGGAGTAAATCAATAGTGAGAGCTCTCTCACTCTTGCTCTCTCTGTCACACAAACACACAGAAACACACAAACATACACACGCACACACACACAAACACATATGCCTTTTCTCCCTATCTATCTCATTGACTTTCTAATAAATAAATTAAAATTTAAAAAAAATGAAACTCAGAACTGTTCAAGAAAAATAGAATGCAGCACAGATAAACTAGAATGGAGGCATTCCTGGATGATAGAAAGCACACAAGACAGGATGAGAAAGGAATGAGAACTGAGGAAGCTGCAAGAAAACGCTGGACAAGTTCCAAACTCCTAGTCAACAAATGTAAAGCTGAGGGTAGGGGGAGGTGGCAGAGTGGGGAGTGAGAAACCAGAAGAGCAATTAATTAAAGAGCTGCATTTGGAACAGCTGAACCAACGAAGAAAACACCCCACCACCACCACCCAGGCTTGCAGACTGGCTAGCAATTTCATGGCTTTTGCCTTCTGGTGAAAGCCTAGAAAATTCTCACTACAAGAGGAGAGTGATCTGCCTAGAGGGGGTCCTGTGTTGGGTCTGGGCACTGAGGTTGAACAGAGCAGAACAGAATAGCCAAGGAGAAAACTGTGTAAGTAAAGCTGCCCAACTTTGTGTAGGAGGACTGGTCATTCTGGACTCACAGAAAGCTCCGTTTTATGGGATAATACCCATCAAACTATTAGTAGTTTTCCTTTTGCTCTCAAAAATATCCCTGTTTGAGTAGTGAATTCTGTCATCATCTTATCCATGAACGAAAGACAATGAAGCCATATTTTGCAAGCCAGAGTCCAGGCACTACATAAGGACTCAACCTTCCCCAGCTGATATGTGATCTGCACACATACAGGGCACTCAAGTCATTTGGCCAGTGCAGGACACAGAAGCCACGGTAAGCACAAACGCAAACGTGGGTTTGATATGATTTGCCACACTTGATGTTCCAGAATCTGCAACCAGCATTTTAAAATGTTGTCATTAAAATGAAAATCAAATTTTAAAACCATCTTAGAGAACTCATAGTCTCCTAAGCATATTCCAAGAATTACTAAATATTTAAGAAAATTATGAAGGAAGGAAAGCAAATTCCTCGGGGGGAAGACAGATTATTCAAAAAATGAAAGATAATTTTATTTGAAAATCCAATTAGTTTCAGAGGAAATTCAAAAGGACAATGTATCCAATCACCAAAAACAAGATGCTGTTTTTCTTGAAGTGCTCAGAGGGAAAAAAAAAAAGAATTCTTGGAAAGAGAAAAACATTATGTCTAAATAAGAGACTTAATGGGCAATCTGAATAATTGAATGCATTATGGACAACAAATGGAGAGCTGGCAAACTCCAAGACATCTGTCAAACTATGTTACAAAAAGACAAGACAATAAATAAGAAAAAATAGAGATTTATGGAGTCAATAACTGACTAATTTGGGGGCTTAAGACAAAGACTTCAGAGAAAGGAGGAAATAACCAAAGGCATAATACAAGAAAAGTTCCCTGAAGTGAAAGAAAGACATGAGTCTTCAGATATAAGACCCACTAACTGATGAGGAGTATGAACAAAAAGAAAAACAGCCATTTCAAGATATAGCCAGACGAAATTTCAGGAACCCAAGGATGGAGAGAAAATCTCAGCAGACTTCCAGAGAGAAGAAATCAGCCATCCACTGCAGAGTAAAGGTTGAACTGGCACGAGTTTTCTCATCAGCACTCAATGTTGAAAGCTAAAGAAATGGCTTCAAACTTAGAGGAAAAGTTATTTGAAGCTCAGAATTCTATATCCAGCTGTCTGGGCAGAATGGTAGAAACTTTTCCTCACTTATCACAAGAGTCATAGCCAATAATCCCAAAACAAAAGAGAGGTTAGCGTGAGAAAAGTATACCATTTATTTATTTAACAAAGTTTTACATGAAGTGAGAGACTTCAGAAATGAAGACCAGGAGGCCCAGGGAAAATGTGTATTTTTATACTGGATCTGAGGAAAGAAGTCCATGGGTATGGAAAAACTGAGTGGACAAAAAGGGTTTGATCTCATAGAAATCAATTGGGGATCAAATCCAAGAGGCTTTGTTTATTGAGATTCTTCTTAGTCTGAGAACAGGGAGAGGGAAAAAGAAAGGTGGGAGAACATCATATAGACTTTTAAAAAAAGATTTATTTATTTGAAAGGCAATTACAGAGAGAGGGGGAGAGAGAGAGAGAGAGAGAGAGAGAGAGATCGATCTTCCATTCACTGGTTCACTCCCCAAATGGCCACAATGGCCAGAGCTGAGCCAATCCAAAGCAGGAGTCAGGAGCTTTTTCTGGGTCTCCCATGTGGGTGCAGGGGCCCAAGCACTTGGATCATCTTCTACTGCTTTCCCAGGTACATTAGCAGGGAGCAGGATCAGAAGTGGAGCAGCCAGGACTCGAACAGGTGCCCATGTGGGATGCCAGCACTGCAGGCAGGGGCTTTACTATCTACACTGCAGCGCCGGCCCAGAGACTTTCCTTCTAAGGCCCCTGCGTTCTCCTGCAGTTCAGTGTCCAGCATACCATGGCTCGGTACTTGGGGTATTGCTTTTTAACCAAATTATATTTGTAAGTATACAGAATGGGAACAAAATGTATTTACAGAAACAGCAAAGTCTGAAAAGTTGGCCACCATGAATTCTCCCTGAGAAAGTTATTACTAAAGGAAGTGTTTAGAAAAGCAAAGGAATCAAAGATAGACTACTTAAGAGATAAAAGGAAGAGTGCAACTGAGCCGGAATAAATGAATACAGCTAGAAGACACATTGCTAAAGGATTCACTTGATGCTAACAGTCATGTTCTCATGTAAAGGAAATAGGTTGGTGGTCCAGGTTTACCTTCTTACTTTCTTTTTAATGTTTATTTTATTTATTTGAAAGGCAAAGAGACAGAGATCTCCCCATCCACTCTTTCACTCACCAAATGCAGACAACACCCAGAGATGGGCTAGGCTGAAACCAGGAGTCAGGAACTCATCCCAGCTCTTCTACATGGGTGGCTGAGACCCAAGTACTTGCGCCATCACCTGCTACCTCCCAGGTGCACATTAGCAGGAAGCTGGAATTGGGAGCATAGCTGAGACTTGAACCTAGGCATGGATGGATCAAGAGGATGCAGGTGTCTCAAGCAGCTTCTTAACCACTGCACCAAATACCCACTCCAGTTTCTTATTCTTTAAATCTAAGAATAGACTCTTTGGTTGTGCATTCAATAATAGTTACATGATAATACTGCATTTTTAAATTTTTGAATAAACTATGAATTAAATATGAGAAACATATAATCACCGAACAGGATGTAAGTTTAAACTTTAACAATATGAAAATGACATAATTAATCAAAATTGGGAGACAAAGAAAAAAGCTACAAGAAAGTGTAAGTAGATGGCTGGCGCTGTGGCATAGCTGGTAAAACTGCCATCCACACTGCCCAGCATCCCATATGGGTGCCGGTTCAAGTCCCAGCTGCTCTGCTTCCAATCCAGCTCCCTGCTTGTGCTCCTGGGAAAGCAGTGGAAGATGATCCAAGTCCTTGGGCCACTACACCCACATGGGAGACCCAGTTCAAGCTCCTGGCTCCTGCTTCAGCTTGGTACAGCCCTGGCTGTTGTGGCCACTTGGGGAGTGAACTCATGGATGGAAGATCTCTCTCTCTCTGTCTCTCCCTCTCTGTAATTCTGGCTTTCAAATAAAATAAATAAGTCTTTAAAAAAAAGTGTAAGTAATTTTTCATAGATGGAAGCAAACAGAGGTTTAATTTCAATAAATCATCTAATAAAGATTTTATTATAGGCTAATTATAATGACAAAGATATTGCTTGGAATATCTAAATATGACTAACAAAACTTGTAAATGGAGTGGAAGACGGGAGATGAGCAACACAGCAGTTGCAGTAAACACTTCATGTTCCAGACCAAGGAATCCACAGCTCCAAGGTCAATGAATCAGGAGGCAGAAGTACACTGTCTGAAGTATAATGGTAACCATGAGAAGAGTCAAGAGAGAAACAGTGATTACTCATGGGTGGCTTATTTCACATGACCCTATTTTACTTCTCTTTATACGTGTTTGTATTACTTTTCCAGTTTAAAGTAACTCGTTTAAAAGCTTTGGATGGTATGCCTTTGTAATCACAGAGACCAAAGGAAATCATCTCTTGGAAATATCTGGTTTTGACAAAAATTCGTCAATGTACCAAATTGAAATTGTTCACTTTGGCTCCAAGGAAAACCCTTCATTTCTGCGGCAGCCGGCACGGCAGAATGAAAGCTTTTGGACGGCCAAGGCCCTTCTAGCTGGCCAGTTTCCTCTCACCATCCTTGCATAATAATTCCGTGACAGTGATAGTCACCAGATACAGGCTGGTTCTCACGGCGAGACTTGCCCTTCCAAATGCATCGTGTTCTGGGCCCAGGTTGTTATCATTCCCGTGTTGTAAGTGATCAATGGGTGTTCCAAGAAGTTAAGTGGTGTGTCTCAGAACTTACACCCAGATTCCCCAACCCCATCACACTCCATCTCGCCACTCCAGTGAGAGTAAAGGCTCAAGACAAGGAAATGAAAAGGCCGGGGCCTCTGTGTCCTTAACGACAATGAGGTTGAAGCGAAACCTGTCAGCCTTCACCTGCCACACAGCCTCAAGCCATTATGGATTTACCAAAATGTGAGAGAAAACAAGGAAACATCCTTCTCTCATAGCCTGCTAGCTTGATCTCAACAATGATCTCAAAAACCAAAATAATTTGTATTATTTGAAGTGCTCTTGGACAATATATCTATGATGCCCTTTCTCTGCTATTTAAAACTGGTTTTTGAAGCAAGCAACTCAAAGTCACTCACCGACCAATTATGTAGTTAGTGCATTATCAGACCTTTTGCAATTCGTTCTTTTACTTGTTGCTGTTGTTTCTTCCTCTTGTTCTCTAGATTTTCACTATTCCAGCTTTTTTCAGACATCATTACTATTTGTCCTGTTAAAAGTTTTAACTGGAGGGGCCAGTGCTGTGGAGTAGCAGGTAAAGCCGCCACCTGCAGTACCCAGGTGGACTCCAGTTCAAGTCCTGGCTGCTCCACTTCCAATCCAGCTCTTTACTATGGCCTGGGAAAGCAGTAGAAGATAGCCCAAGTTCTTGGGTTCCTGCATCTACATGGGAGACCAGAAGAAGTTCCTGGCTCCTGGCTTCAGATCAGCTCAGCTCCAGCTGTTGCGGCCGTTTTGGGGAGTGAACCAGCAGATGGAAGATCTCTCTCTCTCTCTCTTTCTCTCTATCTCAATTGATCCATCTATGCCTCTGTAACTCTGCCTTTCAAACAAATAAATAAATCTTAAAAACAAAAAAAAAGTTAATCTTAAAAAAAAAGTTTTAACTGGAACAAAACGTTCACTAGTTTGTTGTATTTTCTGAGAACTGCATCTCTGCAGATTACACATTCTCCCCACAACAGCAAAGGAAAGAATCAATGTTGGAAATACTCCGCTTTTGTACAATCATAACTGCTTTGAATAGCATTGATGTAACAGGAAAATAAATCTTGATCTTTATCAAGGGAATTTTTTTCTTTTGGGGATATGGGAAAGTTTTCTTTAATATTGTTCTATCCATTTTGTAATAAAAATGGGAGTAGGCTTAAAATATATTACATGCATTCTCTAGAGAAGAAACGATACCCCTAAACAATAAATTAGACAGTGGTTACTGAGTAGACAAGACACACGTGTCCCTGGGTCTGTTCTCCCATGTCCTCTCTGGCTCTGCATCAGAACAGATGTGTCCAGAAGCAAAGAAACTAATCAGCTGGGGGTCGTGGTGGGGTGGGTGGGCGGGCATTTTCGAACCCAAGCCTCTGCTACTTCTACCTCCTTTTCGGCCACAGGGAACATTGTCAGCCTCACAGCTGAGGACTTGAGGAATTGCCACACAGTGAACCTGGCCTTCCTGTCAAGTACTGAACTTGGCAAAAACCAGCAGACTGCAGAAGGGTTCAAGCAGTTGAGATGACCGATGGCGGCCGAGGGGTGCTTGCCCCTGCTGTTTGTCTCCAGCACCTGCTTGGGCCCAGTGTGCTCTCCTCCAGGCCTGGGCCCCACTCCTCCCTCTACCTAAAGAGAAGCTCCTCTCCAGGATACAGGCAGAGCTCACTTCCTCTTTGCTCAGTCTTTCTTCAAGTACCGTGAGGGGCTCCAAGAAGGCGAATTCATCCCCCCAACACCCTCCACTCGCATGCCAGTCCCCTCCTCAGTCATGGCGCCTGCAGTTCAGTGCAAACATAACAAGCCCTGGGAAAAAGATCTGTGCTTCCCCAGCGCCTCCTTGGTGGTGCACACAGCCCCGCGATGCTGACGAACGAAGCTGGTGTCCACATCCTCTGGGAGGAGTTTCCCACGTGGCCTTCCCCACCACATACTGGAAGAGCAAGTGCACCGCGCTGGGAGAAGAAAGTTTTTGAAGAGTGGTGACATTGGAGGGAAGAGCCTGGAGCTACAGCCCTGCGTGGCGCAGGAAAGGGGTACTCACTGAATGACCGCGTCTCCCAGGCCCTGTCGTGGGCTCTTTATCTACAGCCGTGTAGCAGCCGCGTGAAGCTGGGATGGCTGCTTCTATTGTCCACATAGGAACACAAAGCCTCAAAGAGATTCTGTAATTTGCCCTTTGGGGCTGTATATTACTATGTAACACCCCAAAGCCTTGTGCTTTAAAACAATACGTCTAATTTCTCGTGATTTTGTGTGTTGACTTAGTGGTCTCTCAGATGGCAGATGGAGCTGGGCCATCCAACATGCCTCTCTCACTTGACAGCCCCTCCATGGGGACAGTGGGTGGGTAAGGTGCTCTGAGCCTTCGTAAGATGGCCCAGGAAGAGGAAAAAGCAGAAGCTGCCCATCTTGTTAAAGGCTAGGGCCAGACCTGGCAGGGCAGCAGGCTGGTCAGCTGTTGGTCAGAACCAGTCACAAACAAGCTCAGATGCAACACCACTTCTTTAGAAAGAGAGTGACCCAGGCCGGCACTGTGACATAGCAGGTTAAACTGCCACCTGCAGTGCCAGCATCCCATGTGGGCGCTGGTTGGAGACCTGGCTTCTCCACTTCCAATCCAGCTCTCTGCTATGGCCTGGGAAAGCAGTAGAGGATGGCCCAAGTGCTCAGGCCCCTGAACCCACATGGGAGAACTGGAAGAAGCTCCTGGCTCCTGGCTTCAAATCGGCACAGCTCTGGCCATTGCAGCCATTTGGGATGCTGGCACTGCAGGTTGAAGCTTAACCTACTATGCAACATCGCCGGCCCCCAGGCCCACTCTCAGTTCCAACATTCCTGCTACTGTGTGCCCTCAGAGGCAGCAGATGATGGCTCAAGCATTTGGGTCCCTGCTACCCATGTGGGAGACCCAGATTCGAGTCCCCGGCCCTGGCTGTTGCAGGCATCGAGGAGTGAAACTAGTAAATAGGAGATATTTGTCTGTCTCTGTGTTTGCCTTTCAAATAAATTAGTTTCTTTTTCTTTAAAGCATCCATACTAGGCTGAATAGATGAGCTGAGTGTTTTTCAACTGCGCCAAGGAGTCCTAGCAGACTCGGATCCGGAGATCACAGATCCCATAGATCATTGCACAGGTATTTTGAATGAATGAAAACATCTAGTTTCCTTCTCTTGAGGAGCCATCATGGCAGGTGAGACAAAAAGACATGCACATGTCTCTCATCCTGTTCTGTGGACCCAATACCACTGAAGGTGTGCCAGTCACACCCATCCTCCTTATGCCTGCAAGAGCAATGCTTTTCCCCAATTTGTTCGTTCATTGACCCTTGTATACGACAGATTATCGCTGAGCGCCTGCTCTGAGTCAAACACTTCTGAGGGCTGGGGATACAGCAGCGAGCACAGCAAAACATCCTTACCTCCACGGAGCTGGCAGGTTTTTTTTTTTTTTTTTTTTTCAAGCAAAAGTGATGGCTCATACTCAGAACAAGCAGGTCAATCACACGGTATCTCCAACGGCGATGCAAATAGTTAGGGAGTGTGCATTGAGGCCGTTTTGTTTAAAATAGAGTGGTCTGAAGAGGCCTCATGTAGAAGGCGGTGAACAAAAACTGAAGAAGGCGAGGGAGCAAGCTCCGCCTGCATCTGTAGGAAGTTTCCAGGCAGAGGAGGAGCTGGGGTTGGGCCTGGAGCTGGAGCTTGCCTGGCCAGCTCCTGTGCTGAGGACACGGAGCGAGGGCGCACTCCGGCTCCCGGAGTCAGTCACCCACCAGTTCCTATTGAACACCTACCACTCGCCAGCATGTGCTCAGCACTGGGTGCACAAGGACACCCAGGCCCGTCCCCTCAAGGGTTGACCACCTAGAAAGGAAGACGAACAAACAGAAGTCCCTACATGGCATTAAAAACGCGATAATGGGTGCAAGCATGTCCCAGCAGGCAAGCTGCTCAGCTGAGCTGAAAATGTCTGTTCTCAGTCCATCTGTTGATGGATCAGAGAGACAAGGGTTGTGCTTTGCACTTGAAATAGAATCTGCCCATACCCTCAAATATTACAGGATCATAATTTTTATTAAATGCAAATTTTATTATTGCACTTTAAAGTGAAAGTGCGGGGTAAACTGCATAATATAATCACCATATGACGATCACTTTGAATTAGTACTGCAGATACTTCTAACTACTTAATTATTTATTTTTAAAATATATTCCAATATTTTAATTATGTTCAGTTAAGTGTACTTGAATATTTGCGGCACTCTGCATTATTTATATTAGAGAAAAAGCAGCCTAAATCAACTTGCTCTGGCATTCCATAATTTGTGCCTGCACATCTCTAAAATAGATTTATATATAGCTATCAAACAGTTATTCTGGATATGCTATGATTTTAAATTTTTATCTGAATTTTATTTTAATGTACCACAAAAATAAAATTTATCGGTTTCTTTATACTAGTACATGTCTCTCTGATTATTCATATCCAATATTTGCAGAATACTAACTAGAGCTGCATGCTCTTCTATTAAATCAAGCGTGTAGATTGTATGACGCTCACCCTAAGCCCCCACTCCACCCCACCCCTGCCCCAATCCTGGAAATAGTTTGGATTTGGATGAGCCAAATTCTCTAAAAGTCCAAGGAGAAAGACGAAAGAAAACTGTGTCAACTTGGGACAACAATATTACAAACAGGGAGAAGGGAGAATTTGTGACCCGAAGGAAAGTCACTATCCTGTACCAAGGAGGAAAGAAGAATCTGGAAAGTGACATTTACACAAAGGCAGTCTCTGTTATGCCTGGCCTGAAAAATAACGCCGGCTGCTCTGCTGTTTGGTATCTACCGTCTCGTCCAGTTTCTAAATTCATTTCAAAATCATTTCTATATAGAGGACACAAAATATTAAAGTTACAGTATTTCAATAACCCTCTTTATGGCATACAAATCCAATAGACAGACACCCACTAAAGAGATTACAGCTTGAATACTTAATCCCAATTTGGATGTTTTTAAACAAGGCAAACCTGGCCTTAAATGCAATGTGCACAATTTAGCTAAGTATGAAGCATTAATGCACAAACATGACTATAAATAGAGCCAGAGAATCTGGCAGGTGGAAGCTACCCAGTATCCACCTCTGCACATTGCTCTCCCAAATCAAAGTCTGGGCAAATAATGAGCATACCCATTTCCAGGTCGAAAGAACAGGTGGATCGTAATGGGCCATCTCAAAACCCAGGAATGGGGGCGGGGGAGGCTGCTTAGAGGGACAGCCACCTCTGAAACTAGGGCGAGCTTAGCAGCTGTGTTCACTTGGACTCTGGACTCGCCTCCTCTCCTGCTTTCCTTGGACTCCCTTTGACAAAAGACCAATGTATTCTCAGGGCGCAGGCATGTGTTTTGCACCTAGGGCAGCATGGAGCAATGCTACAAGCATGGGCTCAGGAGTCAGACTGCCCGGGTTCGAATCTCTCCCCACCTGCACTTGTTTTCTGGGTCACCTTGGGTAAACTGCTTAATCTCTGTTTCCCAATTTCCTTGTGTGCTCCTCTGACACATATTAGTAGTCATGAGACCCAGGATATAAAGTTGCTGTGAAATTAAAAAGCACCTGGAGCAATGCCTGCTTTAGGAGAAGGAGGTTAGAAAACCAGCGCCCAGGACTTCTGGCACAGCTCTGAATGGAGGTGGTTTGGGGCCAGGGAACCAAAACCCCACTTCCACTTCACACCTTCATCGGCCCTCATCTCCTTCCTTTGCCAGTCCCTCTTCAGAATAAGTGAATTCACCAAAGGGTGGTTGGGTAAATGAACCCCCAGACTACTAACCTGCAGCAGCACCTCCTGTTGTGACAGTCGCCATGCCCATGAGACACGGCATTGAAGGGATGACAGGCTCCTGGCTACTCCTAGCACTGGCCTTGCACACTTTGGTGAAGAAATTATTACATAAAGTACAGAAATACAGAAAGGAGAAAGGAAAGGAAGAAGGGAGGGAGGGAGGAAGGGAGAGGAAGAGAAAGAGAGAGGGAAGGAAAACAGGTAGAAGGCCCGAACATACCCTGTGTCCTTGGGGAAAGCAGCAACTATAAATGCAGCATTGTGATAAAAGGTGGTACTTTAAAATAACATCCTGTCCTTTGTTAACTCAAGCTCAAGAGTTAGCATTTTATACTGAAGATGGCAGTAAAATTATAAATTTCACATTTTAAAATGTCTTTGTATAGGAACTTCACAATAATAAACACTTCTATTCTTCTCTTTCCATAAGTGGAAGTAAAATACTCACAAGAACTAGAAATGCCAGTTAAATAACTCCCAAGGGTTTTGTTTCTTTCTCTGGAAACTTCTAATAGTTTCATCAAAAAATGGTCCTATTAAAATATCACAGTTCATCTTCACCAAAATAAAACTTATTCTTTCCACTTTTTTAAAAAAAGATTTTTATTCATTTTATTCAAAAGGGAGAGTTACAGGCAAGAGGGAGAGTCAGAGACTGAGAGATCTTCCATCCCCAGGGTTACTCCCCAGTGGCCACAACAGCCAGAGCTGGGCCGAATCTGAAGCTAGGAGCCAGGATCCAGGAGCTTCTTCCAGGTCTCCTACATGGGTGCAGGGATCCAAGGTCTTGGACCATCTTCCACTGCTTTCTTGGGCCATTAGCAGGGAGCTGGATGGGAAGTTGAGAAGCCGGGATTCGAACCAGTGCCCATATGGGATGGCGGCACTGCAAGCGGAGGCTTAACCTTCTACGCCACAGCTTTGACCTCATTCCTCCCATTGTGAGTTCCTCCTCACACGCTGACAGCAGCCAGTCTCAGCTTGGAAACCTGACAATGTGCCTGGCTCTAGCCTTGGCCCCCCAATATGAAAAGCGAACAATCCATAACCAAGAAGCCAAGACAACCGAACTCGCATCCCATCTCTGCTTCCCTGAACTCTTTGACAAGCTCCTCTCCCGCTCAAATAGAAGTGCTTTGTCATCTGTTGCAAAGATCCAATAAGGAAGGAATGCACCGGTGACTCAGTTGGTATTTAGCAAGTGCTCAAAAATGTTCACATGGATATCATTATCATTCGTATTTTCCATAAGTACAAATGTGACTGTGGACAAGTCATTTAACTTCACTCAGTTTCTTCTGCCTTATCCATAAAGCCCTCATTCTGACAAGATTCAAAAGTCGTTTCTGCCTATAAAATCAATACATGTATAAGGAGCTTTCCATTTTATAAAACACTTCTGTGTGCATTTTCACATTCATTCTTCACTACCCTTAGGGGTTAGGCGGTGCTGTTTCCCATTTAAAAGTCGAGGAAACAAGCCAGACCCAGGAAGACAAATTCCACATGTTTTCTCTCACATGGGAGAGAAAAGAAAGTTAATATATGGAGAGAATATAAAAATGTTGTGGATGCCATATTATTTGGTATACAGCTATTTATAAATGTCGTCTTCACTGACTCATATCCCTTACATAATAATGTGCTCTTCTGTCCTTGGTTTATGAATCCCATGTTATGTGATAGCAATATTCCCTGTTTTCTTTAAAAAAAAGAAAAGATTATTTATTTGATAAATAGAGTTACAGAGAGAGGGAGAGAGATCTTCCATCCACTGGTTGATTCCCCAGATGGTGGCAACAGTCTGGGTTGAGCCAGGCTAAAGCCAGGAGCCTGGAACTCCCTCAGGGTCTCCCATGTGGGTGAAGGAACCCACGCACTTGAGCCATCTTCCATGGCTTCCCCGGCACATTAGCAGAGAGCTGGATCTGAAGTGGAGCAGCCAGGACTCCAACCAGCACTCATATGGGATGCCGGTGTCACAGGCAGCAGCTTAACCTGCTGCACCACAACGCTGGTCCCAGTAGTCCCTGCTTTCAAGAAAAGAAGAGTATGTATGTATAAATATATATGATATTTACACATGAAGTCAATGTGGCAAAATGTTAAAACTTGTTTTTAAAAACAGAATGTATAATGTCTACCCTTTATCTAGTATTAAATAAGCTGTTTATCAAAAAATTAAGGAAATATAGGCTGAAAAATCACTAAGAAAATGATCCACAATAATGTAGGTCAATTGGTGGAAAACTCGGCACTCAAACGCTGGTTTTCTGACACCAAAGCCATGTTCTTTCCAGTGCCTGTGCTGATACCCTCCCCAGAGGTGCACGCGACCCTGCTACCCTTCCCCTGCCTGACCAACCCGCGTTCAGCCGCTCACACATTTAGCAAGTAGTTATTGAGAGCTAAGCACTTGGATATAACTAAGAACAGAATGGTGAGCCAAAAAGATGTGTTCCTTCCCTCCTTCCCTCATGAGATTTACACGGTCCAGTCCAGGTAGCAGGCATTAATTAGAATCATGGAAACACTAAGTTGAAACTAAGATCATGAGATATGCGTAGGACTCTGAACACTAACAGGATGTGGGCTAAATTTGAGTAGGCAATAAATGCTTCCAAAGGAAATAAATAGCAAGAAAATTCTAAAGGATGAAGGTAGTCGGAATGAGCAGGAGATACGAAGGCCCTGAGGTTGGAAGAAGTGTGGCACATTTCAAAGATGCAGGGAAGGTCATTGCCTCTGAAACGGCACAGATAAGAAGCAGAGCTTTTCAGAATCATTCTGGAGTGGGAGACCAAGGTCAAGCCTCACAAGGCCACATCAGAATATCTTGTCAGGGCTGGCGCTGTGGCATAACAGTAAAAGCCATGGCCTGCAGCGTTGGCATTACATATGGGTTCCAGTTCAAGTCCCGGATGCTCCACTTCCAATCCAGCTCTCTGTTATGGCCTGGGAAGGTGGTGGAAGGTGTCTCAAGTGCTTGGGCCCCTGCAGCCATGTGGGAGACCCGGAAGAAGCTCCTGGCTCCTGGCTTCAGATCAGCACAGCTGTGACCTTTGCGGCCATTTGGGGAGTGAACCCCTAGAAGAAAGACCTCTCTCTGTCTCTGCCTCTGTAATTCTGCCTTTCAGATAAATAAATAAATCTTTTTTAAAAAAAAATCTTATCTTTGGGCCAGCACTGTAGTGTAGCAGTTTAAGCTGCTGCCTGCGACAGCAGCATCCCACATGGGCGATGATTCAATTCCTGGCTGCTCCACTTCCAACCCAACTCCCTGCTAATGCACCTGGGAAAGCAGCAGAAGATGGCCCAAGGGCTTGAGCCCTTGCCACCCTGGCTCCTGGCTTTTTCCTGGGACACCTTCAGCTGTTGCAACCATTTGGGGAGTGAACCGGAGGAAGGATGATCTCTCTGTGTGTCTCTCCCTCTCACTCTCTTTCTGTAACTCTGCCTTTGAGATAAAACAAATGTATCTTAAAAATAAAGAGTATGTTGTCTTTGCCTAAAGAGCAATGAGAAACAGAAGGATGATGTGATCAGATTTTAATTTTTTCTTTTTTTTAAATTATTTATTTGAGAGGCAGGGTTATAGACAGAGAGAGGGAGAGACAGAGAGAGAAGTATTCCATCCACTGGTTCATTCCTCAAATGGCCACAATGGCCAGAGCTGGACTGATGAGAAGCCAGGACCTTCTTCTAGGTCTCCCATGTGGGTGCAGGGTTCCAAGTACTTGGGCCATCTTCCACTGCTTTCCCAGGCGCTAGCAGAGAGCTGGATTGGAAGTGGAGCAGCCAGGACACGAACAGACACCCATATGGGATGCCAGTGCCGCCAGTGGAGACTTAGCCTATTATGCCACAACGCTGCCTCCAGATTTTAATTTTCCAGTGCTATTCCAGTTGCAGAGTTTGACAGATGATGGGGGTAGAGCAAGGGTGGATGCAAATGGCCTGATAGCACAACTAGGTAGAGATGGAGAGAAGTTTGAGCATCCTGGAGACAAACGAAAGGCTAAAGCAAAAAGTCATAGTGGTGGATGGGCTCTAGGATGATTTTGACAGGTTCTTGATCCCTTGCTCCAGTCTCTGAGACACTCCATGTGCCATTGCAAACCAATTCCCTCTTCCATTGTTTTTCCTCCAAAGAATGTCCATTGTCTTTTTTCCATGGCATAAGGTTTTTCCCACTACCTGGAATTCCTTCCGTCCCTGTTCCCTGCGTATTCAAATCATACCCATCTTCCAATGCTTAAGTCTCTCTTCATTCATTAAATGATTATCAAATGTTTATTGAGCACCTACTACCTGAGGGGAGACCTTTAAAATGTCATGGAAAATGCACAATATGAGAAAACTATGCATGAATTTTAAAAAATGTTTGCACCAAAATAACTTATCCTTTAATTCCATTTTCCATGAACATTTTGAAACACTGTCACATGCCAGGCATTGTTTTAGCCTGCAGGGATATAGAAATGAATTATTAAATGTCCTGGCTTCAGGGTACTTGTGTTATACACCTCTTTGAACCTCCCTTTCTTCTGAATATATATGAAATTTATAGATTGTATCTCACAAATTGGTGTTGTCATATTTTTCTATGTGTCCTTGGATAAAAACTGAACCCCTTGAAAGCAGAGGCCAACATCTTAGCTGCCTTCCAAACCCACCCCCCATGAGCTGCAGCATATTAAGTACTCAAATGATTTAAAAAGATCATTGGTGTGGTAATATGGACACCTTGCATGAGTGTTTATACAATTGAAGTACTTTCACTATATCCATTATATCATTAGGACAATCTCTAAATTACAAAGCTCCATTAGAAACGTGTTGTTTACTGTTCTTGTTGTTATTGCCACATCGTACCTCCTAACTAGACTCTAAGTCTATTCCCAGCCCTGTTTCTGGCAAGTTGTGCATAATAATTATTTTTATGTTAGAGAATTACATGTAAGATAATATTGCTTGGTCAGAAAATCCAGTCTCCGTCACTGAAGAATAAAGGACTTCCACTGATAGTAATCTCAGTAACAGACATCAAAGGTATATAAATCCTCACTTACTGCGCTGGCAGCTCCAGGAAGGCTCAGTTCCAGGAGACACTCTCCCAATGGATGGTCCCATCTCACCTTTCATTATAGTCCTTCCATTTGTGAAACTCATTTTCACTAGTTGGGAGATTTTCCAACACAGCTCCAAGCACACTGCAATCTGATGCCGCAGACATGGAAGGCTGTGTGTAATATGCTAACTGCAACGGGTAATCTACTCTTAGTCCCCTCTCCCACCCCCAGTCTCCGGAGAACAGGGATTAAGCAGCCACCTTTTAGATCACACTTTGTGGAAGTTCATAGAACAACAGATTTGGAGAGAAAATGAAACTGTAATTTGTTGACAAAGACATTTTTTTTCCTCTTTAGAAATGAGTTGAAACCCAGTGTGTCAATAAAGCTTTTGTATTTTCTTCCATCACAACCAATATCTCTCAGTGACCTGACTGGATTGAAGGTTTTCTATGAGCCAAGTGCAAGTAGAACTGAAAAAGCCCTAGGAATACCAGACAACCACAGTTAACCACACAGCATGTAAAATAACTAAGTGAAACAGCCTTGTGTGGCAAATTCACAATTTTCTAGAAAATATTAATAGGTGATTATCAAGGACTTAAAGATCAACAAAGAGAATCAAATTATAGGACCCCCAGAAGTCTATTAAAATTAATTTTAGAAGCAAATGTTTTAATTAAAAATCATAGGACCCCCAAAAGCCCATGAAAATTAATTTTAGAGGCACATGCTTTAATAAAATCTATGGTTACATATGGTTTAAAAAGTCATTGTTTAAAATGCGTGGTTTAACCACTTAAACTTATCTCCAGTTTTGATATTTAAACTATTCTCCAGTTACATAATAATCATGACCACCTTGGGGGATGTCTGGTCTGGCCTAGTCTCTGGAATTTGTTTACTCTTCTCTCTGACTACAGATGATTGATCCAGAGATGGACACTTGACCCCAGCTGAGCCAACCAGAATCTCTTTTGGGTATTCGGAGTTAGAATCAAGGGACTATTCATCAGACCCTATAGCTGTCTGAACCTATGACATAGAAATAGTTTCTTCTTGTGATCTATCTAAGAGGCAGAAAAACCCGTGAGAAAATAAACATAGGAAAAAAGGAAAAAGGGAAAGAGATAGAAAATAAGGAGAGAAATGCAGATGAACAAATAAGAACAGAGATAAGAAACAAAGAGATTCGAGATTCTTGCTTTTTTTTTTAAGTTTCTAGGTCCATTTGGGTCCTAGACTCCGGCTATATGCCTACCCTGGGCTCCATGAGACATTCTTGAATCCACATAACAAATTCCTTCCTTTTTGAATAATCAAGTCCAATTTTGTTTCTGTTGCTTGCAACCAAAGAGCCCTATCCAAAACACTCTTTTAAGAAAATCAAATGCAGCTTGGTCTAGAAGGCCATGGATTCACTCATTCCACAATCATTTGCCAAACCAGGCAGTTGAAGACACAGACATGAATTAGTCATTCATTTTGAGTCTCAAAATCTCACATTTGATTGTGAAGATAGAGAAAAAAATATTGGAAAAAAATACACAATGTAGGTAAATACATCACATGGGTGGCGGGAATGAGTGGAGAGCCTTGGAGTTATCACACAAGGGAGATGAGCTTTCCTTGGAACCATCAGGGAAGGCTTTCAGAAGAGGTGGTGCTCACGGAGCTCCGGAAGGAGGGCAAGCGCCAGGCAGGAGGAGAAGCTCAGCCCCAAAGGCCAAGTGTATATGATGATCCGAGCAGGGGAAAGGCCCAGTGGAGCCCATAGTCAGAGAGGGCATGAGGAGACGAGACGGAGCACAGCCACGAAAAGGGCAGGGTGGCCTTCCGTGGGAGCAGGACACTCTGCTGCAGACAAAGAGCTCAGAACCTTTGCTGTCCCCTCTTTAGCCCTCTCACTGCCATGAGGAAATGAAAGTGGTGTTTGCTTCACTTCTCAGGTAAGGAAAATGAGCCACTCGAGGGATTATGGGACCTGCTCCTGAGATCATCTGAGAACTCTGGACATCCAGCTGCAACGCTCATAGTCATAGAAAGACACAAAAGAGGATATAACCCAAGAAAGGAACCCCAAAATTCTAGACTCTGGGGAAGTACACAGGGACTTGTATGTAAGCACAAAATTATACAGAAGTGCATCAGGATGTATCTCAACAAAAGCATCTTTTTGGACCTTGCAATAAATGCTTTTGCAGTTACATCTGTGAAAGAAAAACAGGGAAATATTTTGGAAGGGGGATTAGATATGATGAAGAGAATCCCAATCCCAGAAAGAAGTAAAGGGCAAATCCAAGGACAGGAGAAATGTGGACAATAATGAAAGACAAATTCAGGAGGAGCGAGCATTGCTATCAAAGGAGCTATGCTATTGGGATTAAATGAGATAGAATCAGATACCAGAAAAGCAAGATGTAAAAATAAGACTCACCCCTCTAGTGCAAATTTCCATTCAAAGTTTTCATGAAAAAAACTTTCAGTAGAGAAACAGCAGGTGAGACCAAGAGTTTCTGTTCTGAGCTATCCCAAAACAATGATTGATAATTATTTATCCTGAATTAAGTTATTTCATCTCACAGTACCAGATGGTCCTAGCTAGTCTTTTATTTGGCGGATTTCATGAAGTTCAAACAAACTTTGCCACCACACAAAAGTTTAATAAAGTCAGAAGGAACAACTAGTACTTTCTCTTAGGCTGTTTTAGGAGCCTAATCCAACAGCTCTGGCAGGCAGGCCTTGGTTCCTGGCCTGCTGTCTTTTTATGTTGGTCCCTGATTGCAAAATATCTCCAGCTGTTGAAAGACTTATTAACCCTATTCCATTAGAAATGTGCAAGAGAGACAGGGGTCCCTTCAGTCCTGCTCAGTGACTGCATCACTGAAATCCAGCCTTAGAAAAGTGTTCCGCACCCAGGAACACTCCATGGGGTTCCTGCAGCCCACCAGCGGAGGCAGCTGTCTCCCCCTGGGGTCCTTCTTGAATTTTCACGTGCATATGAATCACCTGGGGAATCTTAGCACAGCCCGGATTCCCATCAGGAGGCTGGGGTGGGACCTGAGACTCAGCATTTCTAAGAAGTCCCCTGTCATCCCAGTGTTGGGGACCAGACTTTGTAGAGGTCTTAGAGGGTTCCCAAAGACCAGCATCTGAGCAATCGCTTAAGAGGCTTCAAACACACGTTCGGTAAGGACAGGTGAGACCAGATGACCATAAGATACAGGACCTTCTGTAAAGCTCTCATATCAGCTGCTGCAACAGTATCCCCAAAACAGCAGCTTTCACAACGTGCCAGCTGGAGGTTGAGATAATCACAGGACTTCAGACATGGACTTGGTTGCTGGGGCAGATAGTCATACCACAAAGGGGAAGAGCTCCAGAAGGCATTCAAATCTCTGGGCAAATATGACTTGCACTTTATTATCGTGTGAAAAGCATACGTGGAGCAGCATTGTGATTTTTTTTTCCAGGATATAGAAAAGTCGATAGCATCGGAGCTGAGCTATCTCCTGCTGGTCTTCCCTCCCCATGTAGACCCATCCCACGCAGACCTGGAGGGCCTCGCCCGTCCGCAAGCTGTCAAGGGGGTCATGTGCTGGTTGCCCAAGTGAGATAGAAAGATTTCAAAAGTGTGACAGGCCAGTGGACCCTTTGCACCACGAGAATAACGTCTGGAACAACGGACACTTATTGTCCTGGAGGTGGTGTCACATCTGGTGCCCCGGCCCAGTCCTGTTCGGCAAGGGAAAGGTCACAGTAACTCTGGCCACGCAGTGTGTTCCAGAGCAGTGGCTGGGATCCCCAGGCCTGGGTATTACTGCCTTCACACTGATGGTCTCTGTCCCCTCCGTCCTGGGGAACTCCTCCTGACCAAGAAAGGTGCCCTGGCTTGTATCATTAAGAGGCCTTCCCTGTCTTCAGGCAATTGCTCAGAATTTTTTCCTTTTTTTTTTTTTTTAACCTTATTACCAATCTGCCTTTCTTAGCAAAGGTCATGAAATGGGCAGGGGCTGTCTCATCTTCGTTATAATCCACTGTTTGAAACATTTCAATTACGCTTCAGATCAGGCCCAGAACTGAGGCTGTTTTAACGAGGGGAAGTAATGACCTTCTGTTGCAGGTGGTTTCTGGCACACCATCAGTTTTAATTCTTCTTGATCTCGCTGCACCCTTTGATAGCCGGGATCAAGAGTTCTCTTTGTGCGCTTCAAGCACACCGGAGGACTTTTAGGGACTGCACTGACATGGTTTTCATCCCTGCAGTCTCAGCCAAGCTGGTTGTCACCTGCAACTTCTCCACGCTTGTTCAATTTACCCAAGATTAAAAGACGGCTGCAAAGACAGGGCCCATGTGCTAAACTGTGAGTATCTGCATGTGTTCCCGAAGCAAGTGCCCATCAGGAGGATTCCACGAGGCAGTGAGATCACCCCTTTGATGCGTGCTCCCCGGGAGGAAGGAAGCCTCACAGGAGGACACGAGAGGAAGCGTGGTAGTATTAATGGGGTGCACGTTGGGGTGTGCGCGTGTGTGCGTGTGTCTGGAATCGAGACTCTAACAATTTCACAGGGAGGGTGCTGGTTCTTGTAGATTTTCATTTCCGTAACCAAGACATGGGTAGTTTCAGGACAGCATCCTTTTGAAAAAGACTTATCACATGTCTCATCCTGGATAAAGGGCAGGAAGGACAAATATATACCCTCTTTCCTTCTACTATTGAAGACTTTCCTTCATTGTATTCATTCTTCAACAATTCTTGAATCCTACTGTCCACAGGGCTCACTGTTGGGTTATCACGGATGGGGGCAGCGTAACAATGAACAAGAAAATTTATCTCTGCCTCCAGAAGTTTATAGTTCTTTCCAAAGGACTTACAATTTAAAAAGAAAAAAAAAAAAACTTATGTAAATAATTGTTTAAAGTAAAACTCAAATGCACAGTACAGAACAGATGCAGCTATTTTTTAAGTTTATGAAAAATTGATTAGAATTTATTGTTTATTTTAATTTTATTTGAAAGGCAAAACGAGGGGCTGCCACTGTGGCACAGTAGGTTAAAGCCCTGGCCTGCAGTGCTGGCATCCCATATGGGTACCAGTTGAGTCCCAGCTGCTCCACTTCCCATCCAGCTCCCTGCTAATGTACCTGGGAAAGCAACAGAGGATGGTCCAAGTCCTTGGGCCCCTGCACCCACATGGAAGACCTGAAGGAAGCTTCTGGCTCCTGGCTTTGGATCGGCCTAGCTCTGGCCATTGTAGCCATCTGGGAAGTAAACCAGCAGATAGAAGACACCTCTCTCTCTCTCCCTCTCTCTCTCCCTCTCCCTCTCCCTCTCTCTCTCTCTTTCCCTCTTCCTCTCCCTCCCGCCCTCTCTACCTCTCTCTGTAACTCTTTCAAATAGGATATTAAAAAAAAAAAAAAGACCAGAAAAATGAGAGAGCGAGAGAGGGAGGAAGGGCAACAGCGAGAGCAAGGGAGATCTTCCTCCACTGACTCATTTCCTAAATGCCCTAAACTGTGAAGCTGGGCCAGGCCAAGCCAGGAGCTCGAACCCAATCCAGGTCTCCCGCATCGGTGGTGGGCTCCAGGTATTTTGAGCCATCACATCTGCTTCCCAAGGTTCAATTAGCAGGAGTTAGATTTGGAAGTGCAGCTGGGACTCCAACCGAGGCACTTGATAGTGGCGTCCTAGCCACTGTGCCAAACACCCACTCTGAGATCCAGCTTCTCCTGCGAATGTGTGTTGGAAGAACCAGCCTGGTTGGAACAGTCATGTTTGGCTGCTCGTTCTTAGAGGAAGAGCAGGATTGTCAGCGGACTCCCTAGGAGGAAGAGCTTGGAAGAAAACTAAAGGATCCCTCACCAAGCACAGGCGATCGGGGGCGGATGTCAGCACCAACAGCCTCCTAACAGCTCACATTGACTCCAAGAGAACCTAGTTAAGCACCCGGGTACTTTTGCACCTCCCTCCCCCACCGTGGTGGCCTAGCCTAGCAGATTAAAGCTCAGATTCCAGACCTAGAATACCTGATTCCACTCTTAGCTTAGTCGCTCACTCACTGTGTGACCCAGGGCAAGGCACCGCGTCTCTGTGTGCCTGTGTCCCTTCAACTGTAAAGCAGGAATAACGGGGTTCGGAGCTCGTGGGGTTCATCTAGGTAGTAAATGAATCACCAAGTGTGAAGTGCTCACAGCTGCGGTGTGAGTGCTTGAGTGCTTGCTATCATTACGAAGGTCAGGTGGGATCTTTCTGCTTCCAGTGGGAGCCAGGAGAGTTCTCTCCCTTCAAAGCCGCTTCTCTCGCCCCTGCCCCCACCATGGTTGGCCCCACGGGGTCCGGGGCCGAGTGTAGTCTAGAACAGAGCCTTTCCCAGGCCAGGGGCCGGTCCTGCCCCGGGTCTGCCGCCCGCTTTGCAGCGTAGCTGCGTCCTCGGCAGTGAGGACTGTCCTCCGGCAGGACGCTGGGAGTGGATCATTTGAGGGAAATGGCTCCCGGTGACTTTTCATTCCTTAAGCTGTTCTCACTCACAACCAGACAGTTTATCAGGAAGGGTATCAGCAAATACTGTGTGCTTTACTGCCGTTAGATGGCACTGGCATTGAATTGAAAAAGCCTTAAAAATGGCCATCAATCATTTGATATACGTAGGCAGTGATCTATATTGATACGGCGCCAGCTACCATCTGAAATGGTTTGTCTTTCATTTTACCCTTTATATGAGGGTTATTACAGTGCACACCACTTACAACAGACATGGTTATTATGGACAATTGGTTATAGTGGACAAAAACTGATTTCCCAAACCAAACATATTAAGTCCAATACATTTTTCATAGGTTGTAACCGAGAAAAACCTTGGTTTCAGCTGACATTTTCCAGGGACTTTAATGACATTACTATAGGACTCCAAAGAGGGGAAGGAGGGACGGCAGATATCAAAATGAGGCCAGGGAGCACCAGAGGTTTCATTTCTGACAAAATAATTATCCAAGGGTGGGAAACTATTTTGGAGTTAACCCCCAGAGTGGCCCTGTTCAAGTGACACAGTGTCTGTTAGCACTTTCTCTGCACACCCCACCCCAGCCAGGGCCTCAGAATGCTGTGGCGGTGATAAGTCAAGGGCACACAGAGCCCATCCAGCCAGGCCTCCTCTCTGGAAGGCAACCGGGCCGCAGCAGGCCCGGTCTCATCCGTGAACATCACTGACGCTCTTTCAGTTAAAATACTCAGATGAACCGACTTCTTAAAGGAGTGTTTGAGAGACTGAACAGGGGTTATTAGTTTTGGGTCACTATAATGAAATACCTAAGGGGGTTGCTTACGTAGTAGAAGAGATTTGTGTAGCTCGCAGGATGGGAGCTTCTAGGGGAAGCACCCACATCAGTTTTGTTCTTGGGGAAACTGTGAACAATGGTAGATGGTGGATGCATGTTGTTGGGGCAAGTGTCACATCTTAAATCCACAGCAGAGAGAGAGTGGGGTCCCACCACCCCTCTCCAAGGTATGGCACAACCGACCCAAAGACCTCCCTGTTTACAATTCCACACTACCTCCTAATAAATGCAACCATCCTTGGGATCAAGTTCCCAACACATTCACATTTGGAGAAGCAGAAGCTGCATTCAAACTGTAGCATTCTGCCTCTGGCTCCCCAAATTTCTTGTCTGCCTCATAATGCAAAATGTGTTTATTTCCAAGAGTCCCCAAGCCCTAACTATTCCAGTATCACTCAAAAGTCCAAGTCCAAAGTCTCATGTGAGATTCAAGACAGATTCCTTCAACTGTGAGCCCCTGTAAAATAAAAAAAAAAAAAAAAACAGTTTCAGGGGCCGGCTCTGTGGTGCAGTGGGTTAAAGCCCTGGCCTGAAGCACCGGCATCCCATATAGGCACTGGTTCTAGTCCTGGCTGCTCCTCTTCCGATCCAGCTCTCTGCTATGGCCTGGGAAAGCAGTGGAAGATGGCCCAAGTCCTTGGGCCCCTGCACCCACATGGGAGACCCAGAAGAAGCTCCTGGCTCCTGGCTTCGGATCTGCGCAGCTCCAGCCATTGCAGGCATCTGGGGAGTGAACCAGCGGATGGAAGACCTCTCTCTCTGTCTCTACCTCTCTCTGTAACTCTGTCTTAAAAAAAAAAAACGAGTTACATTAATCCCAAGATATGATGACAAGACAAGCATGAGATAAACATTTTTTTCTTTGTTCTTTCTTTATTTTTTAAGAGTTATGTATGTATTTATTTGAAAGGCAGTGGTAAAGGGGCTAGCATTGTGGCGTTGCGTTTAAAGCCACTGCCTGTGATGCCGGAATCCTATGTGGGCGCCAGTTTGTGTCCCAGCTGCTCTGCTTCTGCTCTGCCTCCCTATTAATGTGCCTGGGAAAGCAGAGAAGGATGGCCCAAGTGCTTGAGCCCCTGCACCCACGTGGGAGACACAAAGGAAGCTCCTGACTCCTGGCTTCTGGCTTCCACCTGGCCCAGCCCCAGCCTCTACAGCTATTTGGGGAGTGAACCAGCTGATGGAAAATTCTCATTCTCTCTCTCTCTCTCTAACTCTATCTTACAAATAAATAAAATAAATCTTTTTAAAAAAAGAGAGATCAAGAAAGGAAAAAAGAAAGGCAGAGCTACAGAGAAAGAAAGAGAGACAGAGAGAGAGAGAAAGATCTTCCATTCACTGGTTCCCTGAATGGCCACAATGGCTGAGGCTTGGCCAGACCAAAGTCAGGAGCCAGGAGCTTCCTCCAGATCTCCCACATGGGTGCAGGGGCCCAAGCACTTGGGCCATCTTCCACTGCTCTCCCAGGCACATTAGGAGGGAGGTGGATTGGAAGTAGAGCAGCCAGGACTCAAACTGGCACCCATAATGGATGCCAGCATTGCAGGCAGCTGCTTTACCCCACAGTTCTGGCCCCAGGGTAAACATTTTTATTCCAAGAGCGAAAGAGGCTACGTGAAAAGAGTAATTAGCCTAAAGGAAAATGAAATCCAGTAGGACACACATTAATTTCTAAGATTCCCTATCTAGCACCCTGAACACACTGTGGCAGGGGAAGGGTCCCCAAGGCTTCGGACAGCTCTGTTCCTGTAGCTTTGCTGGTTGCAGCTTAGCCAGCTGCTCCCTGGGGCTGCACATGAGTGTGTATATCTTCCCAAGGTTGATGTAGCAGTGGCTGTTTTCTCTCCCTCTCTGGGGTCTCCACTCGGCTTCACTCCCACAACTCAGTACGCATCACCTCCCACCCCCAGGGGCTTCCTGCAGTGGCTTCAACCCTGTAACAACAGTGTTCCTGTCTTCTCGGGCCTACCTTTGAATCTTGGAGGAAGTTGTCATGACCTTGTAACTCTTGCATTTTGTGCACCTCAAAAATCAACCTCACAAGGATGACACCAGGGCCGACCCTCTGGAATCCTGTCTGTAGCAGCTGAGGAGTCCCTTGCAAGCAAGTCAGCTCTGAGCACATGGGACACCCTGGAGCTCTTCTCTGAAACAATTTTTCCCTGTGAGATTTCTGAGTTGTCCTCAAGTCATCTTTCCTATCATCCTGATGCAAAGCACTGGGCCTCTTTTTATCTGACCAAGTCTCTAGCAAGCAGCATGGCTGAATCCTTGCCTCCCAAACACGCTTTCTTAGTTCTCTCCTGGCAAGCCTATGAATTTTCCAAATCTTTCTCCTCTGCCCCTTTTTGGTTACTGTACAACTGGCCAAAAGTAATACCAGTAGTACCCAGGCCACAATCTTGCTGTGTCAAAATTTCCTCCACCAAATAGAGCAGTCCATCATCTTTAAGCTTTGCCTTGTGTAAAGTCTTAGGAGATGGACACAATGCAACCAAGTTCTTTGCCACTGTGTAATAGGGATGGCTTTTAGTTCAATTGCAGGTAGAAGGGTCATTTGCATTTGAGACCTCATAGCATGGTCTCTACTATCTATTCCTCTGAGCCCTCACCAGAATTCCCCATAACATTCCATTTACAGCATTCTAGGCTTTTTCAAGTCTTCTTTTCCAATATCTTTCAACCTCTTTCCATTTACTGACTCCAAAGTGACTTCAACGTTTTCAGATACGGCTATAAGAACATCCCCATTCCTTGGTACTAATTTTCTGTTAGTCAACTTTGCATCGCTATAATGAAATACCTGATACAGGCTACTCATGAAGAAAGAAAAGGCTAATTTTGACATAGTTTAGGGAGTCTAAGAGCACAGCACCTGCATCAGTTCCCTTCTGGGGAAGGCTTCATGGCAGATGAGTGGATGACAGTGGTGGGGGTATATGTTGGGGCAAGCCATCACATTTTGATCCAGAAATAGAGAGTGGGGTTCCAAAAACCCTATCAAGGGCATGCCTCCATTGACCTATAACCCTGCTGCTTAAAGGTGTGTACCACCTCCTAACACCACTCCTCTGAAAACCAAGTTCCCAACACATACTATGTTCAAACCATACCATTTCCTAAACCAGGGGTCACAAAATATGCATGTGAACCCCATCAGATGTAATGCCTCAATCCAGCACAAACTATGTGGTAAACTTTTTTTTTCTCTGTGACTCAGTGTTTGTGTCTCTGAGATTTGGGCTCAAGGATCTACAAATTATACTAGTTCATGTTGGAATGCAAGGTGACTTCTATTCTGCAATGTGTTTGCTCACCTTTCCCCCAAATCCCACTCCTATTCTCCCCTTTCTGCTTCTCAACACCACCACATTCGTGTGCACAAGGCAGAAAATGGGGCATAGTGTTCTCAGGCAGAATAGATAAAAATGACACAACACTTCGGTCATTGCAATAAATCAAATTTGTGTTTGAATATCTCTCCCTCTTAAACCTTGTCACCCCAAGTTTCTCAACCTTATTGAGCCCCATTGTCTCCTCTAGCCAGTTGGCTGATGATGATGTGAGACACCTTTGAGGTACCAGAGATGAAGATGTCTAGAAAGTTCCGTCACAGAGTGGGTCCACATGAAAATCTGGAGTCCTCTCTTCCTACAGTGCTCACACCATCTTTCTAGCTTCTACTCATTGCTCCAAGGTAGGACTTACTTCTTTCTCTGTCTACCTACCCCATGGCCACCAGGAGTTCCGTTTGGACTGAGGTAAATCTACGTCACCACAGTTACCCCTGGTGCCAGTAAAAGGTGCTTGTTAACAGTCTGTTGAATAAATATTCAAATGTTCCTTTTCTTCCTCACTTAGAGTCTCACTGGAGGTGGTTAAGATCTTGCCCTCAGAGCTTCTCTCTTGAGGGGTTTATTTCCAGGGCTTGCTTTCTTTCTTTTTTAAGGATTTATTTATTTGAGAGGCAGAGTTACAGACAGAGAAGGGGAGGTCTTCCATCCTTCCATCCACTGCTTCACTGCCTAAGGGGCCACAACGGCCAAAGCTGGGCCAATCTGAAGCCAGGAGCCAGGAGCTTTTTCCAGGCCTCCCACGTGGGTGCAGGGGCCCAAGCAGTTGGGACATCCTCCTCTGCTTTCCCAGGGAGCTGGATCAGAAGCGGAGCAGCCAGGTCTCAAACCTGCGCCCATATGGGAAACCCAGCACCACAGAGGAAGATTTAACCTGCTGTGCCACAGTCCCAGCCCCTCTAGGCCTTCCAACATTGTATTTCCCAGTTACCACTCATTCTGAATTCTTTCCTCATTTGTGCTACTGTCCCTCCCCGACTTTGTTTGGAGGAGGCTGGTCACTAGTCTTCTCTAGAGTTCCAGCCCTTGGCGAGCTTGAACTCCATTGTCACCCAGACCCTGTTTGTCCAAGGCCAGGAGAGGGCCTCTGTAGCTGAAAGGGTAGGCACCAGGGGCCTGATCCCCACTGTGAAACCTTAGCACGTGGGCTTAAACTGACCAAATTCCATCTCCTTACCTGTGAACACCCTGTTCTCCCTATGGGATCTCGTGTCAAAATACACATGAATCTGCTGCCTACACCATGGAGTGCACAGCAAAGATTCTAAGAGCAAATTACACTTCCCCTAGAATGCCATGTGAATCTTTCACCACTCAAATGAACCCTAGACCAAATGATTTATCGAGATCATTCTTATGTGGTTGAAAACTGAAGGGCGGGTCCCTCATTACCAGAGCCTGACTCTCTCGCTGGGCCCCTTGCCCAGGACCACCCACCCAAACCTCCACAGGGGACATGCCCAGGCACACTCAGCTCACTGTCCAACTCCTCCCTCCCCTTTTGCATCAACAGATCCCACAAAATCACTCCCTAAATAGTTCATGCATACCCTCCTTGCCTGAAAGAGGTTTGCATTCTGTGCAAAGAAAATTACTTGGACCATTGCTACAGAGGGACCACACCAGCCCCTCCCCCGCAGGGACCTCCTCTTCCTTCCCGCCTTCTCCCTCATCCCCTTCTCCAGAGCCCTCTTGCCCCACCCTCCACAGTTCTGTAAGTCAGACATGAAGTTTTGAGTTGAAAATTATCTTTTCACCTCTGTAGCAACATTACTTGCTAAACATAAAATGTAAGCATTTTCTGTAGCCAGCACTGTGGTACACACATGGTTAATCTACTCTACTTCCAACTCAGGTTCCTGCTACTGTGCCTGAGAGGGCAGCAGAAGATGGCCCAAATACTTGAGCCAATGTTACCCACCTGGGAGACCAGGAGGGAGTTCCTGGCTCCTGGCTTTGACCTGTTGGGGCCATTTGGGGAGTGAACCAGCAGATCTTCTTTTTTGATATCTCTCCATCTCCTCCTCTCTTGTTGTTGCTCTGTCTTTCAAATAAGTAAATCTTGAAAAAATAATTTCAACTTTTTCTGAGCTCAGCCACTCTTAAAAGTGATTTGCATGACTTTCACCAGTACATTCCAAAGAATCTCAGTACTGGTTTCCTCAGCGTTTTTGCTGATCCTGCCTATGTCTATGGCTCTTCCCATGGGAAGCTGTAGAACAGAATTAGAAAGGAGGTCAGGCTCTGGAGGGGAAGTGCTGGGCTCTCTGCCCAGCTCCGCCCCTCACTGGCTGGATCAACCTGAGCAAGGCATGAAGCTCTCTGTGCCTTGGTGTCCTCACCTATAAATGGGAACAGTAATAATAGTAGCAGTGACAGTGCCCTCTTCGTAGAGTTGTGGTGATGAAAAGGTTTAATCCATGGAAGGCACTGTGTCTGACACACAGTAAATGCTTAATAAAGATTAGTTATGATTTGCATTTGGGGGAAAATCATTGTTCCTTCCTCTTTGGGTCCTAGTGAAAAGTAAATGAGTTGGCTATGTATCAAGTGCTAAGCAAGTTCTTGGCAAAAAATAAATAAATGTTCAGTGAAAGTAAGCTCTCCCCTCCCCTAAAGGCATGCCCTGCCCCCAACTCTGCCTATTCAATCCCTCCCCAACCTGAGCCCAACCTGGGCTCATCTTCCCCTTCCAGGAAGCCTTTCCTGATTAACACAACTGAAAGAAAGCTTTCTCCTCCAGACTTCTCAAAAGCCTTATATTATCAGTGGTTCACACATGGAATCTATTATCCTCTGTCCTGCAACATAATAATGTGTGCACGTGCCATCTCTGCAATTTAGCTAGAAACCCAGGGGACAAAGTCAGGATTAAAATCATACAATTCTTGCCCATCATAAGTCCTTACTAGATAGTTGATGAAGTTCTGAATTCAATCATCTAAAGAAAAGGTAAGACTTAGGAGGGCGCCTTTTTTATTCAAGCCTCTGTCCATTCCGATGTTTACAACTTCCTTTCCCTTGGGCAGGACAGCACCATAAACCCCAGCTCAGTCATTTCTGAGCCAAGGTAGAGAACAATCAAATACATAAAATAAAACCTAGGAGTATCTGTCCTATACAGCCCAGGAGGTGGGAGCATCAGCACAAAAAGTTATTTAAGGTACGAGTGCAAAAAGAAAGAAAAATCAGAAAGTTCTTTTAGTGAAAATGGAGAAATTGCAAACAGTTCTAAACCCTTGAACTTAGGAAAATACTCCCTCAGCAAGCAACTCTGTTTAGGGGAAGCCTAAAGTTGTTCTTTTTGCTTTCATTTTCAAGTGGCTGTTTGCAGGAGTGGGGAACTAAGACATTAAAAAGCTGGTTTGGGAACTGGCCAGGACCCTCAGCGTTGTGTGTGTGCCTCTTTCCAACGTGGCCTGCAGAGGTCTTTCTTGGCCATACTATGAGTAGCAGAAGAAAACCAGCAAAGCCCACATCAGTTCAGGCCAAGGATGGTTATTATGGCCCAAGGTGTGGGGGAGAGAAGGTTAGAGTGAGGCTACTGGCTAAAGTCAGGTTCAGGGGTCACCAAGGGAATTCACTCAGCCCCATCTATCTCCTGTCTTCCTTTCACCTCTCACTCGAACCTTCCCTCTGCAGTCATCACAGAAAAGTGAGAAACTCCCCCTATGTATCCTTCAGCCCTGGATTGCCTTGAGCAGTGTCCAGGACAACCTTCTGGCCCTTCTGGGATATCACCTTCCCAGACGGAATCCTCCCAGACACAGGTCCAGGACATGGGATTCTGATGTAGGCTTTTTTCCATGGACCCAAGGCCCAAGGAGCTACCCTCAGGTGCCAAAGCACAGCTGCCCAAGCCCATCCTTTGACCACCTCCAAGTGCTGCTCTGATGCAGGTAGTCATTGTGGTGGGCACAGGTACAGAGGAACAGGGGCAGAGAGAGAGGCTTTCCTTTTGCTGTTCTCCATGAGTGAGTGAGTGGCAGAGGCTGGCTAACAACAAAATTCCTTCTTCTTTTTTTTAGATTTTATTTATTGGTTTGAGAAGCAGAGTTATAGACAGAGAGAGGGAGAGACAGAGAGAAAGGTCTTCCATCTGCTGGTTCAATCCCCAAATGGCTCCAACAGCTGGAGCTGGGCCAATATGAAGCCAGGAGCCAGGAGCTTCTTCTGGGTCTCCCACATGGGTGCAGGGGCCCAAACACTTGGGCCATTTTTCACTGCTTTCCCAGATCATAGCAGAGAGCTGGACTGGAAGCAGAGCACCAGGACATGAACTGGGAGCCCATGGAGGATGCCAGCGCCACAGGCAGAGGCTTAGCCTACCACACCACAGCGCCAGCCCCAAAATTCCTTCTTGCTCTAAGTATTGGATTATGCTTTCTCCCAAACAGCTTTCAGCTGCTCCATCTTCTACATTAACTCTGGCCCAGGAATTCCAACCCTGGAGTTGTGCACATAAATTCCCCAGGGCCTCAGCCTAGACCCCCCAGTACGCTGGATAATTACTTAGTGGAATAGATCAGACTCACATTAAGAATTTTGCCAATTGAAGGGCATGTGAATGATCTACCTTCATACAGTTGTATGTGCTGACTTATTAATCCATTATTTAAGTGTTCCATAATCTGAAAACTTCCTTGCTTGGTTAAGCGGTAAGACTTTCCAGTTAAAGACAATCACTATAGTCCCAACACCCACTATGTTCCTAATTAGCTCTGTAATTAAATTACCAATTAAAGAGAGCTGAAAAAAAACCTCCTCATTGGATAAAGTAAAATGTCCTTAATTATGATGTTGTATCCTCTATGAACAGAAGTAGAAATATATATACGCACACACTCACACTCGAGAAATTAAATATATATGTACCCATCTATAAATGTCATCTTTTCATAGACTTTTCCATACCAGAGCTTCACACTCCAGCTACTTGCCAGAGTTGTGACTCTCCATGGTTTTTTTTTAAGAGGGTGGGAGGGAGAGAAAAGGGACGAAACAAGACTTTATTGGTTTAAACTTGCCTCATGAAACTAATGATATTGCTCAAATTTATAGGGCCTGATGCAAAAGGGAATTGTTGAGGCTACTTCCAAATGAGAGCAATAGAATAAAAAGGGTATAAACTGTCATGTCATTATTGGAAGGACTAGCTTCTGCTGCCTGTGAACCCTGCTTTCTCTCACACAAAAGCAGTTCGGATGGTCTATAAGATACATTTGATTTTGAGGAGTCCCTGGCTGTTGAGCTTTAATGGGTCTGGAGGCTGGACTCTGCTAAGCCTCATGTGGTGCTCGTGTTTTCCTGATGCATAAACCCAAGAGAGGGAATGAAAACAGATATGAACAGGAAGGAAAGAACTTCCCTTTCTTCTGTATTTACATTTTTCCCTGAGGTTGCAGAATCACTACTGTGTTAATTAAGTTCGCAACTACACACACTAAATCAAGAAATACCCTCCCCTCCAAAAAAATAGAAACAAACCCAAGAGCAACCACCTCTTGCAGCAAAACAGAGTTGCCAGGGTTGCCCATGGCATAGAATGAAGTCATACACAGCCCCACTGTTCAGGCATTCCAAATACTGAACGTGCCAAGTAAATCACTTCTTAATTATTGGGGGTTTAATTCATTTTCTCAAATCTCCTCTGCCTTTCCCCTGCCCATAGCCCCTTCCAAGTCATTTTATGTATCTGTGCATTTCAGCTCATTCGTTTGCAAGTCTCAAAGCTAGATCTTGTGTTGTGTACTTCAATCATGGCAAAAGGAATTTAGCACAAACATTCCAAAGGAAATTCTAGTAGGGTGATGAAATTTAGTGTGGAAATTTTTATCTCAAAGGGGAGTTGGGTTTGGGAAAGTTCTTATTAAGCAGCAATTTTCCATGGACAAAAATTGAACTCTTGTCACTGCTACTGTAAGTTTAATAAAAGCCACATTTATAAGTGTCCTCTATGTGTGCATTGTATGTGTTTATAGTATGAAACAAATTCTAGAAACAGAGTCCTGAGACTTCAGGGCTCTTACTATCTTATGGTTGGTGCATAGCAGATCATAAAGTGCAAATGGACTTTCCTTCTTCCCTATTAAAAAGAGAGAGAGAGTCCAGCTACATCTTGGTGCTTTCGTGGTGAAAACTCTCAACATCTCTAAAGAAGATTTAGGACAACTGTGCATTCATAGTTTGTAGCTGAAGTGCAGTCCATGTTTCTATTGGCCAGCACTTCTCTCTCCTCAGTTCTTAAAAATGAGGGAGAATTGAGGCTTCCATTTTATAAATGAGGAACCTTAAACTATCAGCAGCTTCCATAAACAGCCACAGAAAATGCCGGGGTGTCAGGGTAAACCTAAAGATAAGAGCAGCACCAAGGTCTGGACCCCCCAAATCTGATCGTCTGGTTGCTGAGAAGTCTGCTAAAGCCATTGCTCAAATTTCTTTAGAAAGTCAGTCCTCATCACCCAGGAGAGACAGCACATCTCCCCTAGCACGTGACATTCTGTTTTTGGCTGAGAAAGCCGTACCCTACATCACACAGCTCTGCCGCAGGACCTCTCTCTACTGAATACTCTCGCTTCCCACGTGAGCTGCCATATGTCTTACCCTTCATAAGAAGTTGGGTGTGAATCCATTTTTATTTTAGCAAGGACTCTGATTCTGCTCGTCATTAATCTTCCCCCTTTGTCTCATCCCTCATCTCTTGCCAAGTGACTTCTCAAGTACTCACTGAACTTATTTTAAAGGACAAAGCATTGCTATACTACCACTGTTCACAGACGCCATAAGAAAGGAAGGAAATGGCTGGAGCATATCTTTGTGTAATGAGAAATTTATGGACAGGCTTTTACATTTTAGTAAATGCCTTTCACTATAGGGAAACTATTAAAGACACATAGTGAAAATTGCTCTAGTGGTCTCTAGGTAGACACTGGGGCGGGGATTCTCAAATGTTAGTATCCTTCCAGAATTTCAGGAGGATAGGGACTTTGTTGAAAAGACGAAATCCCAAGCCGCGTCCCCTTTCAACCCAGACAACTCCTGGAGTCCAGGAATCTCCATTTTTGAGAGTTCTCCAAGTATTTCTGATGCAGGTGGTCCCTAGACCACACCTGGAAACACCCTGACCCAGTGCATGTTTATCCACATCACAGAGATAATTTGCAGCCTGGTTTGGGAGAGCCTGGCTTCAGGATGTTGGAATGCTAAGAGGTCAGGAGGAAGGGCTGGGGTTGAGACACAGGGGCCCGAGATGTCAAAGGTCACCTGCCCACTTCTTTTCTGAGTCGATGGAATAACTTAGGTTGTCTTGCTTTCAAGACTTCCAGACTTACCCATGAGCAAAAGAAAGAATGGCCTGTGTGAATTCTTTCTGTGACTCTGCCCGAGTTCCTTAACAGTGAGAGGCCTGTGTGCTCCCGGGAGTCGCCTGCTCTTTGTGTTGCTGTGTTTTCTTCTCCCCTCCCATGTCAGTAGTCGGCCTATGGGAAGCAGTCTTCTTGTTCTGAATCACATTTTCAGTGTGTGCCATAACTAATCTGGACTTTGAAACTCAAATGGGACCGCATGACTTGCAACCTGAATGTGATCTTTTTTTTTTCAATAACTGGAGCTCTTAATATCTCATTTTGCTTAATGACCTAAGACATGGATCCACAAGGATTACTGTTTCTCCCCCATTCAATCCACACACACAGAGTAGAATTCATATACCCTGACGCTCATTTTTCTCCTATAAATAATTAATTCTACATTTAAAAACACGTTAAGACGTTTTATTTCTTAATCAACTAATTTGACTGGGAAACAAAGATGCCTTTTATTCACATGTTCTTTGAGTCGTGTTAGTGTAGTAAAAGTTCCCCACAAGATTTGGCCTTCGCTCACAAGTTCTGTGGCTGCCAATTAGTTTCCAGGGTCGCTATTTTACAAAAATGCTTCTCACTTTTTCAAAATGTAATTGAATGTCTGTTCATCACAGAGTTGCTTGTGTTCAAGCCCAGGGTGTTAAACATTTTTCGGGTTGACTTGGGTCAGCTTTGAAAAATTTCAGACAGTGAAACCTGAGCAGGGGCTCCATGCTATAGTGTGTTCCTCACAGCCTGTTAAGTATTAAGTGGATATTTAAAATGGAGTTGTTATACCTCTCGACTGACTTAAAGTGAGCCATACAGTTTACAAGACTATTAATTAAATGAGACGATTGCATGGGATGCACACGTATTTTCATCATCATTCACATTGGCCCAGCCTTGCCCTTTAATTTTCAGACTAATTAAAGTAACACATTTACTGCAGATGGCGGATGGCTGCGTTGCTGCATAGATGCTAGCTCTGATGAAAGTGGAATGGTGCATTTTTCTCTTTCAGGCCAGGAAAGGAGTGGAAGAAGAAAGAATTCGCTTGGGTGGACCTGACTCCATTCCATTCACAGCTCCCTATTTGTCCCACCCTGGATCAAGTTTTTAATTTAACAAGACTGCATTTTGGGGGAAGTTTTCAACCCCATCTGTTTGGGGCCACAATGTGCCCCACCTGGTGGTGTAACTGATTTTTGAATTAACTGAGCTTTATTTCAGTACAATAGGGCAATTGTTTCATTGCTTTTAAGCACTAGGATTCTTGGAATCTGATGGGCAAAAAAATAAATCAGACTGCAACGTGCAGCTCTCTGAGCTGCTAATTGCATCTGACCCATTATCCTCCACAGCCCTGGTTCCAACTTTGACACGGCTGACTTGGAGTTTGAAATGTCGTTGGAAGGGCCGCTTTTGCAGGTCATCATACTGCAGTAAGTTCGTCCCTGGAACACTTTCTGAGGCCTGGAAAACAGAAGAAACTGATATGAGCAATTATCCCAGGATTGTGCAGCTGCTGGCATTTGGGGCTGGCGGACACAGCCACTGGCTCCTTCTCCCTCCAGCATAACCCTGGGTGGGGAGTGGGAGCAGGGAGGGTGATGGGCAGCCCTAGAGAAGTGTCAAACCACCATGTGTTCATCGCCACCAGAGCAAGCGCCGCTGGAGGCAGCGTCCCTCTTGCCACCCACCTCCCGCCTTTAAAAGCACGTAGCATTGGCAGGTAGCAGTTTTCCTTCCTTTACGGCTTTATCCTCCTCACAGGAGCTGTGCCCGCCACCCATAAAGCCTCTGAAGAGAGCACAGGGTTTATAAAGATTCACTTTCTTTGCAAAGTACCTCCCTGCCTGGGAGGCTCACCCAAAAGCTATAGCTGTGTTGCTCCCCGCTGGCTTCTCCCCAAGGGCCTGAGCACTGCCTTCAGCTCCACCCCCTGCAAGCACAGCGCTGTCCCAGAGGGGGCCCACCCTAGTACTGAACAGCGACTTTAAAAATAGAGCCAGCGAGAGTGCTTTTAAGGCATGGAGGTGGGTCCTGAGAAGAGAAAAGGGAGAAACCCGCGAGGTGCAGGTGAGGGAGGGACAGGGTGATTTCCAATTCAGGGAGAATCCTGGGGGCTCCCACGCAAGTGCAGCTGGGAAAAGGACCTAGATCCAAGGCCTACCTCTCTAGATGGGAAGAAAACGGGTCTTGGAAAGGCAGGGCTGCGGGACTCCCAGGAGGCAGGGCTACCAACAGCTCAGGACCACCTATGCGGGAACGGACCCAAGTGCCAAGGTCCCCATCACATTGGAATCCTCTGCTCCCAAGGCAGCAGTCACTCTGGGTGGGAGACACAGCAGTTCAAGCCCCGGCTTTGTTATATAACTCTTCTGCCTTGGTTTACAAAACTCTCAAATGGGGCAATAACAAGTAGCAACCACAAAAAAAGCATTGCTGGATTCCACACCCAAGCCTGGTGTGTAATAAACATTTGACAAATTCCAGGTTTGATCATTAGCATGCGGTCAGTCTTACCCTCTTGTTTGCTGAAAAAAGTCCAGGCTTGCTCAAAGTCCAGGCTTCAACCAGCAATATCAGGGCAGCACACGTGGAGGGAGGCCTGGCTTCCGGCGGATTAAGTTGCTAACTCTACAAAGCCTACCCTTGGTGCAGCAGACAAGAGAGCTACACCTGGGAGAGGGCAAAGGCACTAGCATCCCACGTGCCTCATCCTATGCACCATTGATCTTCGTAGGTGCAGCCTTGCAGAGCTTACTGCCCTTTCGGGGTTTCTGCTCCATTCCTTGCCAGGAGACATCACTTGGGCATCTTGGTCATACTGGGGCAGGACCCCTGCCCCCACTCTACTTTGACCTTACCCTAAAGATGAAGTCCACCTTAATCATGCTGTTTGCTGGTGTAATGGTTAATTTTCTGAGCCAACTTGACTGAGATAAGGAAGGCTCAGATAGCTTGTGAATCATTATTTCTGGGTGTGTCTGTGAAGAGGTCTCAGGAAGAAGTTAGCAGTTTAGTTGGTGGATTGAGTACGGCAGATGGCCCTCAGCAAGGTGGGTGAACACCATCCGACCCATCAAGGGCCTAAACAGAACAGGAAGGTGGAAGAAAGGAGAGCTCTCTCTATCTGAGCTGGGACACTCATCTTCTCCCAGAACTTTCAGAACATTCCCAGACTTCAGAACGCCTGGTTCTGGGCCCTTTGGACTCAACGTCAGCCCAGGTTCTCAGGCCCTCATGTGGACTGAGATTGACATCATTGGCATCCCTGGTTCTTCAGCTTGCACACGGCAGATCCTGGGACTCCTCGGCCTCCATCTTCACGCGAGCCGATCTCTCCAATAAGTCTCCTTCCTTACACTGACAAGTGTGTCCCATTGATTGTGTTTCACAGGAGAACCTGCAGAATACAGCTAGAGTGGACTCTGGTTCCTTTTCTCAGTGAGAACTCAGAAGACAATGTTTGTGTGAGGATTTAATTATAGCTCCCATGTGTATTTTAAAAAGGTGTAAGGCAACAACTTTGGCAGTACTGCAACAATCATCCCACCCATGTTCTCAGCTCAGAGATGTAGAAATGTACTGTTTGGGCCAGGTCTACACTGCACCTGGATCTCTATATTTGACAGTAAACAGAAGCACATGGAGTTATTAATTAGCATTTATGAGTTCATTAGCATTCATAAGTAATGTCAACACAAGATGATGAACTAAGCGAGATTGTTTGGGAAGGGGAGATGAAGGAGAAAACTTCTCCCTCTGCCTGGATTCACATAAATGTTACTTCCCCAGCCTCGACCCCCACCCAGGAGTCAGAAGAAACAAACACAAACACACAGGCCAAGCCAGTCAATTCCCTGTACGTGAGGGTGGCCTCTCCTGAGTTTCTGGTTCCCATTACTAAGCTACTTCATATTGAGTGGATTTGAGACTTGGTTTAAAGAAAACATACAGTAGCAATACAACCATCCAGGGTGGCCGCATGTGATTCTTTTTCATGAAATTTTCAAGTTAAAAGGAAATTCAGAGATCATTATATCATCCCCCCACACTTTAGGTAAGGAAACCTAGGTCATTTAGTTAATAGCAGAACTGGACCCAGCAGCTTCACTTCTCTACCTCTTTTCCTGTGACTCAAAAGGGATAGCACAGATACATCTGATTTCATGCTAAAAAGTCCATTCTGGGTCCAGTGTTCTCATTTCATTAAATAGTCATTTTTCTCCACCAAGAAGGCACACTTGTTTTATTCTGTCTGCCAACTCTTGGGAACCAGGCATCACTCACTTTCCCTTTGAGTCAATATTTCAGCCCACCTCCACAAGAATCAGTGTCAGCTGATGTCTGTACTTGAGTCTCTTCTGTGCAGCATAGCCCAGTCGATCACTGTGTGAACAACCGGGCTTATCATGGAAACAGGAAGGAGATCACATGAATCCAACACGCAGGAGATTGAAAGAGGCTTTAGGGAGGAAAGAAGGAAGGAGAATGGAGATCAAGTGAAGGAGGGGATAGAGATATGACTAGAAAAATTAGAAAGACCTAGAGGATTATCACTTCCCAGTTCTTCCATCCATTTAGAAATCTGGCCGTTTTATGCAGATCTTCGACATTTGAATTAAATTTAACAGTGGTTTTAATAGGTTAAAAATACCTTTTAAAGCTTTTCCCACATTTAATCTATACCAGGTGTTTTGCCAAAAAGAAACCACTCACAAAGCAAGAGTCCCACAATTTCAGTTGTAATACTTACTCTCCAAGTACTTACTTGTTTTACATAGTCTTTGCTACATTACATTTTTATCTAACTTTTAGAGGGTACCCTGAACCTCTCAATTATGATGGTTTCAAACTTCACTTTCAGTCGCGGAGCGTCATTCCAAGGCTCTGTGTGCAATGTGTAGGTTGACACTTTGGCCCACGTTCAAGCAACATCCAGCATTATGTCTATGCAGACTAGATGTGAAATGAGGGAAGACCAAGTACTAACCCAGGTTACAAACCGTTCTGGTTTCGGTGTATTGTCTGGACCCCTAATTAGGAACAGCTGACCCGAGTGGCACATCCCTACTGACATAACTTTTCAGTAATACCACATTTCTGCAAACAAGCACAGTTTCCACCCTAGTAGACTGGTTGCCATTCTCAAAGTCATTGATGGTTTTTTTTGTTTGTTTGTTTGTTTTTTGTTTTTTGTTTTTTGTTTTTTTTTTTTTTTTTTGACAGGCAGAGTGGACAGTGAGGGAGAGAGACAGAGAGAAAGGTCTTCCTTTGCCGTTGGTTCACCCTCCAATGGCCACCGCGGCCGGCGCACTGCAGCCGGCGCACCACGCTGATCCGAAGGCAGGAGCCAGGTGCTTCTCCTGGTCTCCCATGGGGTGCAGGGCCCAAGCACTTGGGCCATCCTCCACTGCCTTCCCGGGCCACAGCAGAGAGCTGGCCCGGAAGAGGGGCAACTGGGACAGAATCCAGCGCCCCGACCTGGACTAGAACCCGGTGTGCTGGCGCCGCAAGGCGGAGGATTAGCCTAGTGAGCTGCAGCACCGGCCAATGGGTATTCTAATCTATCAGTACATGTTTTGCATGGTTATTAGTGAGGGAAAAAAAATAAGAAGCTGAAAGCTATTCCTATTTCATATTTGATTGACCATTAGATTCTACCTGAACTTCAATGTTGGCTTTTAGCTTGGTCAGGATCTTGTTGCCAAAGTAGTTTGCAGGTCTGCTTATCTTCTTTTTTTTTTTAATGATTTATTTATTTATTTGAAAGTCAAGTTACACAGAGAGAGGAGAGGCAGAGAGAGAGAGAGAGAAAGGTCTTCCATCCGATGGTTCACTACCCAAATGGCTGCAATGGCCGGAGCTGTGTTGATCTGAAGCCAGGAGCCAGAAGCTTCTTCCGGGTCTCCCACGTGGGTGCAGGGGACCAAGGACTTGGCCATCTTCTACTGCTTCCCCGGGCCATAGCGGAGAGCTGGACAGGAAGTGGAGCAGCCAGGTCTCGAACCGGTGCTCATATGGGATGCCAGCGCTTCAGGCCAGGGCATTAACCCACGGCGCCACATTGCCAGCCCCAAACTTATCTTCTAATGAGTGTACTTCAAAAAAGTTCATAGGAAAATGGAATTAAGCAATAAGTTTATTTTCATGCAAAAAAATTGAAATCCATGCATAGTTTTTTCATAATATTCATTTTCCCTGAATTTTCTTTTTTTTTTTTTCCCTGACAGGCAGAGTTAGACAGTGAGAGATAGACAGAAAGAAAGGTCTTCCTTCCATTGGTTCACCCCCCAAATGGCCACTATGGCTGGCGGGCTGTGCCGATCCTAAGCCAGGAGCCAGGTGCTTCCTCCTGGTCTCCCATGTGGGTGCACTCGGGCCATCCTCCACTGCCATCCTAGGCCACAGCAGAGAGCTGGACTGGTAGAGGAGCAACCGGGACAGAATCTGGTGCCCCAACCGGGACTAGAACCCAGAGTGTCGGCGCTGCAGGCAGAGGATTAGCCTAGTGAGCCACGGCGCTGGCCCCTGAATTTTTTAAAGAGTCCTCAAACATGCTAGTTTTTCCTGATTTATTTTTCCTTTTTTGACCACCAGTTCATCACCAGTTTGCATACTGCATAATCCTTAGAGTACATTGCCTTTGTTAAATTCCCTTGGGATGCTGAAATCTTGGATTTTGTGGATAGGGTTATGTATAACCTTGTGTGGATCCTCTGTCTTCAGAATTATCATGAGTAAATTCTTATTTGACTCAGAAAAGTGTCCCATGATGAGAAAGACTTTCTGAGTACCATCGACATATTTGCTTTCCGTGGACTGTATGTACCCTGGTCTCCCTCACAAGGCTCAGCCTAGGCATCACCTCCTCCTGGAGTTTTCCTTTACTGTCCCTTCCCTTCCACTGCACAAGCCTTCATTCCTCTACGCTCACCTCTACCACTGCAGTTACCAGAGTGTTTCTAATCATTTAGTTAAGTGTCTTTTCCCTTCACTTGACTGGGAATTTGTTCAAGGAAAATGCTATGTTTTATATCTTTTAGTCATTTTCTTGTCCCTGTACCAAGAACAAACCCTAATACACAGTAGATGGTTAATAAGTGTCCAATGGTTGGTGAATAGTCTTCAAACACTATGAAAAGGCTATGGAATGATAGTAAATGCCATCCTGCAGCCTAACCTGGTATAAATGGAAGAACTAATTTTGAACCAAATGAAGAGAGAGCATAAAAGGCAAAAAGGCGGAGCCACTAAGAGCAGGAATATCTGTCCCCACCAGACACAGCCCCTTCCACCATAGCTGAGGTCAACTATATTGGCAAATGGTCTCAGCATTGTGACTGCTATCAGTATCTCCATCTTCTCATGACCACTTTAGATTCCCTCTACCCTCAGCTGGCATCACTTCGGGTCTGAGTGATACACCTTGCATGACCCAAACCCTTATCCTTGAGGTTTCTGTGCCACTTAACTTATTCTCAGGCTACCATCAGCACATTTACCATCCAAACTGGGTAGGAAAATACCTAGACACTCAAGTGTAATGGTCACTGAGTTTGAGTGTACACTTCATCCTAGAGGACTGTGACTAATTCTCATAGATCCCATCCCCAAGCTGGTACCTCCACTGTGATTTCAACAGCCCCTTACATAACTGTAGGAGACCGGGTATTCTTCTAGATGGTGATATCTGAGATAGGGCCAATGAGTCCCATGGCCATGTGTCCACTGGTGCACTCCCCTTGCCATAAAGTAGGCCCCTTGGTTGTGACATGACGTGATGTGGGATCCATGTTGATGAGTCAGATACTCTAATCCCTGAGATGGTGGTACATGCTGAGGCTCTGCAGCCAGGCAGGAAAAATCCCATTTTGAAATAGTGTTTTCTCAAGTTCAAGTGAATTGTTGTTCCTTACCACTAAGTGGCTCCTTGGAGGCCACTACCCTCTTTCAAAGACAGTGTCATATTGGGAATGGTTCTCTGTGGCTGGCAGTCAGACATTTGGCAGCAACAAGAACTACACTATTAGCTTGGTGAGTAGAGCCATGCAGTAGACCCATATATAGCTCCCACCCCTGTCATTGTGGCTACTCCATTTATGCACTCATTGTGCCAGCACTGGTGTGATCCATATATGAGACCAGCTTATGTCAACTAGCCCAGTCATTCTATCTCTTTGGTTGTTTAATTCCTCTTCTGTGCTGCATAATTTATGGAGTGGGGGTTAACTGGTGATACAAAGATCTTCACACTTCATGCCCACTCCTATGAGAGAACTTCCCCAGATATCCTGTCTTCTTCTTTCCAGAATTTTGACCACTTGGATAACCCATTTGCCATTTCCCATAAGTTTACACATTCTCGGGGCCAGCCCTGTGGTATAGCCGGTAAAGCTCAGCCTACAGTGCCAGCATCCCATATGGGAGCTGGTTCAAGTCCCAGCTGCTCCACTTCCAATCCTGCTCTCTACTATGGCCTGAGAAAGCAGTAGCAGATGGCCCAAGTCCTTGGGCCTCTGCATCCACATGGGAGACCCAGAAGAATCTCCTGGCTCCTGGCTTCAGATCAGCCCAGCTCTAGCCGTTGTGGCCACTTGAAGAGTGAACCAGAAGATGGAAGATCTCTCTCTCTACCTCTGCCTCTGCCTCTCTGTAACTCCACCTTCCAAATAAATAAATAAATCTTTTTTTAAAAAAAAATTTATACATTCCCTTTTTTACAGAAAGAAACTATAAAGGACATTCATTTCAGTATAGCAGGTTAAGTCCACACTTGGGAGACCCACATCCCATATGGAATGAAGCGCCAGTTCAAGTCTTGGAAACTCTGCTTCTGATCCAATTCCCTGCTAATGTGCCTGGGAAGCAACAGACGATTACTCAAGTACCTGAGCTACTGTCACCCACATGAGAGACACAGATGGGGTTCTGGCTCCTGGATATGGCCTGGCCTAGTCCAAGCTGTAGCGGCCATTTGAGCAGTAAACCAGCAGATGAAGGATCCATTCCCCACCCCCTTCTCTGTCACGATTCCTTTCAAATAAATATTTTTTAGTGGATAAGAAGGTGCACCACTTGAACCTGTACTCCTGGAGAGGATTTTCACTAATTGGCAACTTCAAGATCACCCCTGAGTAGGGCTACAATGCAGTGGCCAACCATTTTCAGATTACCCCCATATACTAGATCAATATACTCACAAACCAAGCTTGGCTTTTTGTGTGTTCTAACAGTTGGCCAGAAGGGACCCCCATGCAGCCACAGAAGTGCACTGAGAGAGAAGTAATGTGACAATGGTAGCTGAGAACCAGGGGGCTGGACCACCTGCTCATGGAGTTGCTTTCCCCTTTGCTTCTGCTCATTCTTAGCCTTAAATGTGCCCTTTCCATCTCTAAATGGATTACTTCTTGGGATTACCCACTGAAAATTCTGACTTGTTGGGCCAGACAGAAACCAGTTTATGATGGCGAGTTCTCACCTCATAATCATTTGATGACTAATAGGCAGAATCCCAAAGCATACCAGGAGCTGCTTTTCAAACTGCATATAACGTGTGCAATCTCTCCTCTGGGCCCTCCTACTGAGCACAGTCACTTGGTGTGTTCTCCCTTTGCAGCACTTCCACGCTGTCGTGCCCATTTCTCTGGGCTTTTCATCCTTTCTCCCACCAATTGTCATGGTAATTCATTTCTATTTCATTTCATGTGAACTTTTTCTCCAGGTTTCTCAGAGTCATTCTAGCAGTTTATTGGTTAGAGCCCAGGATCTTTGTCAGACGGTAAATCCTGTATCCCAGGAGAGTGCTTGCATACTGATAAATTTTCCCTTGTGTGACTTTATATTCCATCTACCTCAAGCCAGTATTCTCAGAATCCAGTTCTCTAAATGATGTTTCATATCCTTCCAGTTCCTGTTGGCCAGGTCCTGCAGCTCCTCCAAGATATAGTACATTTCCTCCCCTAGCAGGGCCAGCATCTCCCAGCCAGGCAATGTTATTATTTAACCCTATTTGTTAGTCTGGCTGCCAAGAGAAGGAATATGAGGGCAGGTCTGGAAGTAAGGAGGAAGCATTTGTCTTGCAAGGCAGATGCCTCTACATCTTTCCTAGCTAGGCAGCCATAATGCCAACCTTTGTCAGAGAGCAGTAGGCCATTTCTGCAGGCCCAGAAAGTTTGGGGGAATCTAAAGTGTATCAACTTAGATATCATCATCTAATATCTCAAGGTCTGGTTCTCTCCCAGTAAGAACCCAGTCTAGCATAGCACACTTACCCAGACTGAGCATTCAACCTTCTGTGAAACTCTGACAACCTTATGATTAAGCTCTGGCCCTGATATCAATCTTTCCTGTGTCCTAACTATAGGCTATGGAGCTCCCTTGATAGCAAATCAGTAAGAGCTTCTGGTTTTCACATTAATTGCCTTCTTTTTCCAAAGCATTCATTGCTCCCAGTAATGGTCATCCAATGCCATTGTTCGTATAATTACTGTTTTCCCATAGTTCCCATTTGGAACTCATACATTAACCCACTAATACAGTCCCTTCAGTCAGCGTTTCATTCTAGTTCAACAGTGGTACTTTGTGCTTGGATCTGTCGCTACTCCACCTACCCCCAGGAAAGGGCTCCCATTACCAAAGGTTAACAGGTGATGAAGCTCCAGCATTCTATCTTAACATCACCTTTCTTGGACCATTCCTGACACCAACCTTGAATCAGAGGATTGTGTACAGGAGTTTTATGAGTGTGTGTTCTTGGGGATTATCATTTGTAGAAGGGAAAGAAATAGGACCTGGTAACAGGCGAAGTCAGGTCACAACCATAGTCACAACAAAGGCTCCAGGCAACCTCACAGACAGCTCTGAAGTTGGCTTGTGCCTAGGAGCTGTCCTAAATTGCCATGAGGTAGACAGATCCTCATACCCCTGCAACACCAATCTTTGTGTGCAGGCTACCCAGCAAAGTGGGGTGTGACATGGGGTAAAGAGGCCCACTTAAGCAAAGCACAATTCAGTTAGCAGCACTCAAAGCAGTTGGAGAAGTAAGTCCTTCAGTACTGAAGAGAGTGACCACTCCAGAACCCAGCTCTCAGCCTTATTAATTATATGACTTTGAGTAAGTCAGTCATGGTCTATGGGTCTTTGTTTCCTGATTAGTAAAACGGAAATGACAAAAACGCTTACCTCCTAGCACTGTCATGGAGTTGAAATGAAATAATAATGCAATGCACCTCAGTGCAGAGCCTGGGACGTAAGAAGGTTTTTTCAGTGATAAGAAGCTTAGAGCTCATATGGGATGCTGGGACTAAATCATAGGGTACAACAGAAAGAGCTGCTGAATTATGGGCAGGAGGAGCTTAGAAGAAGTGAAAATCAAGGAAGCACAGCAGTTCCCAAGAGGAGATGGTCCTTGCGTAACGGAGTTTAGAAAGTTCTGACAGGAGGAAATGTCTTCCAGGTGAGATACTCACAGGAGCAGAGGCCCGAGAGACAAGCATGGCCTTTGTGGGCTGAGGAGGAAGTCAGCCTCGCTCCTGCCCAGACGCAGACGAGGAGGAGGTGGAGAATGGAAAGGTTAAAATCCCGGCAGGGAGGCTGGCCTTGTGGTGTAGCAGAGTAAGCCCCCTCCTGCAATGCTGCCGGTATCCCATATGGGCGCCAGTTGGAGTCCAGATTGTTCCACTTCCAATCCTGCTCCCTGCTAATGCGCCTAGGAAAGCAGTGGAGGATGATGGCCCAAGTGCTTGAAGCTCCTAGTTTGCCTCAACTGTTACAGCCAATTAAGGAGTGACTCTGCAGATGGAAGATCTCTCTTTCTGTAGCCTCCCTCCCTCCCATACCTCTGCCTTTCAAATAAATAAAATAAATCTTTTTTAAAAATACAGACAGGGATAGGCATTTGGTATAACAGTTATGATCCTAGTTAAGATGTCTGCTGTATTGATGTTCCTGGGCTCTTCGTACCCAGTTCCAGCTCCTGTTTCCAGATTCCTATTAATGCGTACCCTGGGAGGCAGCAGGTGATGGCTCAAGTGGTTGAGTCCCTGCCACCCATATAGGAGACTCAAATTGCATTACCAGTTTCTGGCTTCAGCCCAGCCCAACCCCAGCACTTGCAGGCATTTGAAGACTGAACCAGCAGACGGGAGATTTTTGCAATCTCTCTCCCTCCCCTCTTCCTCTCTTTCTCTTTCTCTGTCTCTCTCTGTCTCTCTCTCTCTCTCTTCTGCCTTTCACATAAATAGATTTTAAAAATTAAAATTAAAGGGGCTGGCCTTGTGGCTGCCACCTTTAATGCCGGCATCCCTTAGGGGTACCAATTCAAGTCACAGCTACTCCACTTCCAATCCAGTTTCCTGCTCATGGCCTGGAAAAAGCAGTAGAGGATGGCCCAAGAACTAGGGACCCTGCCACCCATGTGAGAGACCCGGATGAAACTCCTGGCTTTGGTCTGGCTCAGCCCTGGCTGTGGTGGCTATCTGTAGCATGAATCATCAGATGGATGATCTTTCCTCTCTCTCTCTCTCTCTCTCTCTCCTCACTCTGTGTAACTCTTTCAAATAAATAAATAAAATTTTTAATTAAAATTAAAAAAGAAGTCTAGGCAAAAACAACAGTTCTGGACACCCCAAAAGACCACAGTTCAGCTGGGCTCCGAATTGGCTCAAAGGCCATCCCTGAAGAATGGAATGTCTTAGGAGGAGCAGGAATAGGACAAAGAGTAAGACATGAGACAGAGGGACAAAGAGGAATGATGGACAGATGGAGACATGTGGAGGAGAGACAAGGCTGCAAACAAATTGGGGACTAAAAACCCATCCACGCAGTGTAAGAAAAAATAAGAACTGAAGGAGCATGTAGAGTAAACAGAGCTTTCAGAAACGACGGTCTTTTCAGAAGCTCCAATTCAACGAGCTAGAGTGTTCAGCTGTGTAGCTTCCAGAGAAAACAATACAGATACAATTATTAAGAAGCCAGTGTTTTGCTCTGTTATAAATAGTTCTGAATCAATGTCCCTTCCCAAAATGCCTGCTATTCCAACAGGTGCAATATTATACCATCTGCCCAACAAAAGAATCTAAATGTCACAAACTTCCTAAAAACTATAATTGACTACTTAGGACCCATGATTATTATGACAGTATTTAATAATTTATATTTGTATAGCATGTAGGGGCATAGAAGTGAGTTACAAACGTTAACTCTCTAACTCACACAATAACTCCTTAGAAAGACAGGAAGCTTGACACTCCCTTCTTAACAGATCCACTCATTCAACAAACATTGATTGGGTTTCTACAGGGTAGGCACTGTAATGACAGGGAAATCTGGCTGCGTGGAGTTTGATTCACACTGGCGAGGGCAGGCTCTGCCAGCCAACATGAGCACCTCCCACGAGCAGGAACCACCACTTTTCCTCTCTCAATTCCTAGGGCCCAGCTCTGCCCTTGGGAAAGAACAGCTATTCCAAAAATGTTTGTAGGTTTTTAAATAATATGAAATACCCAGAATCAGTAATAAGTCTACGGTACTGTTGTTCAAAATCTAAACCCAGAAACTTGAATTCTAAGCTTTTTTGGCCACTGGAAATCACTTCCTGGGGAAACCCCTAATCTAGCTCTCTGTCTGCTCTTTGAGATGATAAAACATTCACTCATGCTCTGAACACTGTGAATTGTGCGACTTCCATCGGCCTTTTCAGTCACAGGGGACAAGGTCAAGGCTGAGGCTGGACCCCACACTAAGATCTGCTTTCTTCTTCAAAATTGTTGGCTTCTATAAAGACTTTTATATTGTGTGGAAAAAACAGAATTCTGGGTCTAGAAATCACTCCAAGTCAATATCCTCTTGTTAGTCTGAGTTGGATGTGGGAAAGTTCCATTTGGCAGCTACGAAGTCGCGACGCCTAGCAAATGGCCAGCCCTAAAGAGAACTAAATCAGACACTGGGTTTCTCTGACTCAGCCCCCGGCCCCTGCCCAAGGTCCCACTGTGTGGGTGAAGCCCTGCTCCAGCAAGTCTTTGCAGGTGTCTGGTAATTTAACCCCCACACACAGGCTCCAGAACAACCCACCGTGTGCCACAGCAAAGTACTGGTAAACTGGAAAAAGAAATGGTCACACAAGTGTGTGCCCAAATCTTGCAACTACTCCCCCTCCCACATCTCAAGGTGGACGCCATTAAAAAGCAAGCTTGCTAATACCTTGAAAGCATCCTTTGTTCTCAGAGCTAAGGCCAGGGTGGCACGTGGCCCCAGTCACAACAGCAGAATCTCCCCAAGTCTGCAGACTGAAGTGGCACCAAAAGGTCTAAGTACGCTGACCTGGAACTATTGCCCTTGGGATAGTCACGGCCCATGGGCTATTTTCACAAGTGTCAAAAATCAGGCCCCAGACACTCACTAGGCTAGAGCATGCCCTAAATTAGTTGTTGGCCATTTAAAGTACACAGGTTATAATTTCTCTTTACCCTTGGGCTCCCTAACTCATTGCTCAAGGCATGACCACATGAGCCCCCACTCTCTAACAAGCTTCAGATGCATTATTTGCAAACAGTGCATCTGAAGAGGACCAGAGAGGCCAAAGAAGAGGGTTGGGCTTCCCTCATTCTTTCAAAAATATGTCCTAAATCTCTTGGCTGAATTTTCCAGAAAAAAAAAAAAAAAGAATCTCAATTTCTCTCTTCTGCTTTTCCGGGGAGGAGGGCAGCACAGTCTGTCTATGGCTGAGCCCACAGTTGTACATGAAAGTTAATATTTCCAGGGCCCTGCGTGGGATACCTTTCCCAGAATTCATGTTCTCCATGGGAAACTGAAATAGCGCATGAGAGTTACCCTAAGTAGATTTAAATAATTAAATTCAAAAATTCTCAAACCACTTGCTGTTTCAAATTTATTTCTTTAATAACAACTCAGACTCGGCAACAGACTGGATTAAGATTTCATTTATTCGAAATTTAAGGTATATCCAGCTCTGGGTGTTGTTTTTAAGTATTTAAGGGGAAATTTGTGTTTGGTGAAAATGAAGAGACTGTAGCATTATAAATTCATTTCCTCTATTAGAAGCAGGGCCGCGCCTGCACGCTGCAGCTGTGCCAGGAGGCAGTCCCCACAGGCTACAGGGCGAGTTGCACGGAGACAACCCCTGGTTTCCCCAGTAGGGGGGCCTGGCCAGTTCCACACCCCGGGCGAGGACTATTGGCTCCCTCGTGCCAGGCAGCCGGGGCAGGATCTTCCTGGGGTGGTTTTCATGTGGCCAAGCAAAGCATCCTTTGGGATTCCAGGGCAACTTCCAAGGATCTATTTTCATCTGTGACCTCAGACCACGCCTTGCACCAGGCCCCAGAGATGGGAGGCCACTGCAGCCTGAGCCCAGTTCGCTGACCTCTGAAATAAGCCGCCTGATCCATTCAGCAAAGCAGAGAGCAACTCAGAAAACAGGTGTTCCATGGCAGGTACCAGCCCCCCGGTACTGACTATTCATGCTAACAATTTTACAAACAAGTGAGTTTCTTATACATTCATCGCCACCCCCAGGCATTCATATTCTTTTTAAGTACAGAAACCTTAATTAGATTTTGACCACAGACCCGGATTTGACTTACCCTGACAGGGTTTCCATTAGTGTAATCTGTGGGGGAATTCACTGTTTTAACATCTGTGTGCCTGAGGCCTATCTCACATTTACTGCAAAACTCTGAAAAGCCTCTCTTGTACGGCTGGATGTTTCCTCATGCTCCCAATTTCACAGAAGTCATTTCAGCACCAAACGGTAATTAGCAAAGGGATGGGCCTCAGCTGACATGAATGCAATTTATTGTTTTCCACGAGGCCCTGAACCAAGCAAACAAAGAACACAGTCGAGCTGTCTGGCATTTTATTAACTTGTATTGTGCAGTGTACCTTACTGAAGGGAGATCTTCGAGAGAAATGCAGCCGTTTGTTGTGTGGCAACACGCAGACTTTGGAAGAATATTAATTTCAGTTCAATTAGGCAAGTTTTGTGGTACCTCGGCCTGTAATACAGGACAGCCACTTTTATAATTATCTTCCGTATTAACTTTATCATCACCAGACTTTTGCATAAATGCAACCTTTCATCTTTAAAATGCCAACACTTCTTCAATTTTGGCAACCGTACAGCACAGCTAATTATTTGCTCATTATGTGTGGTTAACTGATGAATCATTAATAAATGAATGAATGGCTAATATATTTTTACGGTAATTGGAGATATAACTGATTGCAGACTTCCTTAGCTTCTCCAAACGGCGCTGAATGAGCAGTGGCTGCCTAATTGTTTACAGATGATATTTATGCCCCCACCCAGCGTTTCCCACACTTGTGGTTGATCACTGGCAAATTCTCATCAGTCCAGGGTGGCAGCTCGCCGAGCACCAGTCTGGGCAGAGGGGAGTGGGCGGCAGCCTGACCACGCTCCCTTTATTGCGTTTCTGTCACCTCATTTGTTTCAGCTCAGCTGACACGTAGCCATGTATGGGCCTCATGACCATTTGCTAGCAATTGGAAGACTGCTTGTGGACTGTATTTGCCTAAGCGTTGGCAGGGCCACGGCTGTGACACTGCTGTGGTTAGCCCTCATCAGAAACATAGAAAGACTCAGATGCTGACACACAAACACTCGCACCGGCCAGCTGCCACTTGTCTTGTTTGGCACATGCAGGGCAGTGGCCACCCAGCCTGGTGTCTCTGTGGTTGAGAAGCTAAAGGAGACCCTTTGCAAAGTTTGGGCAAGAAGCCTGAAGTTCAGTGTGCACCATTGACAAAGGCCCAGAAAATTAAAGCAACCAGAGATCCTGTGACTGCCTTCCCTGACTCCCCACTCTCCACGGCTGGTTCAGGGGTTTGGAGAGGAACTGCCAGGTTACAAAAATCAGATCGATCGGATGCCAAATCAGTCAGCACCTATAGGTTAAAAACAAAGAGTCTGTATTTGTTGACAATTCTTGTGAAAATGAAAGATAGAACTCTGGCCAAATCCAGCTTGTGTAGCTTCATACCAACAGACAGAAGATCAAGTTAAAAATGCAGAGGAGATTACCAATTCTTAATTATAATTATTTAACCAGGTGGGTAGTTTCTCCTAATGAACATTTCCATGAAAACAGAATAACTAATGACAGCCTTAAAGAAGCCTTTGTCTTTCCATGTACTAATGATCACATCTATAAATATGCAGCAAGGCCCCCGTGTACATTGCTAATGATAAGTAATTAAGCACCAGGCGTGGGAAGCCAGTGAAAAGGGTCATGTTAATGCAAGAGAGGAAATTAAAAATGCAATAAAATAAGTTGCCTAGAAAAGATTAAATAAACTTCTGGCTTCTCCTCCTTCCAGAAGGAAAAAGAACCGTTTCCCCGTTCTCACATGAAAACCTCGTCGGGTCATTCAACAGCTGGTTATAAAGTCAGACAGTACAAGCCACGCGCTTGTTCTCTGCCCCCATCCCGGTGGCACCCCGTAGGACTGCAGGCGGAGGGTGTGGCTCAAAGCAAAGGGTACTTTGGGTTACTGGAAAAGAAGGGCCCCTTAGAAAAAGGAAGCAGTCGGCCATCAAAGCCGGGTGCCTGCCTGGGCCAGGGAAGCTGGACTTTGGTATTGCCAGGGTACCACTTGTTTATAAGGCCCCGTTGACCTGCCTGAGTTTTTTTCTCAGCTTCTGGGTGAACAGAAAAAACAAGACAGACGCGTTTTCCCATAGAATTAAACAACGTCCCTCCTCCTTCGCGACGTCGGCTTCCCCGCTGGGACCGCAAGCTCCTGGGCGTGAGCCTGGGACTGGGACTCTGTACGCCTTGGCACCTGGGCTGGCACAATGCCGCGGAACACGGTAACCAACACTCAAGGCGGGTCCGTTTGTCATCAGCCCCTTCAACACCATTTCCAATCACAGCAGCCACGCCCCCATCTCCCAAACCCTACACCGCAGCCACTTGCTCTCATTCAGTTCCCAAGGAAGGTCCAGATTCTCTCTCGAGGATGTATCATCACCAAAAGGAACAGAAAAGTGAGGCTGTGAGGAAAAAGACTGGTCTTTGGAAAACAAAAACCAACCACCTCGCGCAGTTGGCTGCGAGCCTGGCGTTCAGGGAGTGAACAGGCGTCCCAGCATTTCCTCTGAGCCTGCAAGACACACGCAATGACTGCGCCGCCCTGGAGGCAGACGCTCTTCGCTGGGGACGATTTCGATTCTTTTTCAGAAGTGTCTTCGTCGAGCTCTCAAACCACTTAATATGTTTTCTCTCCTACGTCTGGCACTCGCTGATCTATCTGCAGCCTCTCTCTCAAGGCCCGACCAGTCCCCATCTCTCAGTAGGTGAAGCTCACTTCCCACAAGTCCTGTTTTTTGGTGTTTTTTTTTCCTTTTTTTTTTCCTTTCTTTCTAAACGATTTCCCCTCCTTTTTTTTTTTTTTTTTTTTTTTTCTCTCTCCCTTAAGCTAAGTTCTACGAGACAGGTCGGGGCTTGGCTGCTTCCGCCTAGGTTCAAGACTCCTTCTGAATTCAAATGAATCACTTCCTTTCACATACACTCTTCCACAAGGCCACACTTCTTTTGTTATCACCCTGTTGTCATCGCAGGCCTGCGCGGCTCTCATAAAGGCAATTTAGTACCTGACATTCGAGCCACGCGTGCGCCGCGGCCCAGATTTGCCTCCCAAGCCCGCGGCCTGCGGGGAGGCGGCGGCGGCCGCGGGGACACCTGAGGTGCCTCCTGCGTCAACCCGGCAGGCGGGGCGCGCCGGCTGCGGAGCCGCCCTGCCCTCGCGGCGGCGGCGGCGGCGCCACTCGGCGGGCTTACCCTGACCCCCAGCGGCCGCCGCCGTCACCCGGGCCGCGCCGCGGGCCCCGGACGTCCTCCCCGCCACACACAAGGGACCGCGGGGGCACCGTTCGCTGTCGTGGACAATGAAGACGAACTTGGGTTCTCAGCCCCCGAGGGACATTTCGCAACTGCAAGTTTCACAACTCAGTGCCCTGGGAAGCCAGACCGACAGTTTCCCCGAGCTTTCGCGCCACACCTCGCGCCATTTGCGGTGGAACCTCCCCCTCTCCGGTTTCTCCGCCTGGGGTGGGCGGGGGTCCCCGCCGGGTCCCGGCCCGGTGCTGCCGACTCAGCACTTTCTCAACCGTGCAGCGTGGCGCCCCCAGCCCGGGGGCGAGGAGGCTCCCGCCGGCCTCTGCGCACCCGCCTGCCTGCCCCAGCTGTTTCATGGTGTCAGCCAGCGGAGTCCTACAACCCGGAGGCAAGCCTCCGTGTCTGCGAAGGGCGATGGAGGTAGCGAGCAAGCCTGACCCGGGTGGGAGCCTTGCGCGGCCAGCAGCAGCTCCAACACAGGACGCCCAGTTATGCAGAGACATGGCTGCTACAAGCATGTCCCAAATGTGGCGTGAGGCGTGTTTATACCGAGAAGTATGGTTGGCCTATCAGAAATTCAGATTGAACTCGAGGACCCCTATTTCATCTGAGACCCTTCCTCGCTGAGAAAAGAGGGGTTCTGTCTGAGGATTTCACAGCTCAGCTTCTGACCAGCTCCACCGACAGTTTGAGGCATCTGAGTTGGACAAGGATTTCTTTAACGCACAATGGCCTGAATTTGGCTTTTGGGCAGCCTATCGAGGGTGGGGGGATTGGGGGAGGTAGATCAACCTCCTTGACCTTAGCCTGCTTCTCAGCCCAGTTCCCCTTTCTCCCTCCCTGCCCTGAAGGGGACTTTACCCACAGCCAATCTTCCCAAAGTGCCTCCCTGTGTCCTCGCTCACAGATGTTAAACCAAAGGTCAAAACCAAGGTGATGACTTTTAGGGGTAACAGATTAAACTGCAGCTGGCTCTTCAAGGGCTAGGGGTGGCTACCTCTGAACTCCCGTTTGTACCCAATGAAATGTAAAAAGGGTCAGAAAATCAAGTTTTGAATGACTATTATCTTCCACTTGCAAAAGGGGGGCTATTGCCTTGGGAATACAGTCTGTATCTGTTACCGACAGCTCTGAAAACCACCTCTGCAAGCTTGTCAGTTAGACCAAATGTTAAATGGAAAATATTTGGCGGGATTTAAAATTAGACCCGTGCACATTACTTACAGATGTTTCCATGCAAAACACTTGAAACTGAACCACATCAAGTCATAAACCCCACAATGGTGTATTTTTTTATACCCTAAGTTAATTTTTATTATATAAGTAGCCATATGAAGAAGGTATTGCATACTGCTTAAATTAAATACGGAGGAATGAAACCAGCAGTATCCCTTTACAGCATATGGAACCAGCAAATCAAATTACAAAGCTTTCCACATCTCATTAACTGCAATGAGTACAGTGAGTTTTCTAATAAGTCACATCTTTTTCATGTGAGTGGTGAGCAGTGACTTATTGTACGAATTCACGGGATGACCCTTGTGCTGAAATTAAGAACTAATCTAAAATGGGCAGGGTCATCTGGTCAAGCCTGATCATAACATTTCCTCATTATTGTTTTAGTTGGCATTGAAGCATATGTTTTCCTGGTGCCCCAGCAGAAAAATGCCTTTGATAATTTCACTGACAGCAAATAACCCACACACTGCCATTTAATGAGTTCAGGCAGGATTAGCTGACAATAAAGAATATAGTATAAATGTTTTTATTAGAACGGATTTATTTTTTAGCTGAAAAAAAGAGAGAGAGAGAAGTCACATGGAAATGCTGAGGCGACTTCTAACCCTGCGATAGCCCTGTTTGTGGCGCAAGTGAAAAAGCAGAAAAAGGAGCCCAGAGCCCAAGAGCCAGAGCCAGGGCTGCCCGAGCTGGTGCTTCGGGCTGCAAATGGTGAAAGGCAAATAGCAGCTGGAACCCACACTCAGACGGCTGGTTCCTCCTTTGCACAACAAGAACAAAATACTTCTACAATTGCTCATCATGTGGCCTTTGGTTGAGATGAATTACCAATTTACACCCTCTTGTGTTTGGAGAGAAGCAAACTGTGCTCTTTTGAGGCGAGAATCAGGAACCTAAAATCATTCAAAACTTCTTGTTTGTGAGGCCAGAGTGAGGCCAAAAATCCATTTCCCTCTGTGCTCTAAGCCCTTTCAATGGGGAGTTTCTCACCATCTGCACTAATAAGTATGGACTGGTGTGCGTATAACATACGAGGAGGGGAAGGGAAGAGGGAAAGGATTTTAAATGGTTGCAAATTGCTCTCCTGCTGAGATAACAGCGGTTTGCATGGGAGCCTCAGTTGTCACACATTAAGAATGGGCATTTGGCTGCTTTTCACGCAGCTGTGAGAGAAGGGCTATGTTTCAGAACTACCAGCGAGGAATGGGCTCCGGAGTGCTGGCTGAGGGAGATGGGCTTTCCAGCGGCATCCTGCCCGGAGCTCCAGCAGGACAGGCGACAGGAGAAGCAGGCCAGCCCCTGAGGCTGGGAGCAAAGGCCTCACTGAAGCCCTAGGATGGAGACACGCAGGCCATAAGCGCCAAGGTCCAGAGTTGGAGGCAAAGCCAGGTCAGTGCAGCCCACTGTGCAATCAAGTTACCCTTGAGGTCAAGGTGAATTTCCTGAGGACCTGGAGGCCTAAGACTGGCCCCTAGGCACAGTGGTCATGGGGAAAACTCCTTCTTGGGAAGAATGCAAAAGCCAGCAGTGAGAAAAGCACAAGATGAGAGCCAAGTGCCTGGGAGTTGGCAGAGCCGAAGGAGACCCAGAGGGCTCCTCCCAGACAGAAGGAAGTGACTCCCTTTCTCTAACCTGATGCGTAACTGTGGGTGCTTTGGAGAGACTGCCCGGTGAGACAGGAACACGTGTGGCAGCCTCAGTGGGTGTGGCATGGCCAGGACATCAGCAAATGCACTTGGGGCATCACTGAGGACTGTGAGAGACTTCTGGCCAAAAGCTCTCCAGTTACATCCTCCAGCATCTGGCACAGCTCAGAGATGGGAGTGCAGAGCCCAAGTCACCCACCTCCCGCTCCAATGCTCAGAACACAGTGGAAGTGGGGTATGGCTGGGAAGCACGGGGAGTCAGAAGCCTGGAGTCCAAGGGGGCAGGTGAGGAACCCAGCAAAGTGTCAGCTCCCGGGCCCAAGCAAGAAAGGAGCATCAGGCTGGGAAGTTGGAGGCCAGGAAAGAGCCCCAGGGAGAGGTGACTGATGAAGCAGCTGTGGCTGAGCCCACCAACGAGAAGGCCTTGTTGTAGGTGCCGAATCTTCGGGAACACCCACAGCAGGGATGGGGTGGAGGAGCCATTAAACACATAACTGATGCCCGGTGAGAAGGGATTGCCAGTTCCCACCGCAAGCAACTGTTCAGGAAAATTATACATGGTTCACCCATCATGTTGTTTTCAGTCTTCAAAATGAAGCCCGTGTTAAAGCCTTTCTCACCTAATTTCACCCTTCAGTAGTCAGTGAGCCTGCCAAGCCCACGCAGACCCTGGCTCCCTAACTGGAACCTAGACAAGGACCATCCTTAGCATTGCTAGGTAACAACAACAAACTAATATTTGCACAACCTCACAGTTTACACAGTGCTGTCATAACTTTTCTCACTTGCCCTTCATTACGAGGCTGTGAAGAAGGTAACTTACCCATCACCAGGGAGTGAGAAGAGACAGAACTCAGAGCTAAGGCTTCAGATCGCAAGCCCGGTATACCTTGGGTGACAGCAAATAACCTTCCTGTACTTGTCAGATCACACCGTGCCCCGGCAGGCTGCGGGAACCTCCAGCAAAGGCCATCCATCTCTACACCAAAGTGCGTGCGGCCCGCTTCCCTGACGGCTGTCCACACGGGAGCGTGGCCAGGATCCTGTTCTTAACACAGATGACTTCTAGCACCCTCCTGATCGCTGCGCCCTGACTGTGTTTGGCATTAAAAGCCATGGTTGGTTTTTTGGCAAAAGGAGAAATCGTGCACAGACTTGACTGAGAGCAGCAAGGAGGGAGCAGCTCACCCAAAGGAACTGAAGCTACCACATAGTGCCCGCAATGCCCTTGGCACCTCTCTCTCTCCGATTCCTTCCTCTTTGTTCCACCTCCATTGTTAATGATTCTCAGATTCTTGCCATTATTCAAGAGGAACTAGGGGCCGGCGCCACGGCTTACTAGGCTAATCCTCCACCTAGTGGCGACAGCACACCGGGTTCTAGTCCCGGTCGGGGCGCCAGATTCTGTCCCGGTTGCCCCTCTTCCAGGCCAGCTCTCTGCTGTGGCCAGGGAGTGCAGTGGAGGATGGCCCAAGTGCTTGGGCCCTGCACCCCATGGGCGACCAGGAGAAGTACCTGGCTCCTGCCATCGGATCAGCGCGGTGCGCCGGCCGCAGCGCGCCAGCCACAGCGGCCATTGGAGGGTGAACCAACGGCAAAGGAAGACCTTTCTCTCTGTCTCTCTCTCTCTCTCTCACTGTCCACTCTACCTATATATATAAAAAAAAAAAAAGAGGAAATAGGAAACTCCCCCATCTCTATGCATTCTTGCCCCCACCCCCACCACGACACTAGCAAGTAAATGGGGTCAAACTTGAAGAGGGCTATTATTAAAACTGTAAGAGCCTGTGAATGTTAAAGCACATGATAAGAATTCTGCTTCAGGGGCTGGCACTGCAGTACAGTGGGTTAAGCCACTGCCTGAGAGACTGGCATCCTATATGGCCACCACTTTGAGTCCAGGCTGCTCCACTTCTGATCCAGCTCTCTGCTAATGCACCTGGAAAAGCAGCGGAGGACAGCCCAAGTGCTTGCGTCCCTGCCCCCGACATGGGAGACCCAGATGGAGTTCCAGGCTGTAGCTTTACCCTGTCCCAGATCCTGGCCATCGCAGCCCTCTGGGGGGGTGAACAAGCAGATGGAAGATCCTTCTCCCTCTGCCACTCTGCCTTTCAAATAAGTAAAATAATAAATCTTTATTTCAAAAATAGAATTCTGCTTTCACATAGGAGGCTTTGGAGGACTTATCCTCTACCAGTTTAAGAACGTGGTATCAGACACTTCCCAGCCATTTACTCAAAGCAGTCAAACTCTGTGCAGAATCCCCCTACCTGTTTGTACAGTTCATTGACATAAGATACGTGTTGCATGAATAAGAAGACAGTTAAAACCTAGGAAAACGTTCCTCCTGCTCTACCTCCTCTATTTTCCAAACCTCCCAAACGCCACCAGCTTGGCCCTGTAGTGTTTCTCCTTGTCCGTCTTCATCACAACTGTGGTTTGTGGCAGTCCCACCGTTCTCTTTCATGTCACTGCCAAGCTGCTGCCCAAAATACCCCCACACGCTGGGAGCATCTCTGTGTTTCTCCGCGTGCTGCTTTCCTTCTGCCTTTGGAGTTCCTGTCACTGACTCTAGGGAGACTTCACAGTCCTGCACTCCAAGCCTGCAGCTTGCCAAAGCCCCAGTGTGTATGGTATTCAGTACTGGAACATTCAGCAAGCATTTACAAGTAAGATGCATATGTTTGAGGTGTTGGAAGGGACACGAGTCACAGAATTGTCAGTTTTCAAGTATTTCTCTAGCTAGCGACAACTTACTGAGCTTCAGGATCTGTAAAATGAGAATCTAGGCCTCCATTCTAATGTTCAAGAAGTCCAAGTCTGGGCCTAAGTCCCAGTGCTAGAGGCCACTGAAATCTGGGCCAGCAAACGAGCCTTGTCCTATCACAAGCCCCAATCTTTTCATTCCATCATGCTGTGTGCACGCGTGGAAGCACAAGACAACTTGCCTGCCGCCCTTGTCTGTTTAAATGTACATCACGTGTGAGAACAAGAAGCATTTCTTATCTTTTCTACCCTTAAATACTTAATAGAGTATTGACAATGGGCTTGTGTCTCCTTAAATGCAAACACCCTATATTATCCATCTCTGTGTCCACCTGCCACCAACCACCACTCCCTCCCTTGAAACTTGTGTATAGGAGATACCTAGTAAGTGCTTTCAGAAAAGCAGAACGAAGGGGCTCCTGTTTTTCGTTATTCCAATGGCTACTTCTCATCAACTGATTGGAACTGGATTCCCAAGTTCTCAGCTAGGGTGGTCCTCCCAGATGTGTTCTCCCATGGTCCGGGCTCTATCATTAAATGGCAATGTCACTCGGCAATCACACAACCTTGATGTACCTCCATTCCCTCATCTATAAAACGAAGAGAAACTAGCACCACCACCACCTCCAGGGTAGCTGCCAGGATTAAATGGGGGGGGGGGCTCTTTAAGAAACACTTAGAACAGAGTCTGGAAATATGCAGGAAAAATGCTCTATAAATGTGGGCTATTGTTACTGTACACTTTCATCCAGCATAACCCTCATCACACACCACTTGTTTACCTTATTGATTTCCAGAAGGACTGAAAGTTCTGTGCAGTCAAGAACCATTTCTCTCTTGGGCTTATCCCCAGAATGGTGGTCTGGGAAGTGGCAGGTGGCTGATAAATATTTGAAATAATCCATCCATTCAAGAATGAAAATGATGGGCCAGCATTGTGGCATAGGGGGTAAAGATGCCACCTGCGACCTGACATATCATATGGAGACTAGTTGGAGTCCTGGCTGCTCCACTTCCCATCCAGCTCCCTGCTAATGGCCTGGGAAAAGCAGCAAAAGATGGCTCCAGTGCTTGGGCCCCTGCCATCCACATGGGAAACCTGGAAGAAACTTCTGGCTCCTGACTTCAGCTTGGCCCAGTCCCAGCTGTTGCAGCCATCTGAGGAGTGAACCAGCAAGTGGAAGATCTCTCCCTCTCTCTCTCTCCCTCCCTCCCTCCCTCCCTTCCTGTCTCTCCCTCTCTCTCAATAAATCTGACCTTCAAAAAAAAAAAAAAAAAAAAGGAGTGGCTGGCACTGTGGCGCAATAGGTTAATCCTCCATCTGCAGCGCCAGCATCCCATATGGGCGCAGGTTCTAATCCCGGTTGCTCCACGTCCAATCCAGCTCTCTGCTATGGCCTGGGAGAGCAGTAGAGGATGGCCCAAGTCCTTGGGCCCCTGCACCTGTGTGGGAGACCAGGAAGAAGCACCTGGCTTCTGGCTCCAGATCGGAGCAGTTCCAGCCATAGCAGCCATTTGGGGTGTGAACCAACAGAAAGAAGACCTTTCTCTCTGTCTCTCTCTCTCTCTCTCTCACTGTCTGTAACTCCACCTTCAAATAAAATCTTAAAAAAAAGGGGGGGGGGCCAGTGCCGTGGCTCACTTGGTTAATCCTCCATCTGCAGCACCGGTATCCCATATGGGCACCAGGTTCTAGTCTCAGTTGCTCCTCTTCCAGTCCAGCTCTCTGCTGTGGCCCAGGAGGGCAGTGGAGGATGGCCCAAGTGCTTGGGCCCCTGCACCCACATGTGAGACCAGGAAGAAGCACCTGGCTCCTGGCTTTGGGCTGGGGCAGTGCCAGGCGTAGCGGCCATTTTGGGAGTGAACCAATGGAAGGAAGACCTTTCTGTCTCTCTCTCTCTCACTGTCTATAACTCTACCTGTCAAAATTAAAAAAAAAAAAAAAGAAAAAAGAAAAAAGGAAATTGAGTGGTGTACTCCCCGGACTATACTAGGTAGAGGAAAATGTGGATTGTTCCCTGGAACTTTGTAGCCACTAGAAAATGCTGTACCTTTTGGACACTTTAGATAATTGTCCCAGCTTGCAATTTTAAGATAGAGGAAACGAGAGTCACTATTACAAAGTGATAAAGAAAGAGCACAGATGACAAAGCCAGTGCATGGATTTGAATCCTGCCTCCACCGCTTACCAGAGTGTGGTCATTTGTTGCTTAACACTTGTGCCTCTGTCTTTCCACCTGTGAAATAGGCATAAAGGTAGACACTACCTCGGTGTGGGAGGAGGTGTCCTACGAAGATTAAATGAGTTAACACTTGAAGTGTGGTCAGTGCTTAGCATTCTGTAAGTGTTAACTGTTACCCCCATTGTTGTCATCGTCACTTGTGAGCAAGGACACATCTCGAAAAGGATGGAAGAGTGAGAGGGATGTGTGGCACTGTGCTTGTAGAAAAATGAGCAGCTAAAACCCAGTGTTAAAATAACCACGATGCTGTGCTATGACAATGTAGCTGTCGTTAGTACACTGCTGGAATATTTCAGGCTTGCACAGTCAAGGCCGCACTGGAGGGTAGGGGGTGATGGGAAGGAGGGCTTTCAGAGAGGGTCTGAAGTGCCAGCGCTGCCCCCAGCTCCCCCCACAAACCCTGCCCCTAGGTGGAAACACAGCGGTCAGCCACACCGCGTCTTGATTCTCCCATCGCCGGGGACCACACTGCCCTCCTTGCCAGCTCTCACTAATGCGGCTCTTCTCCCGCACTCCAGGTCAAGAACCCTCTGGAAGCCCAGGGCAGCTGTCCCTTTCTTCGCTGCTTTGTCTCCAAATCTGAGGGGTTTCAAAGAATCCTGACAGCTCACATCAGCCGTCCCTTCTCTGGGCCTCACCGTGGCTGCGCTGATGGTAGCCCAGCATGCCGAGGAGACAGCAAAGTGTGCCTCGCTCAAGTTTCCCAACCACCAGCAGGCGGAGGCGGGGTTTCCCCTGCTGAGTGACGAGGACAGCTGCACCTGGCTCAGGGAGGATGCAGGATACCCTGTAGCTTCGGGAAAAGGACGCGTACGTCTCAGAACAGAGAGCAGGAATGGGGTGAGCACACGGAGGAGGAGAGCGCCATTTTCTCTCCTGCTTCTTACTCTGCATCACCACAGGGCCTTGTGCCCTCCGCAGCCCGAAGCAGCAAGGTGATGTGAAGCAATGACATCCAGCCACAGATTGATTTTAAAATTCTTCCTGATTAGCCATCTCGCCACTTTCCACCACTTCAAGATTAGATTCCTCCACAGTTTTACAGTTCTCCTCTAAGGGGCTGAATGAAAATCTCATGCATGTGTTTATCTCACTGTGGTTTGTAATCATTAAGTTCTTTGGCCTAGTGTCTGCCTAAGCTACCTATCTAGTTTATTACATGTGTTCATCTTTATTGCAAATCTACGTCATGTTCAGGAGAAAAATCACACCTGCCCTGTCATGGTTCTATAGCAATCAGTAAGCACCTACTGCATACCAAGTCCTTTGGATGTTTACTGCCTAACCTCCCCCACCTCACACACACAACTGAAATGGGTCTCTGAAGACATCTCACAGACTGGCCTTGCTTGCTCAAGCTTCACGTCTCTTGTAACACACAGACATGTCTAGCTGAGGCATTTTAACAAGATGTTAGCAAATGCATGCTGTATCCCAGATACAGCCCCAGTGTCACATCATGATTGCAACAAGAATGGAGGCCCGGGTGCTGGCTGTTGACAGAAGGTAAAGCACTCGATGTCAGGAAGGGCCCAGCCAGGACCCGGAAGGTGGCAGGCCCACTGGGCTGCTCATTCAACAGAGCACCAGGAAAACATCACCGCCCCCTCTTCGCTACTCCCCTGCTCACTGTCTGGCGCTGGGGGGCAGATTCTGTCCAGGTAGCACACAATTCTTAATTTGTTTGAAGGCTATGGTGTCTCTCTTTAAATTAGCCAAGGAATGACAATCAAGCCCGGAAGCAAAGCCGCTCGTGGCCTTCCCACGACTGGCACCGTGCTGTCTGGTGAGAGAGGCAGGGGAAGGGTGGAAATCCGGGTGCTGGCATGTGCAGCTTCGTGGCGCGGTTCCTCTGGTACACGAGACAGGCACGAACCTCTTGAAACGGTCAGAGGCCAAGGTAAGCTGCTTCACAAACACTCAGCCAATAATAAAATGTTTTGAAAAGCACTTAAGCTTAATGGGTTGAGGTGTTAACTCAGTGGAAGCTTCTGTTACTATGGAGAGGGACGGCGCGAGAACATGATGGTGCCACAGGGTGGGAAGGGAACACCATTAGGACGCATCACGCCACACACAGTGAGCACATGACAAGGAAGCCTCCTGGACGGGGTGGGCTGCCACATGAGACCCACATGATGACGGAGGTGGCCGAGCCGAGGTCCAGGATGGTCTTCAGATCCCTGAATGCCTTTTTGTTTGAATCAGTCTTCTTGAGTCTCCACTCTTGCCAGGCCAACTACAGACCTGCCCCTTCCAGGTCTAACCCCTTTGCTTCTCATTCTCCTGCCTGCTCTGGCCATCAGCTCAGATGCCAAGGACCATACCCAGGCCCTCAAGAACATATAGTGCTCCTGCTCGTCTCACAGGTTTTCATGGCACATTCCCCAGACGCTCGGACACATGGCCGGCCAGAGAAACATCATCTGGCCCAGGGAGTTGTTCTGCAGGAACAATGACTTCAGTTCTCCTTGACTACTAGCTCAGTGATCTCAATTAGTCTTATTACAATGTTACTTCCTAGCAAATGAAGCATTGCCATTAAAAGGATTTCCGTTTCCAAACTTCCTTCAATTGCATCATACCCGTAATGCTCATATTCTAGCACCCGGAGCCATCTGGCAGCCATTCTAGTTCCTTGGGGCTGTGCACCAAGGCGAAAACTGGTTCATCCAAACACCATTCAACACATGTGTTCTTGATGGTCTTCTATGGTGCAAGGCAGTGGGAGGGGCTGAGTCACTGGCCAATTAAGTGCCTTCCTGACCCTATTGTTGAGTCATCTGAAACCCTTCTGTTGGCTCAGCAACCATTTAATACTTTGGAATTTAGCTTTCATCGGGAGTATCCAGTCCCTAGCCTGATATTTAGAACATTCTTTGAAACACAGCATATCTTCTTAAATGAAAGAACAAAACAACATAATTATCTACAGAATGGACAGATCTCTGCCAACCCAGGTGGAAATGAAGAGTACTAGGGTTTGATTTTTCTAATTACTCACAGATTTTGGATAAGGGAGGGTGAAAGGACACTTTATTCCTTTCCCTGTAGTCATGAGTGCTCCAGCTAATCAAAGTCCAATTCGTTAGAAACTAGGACCAGAGACAGAAGAGCAAAACAAACAATGGCTTCCACTGGCCCTTAAAACCCTGAAAGAACATCTGATTAAATTTGGCACGTGGGCCCTACCAGAATGTGAAAGTAGAGGCTTTGTCTGCCTTCCTTACAGTACTTAGCGCACCTAGCCAAGTGCCGGGCACATTGTGCTAACTCAGTAAAGACACATTGCTGAGTGAAGTAATGAATGAATGAATGAATGAGAGAGACAGAGTCATCCAGAGCAGCAGAAGGTCCAAACAGCATGGTGGACTGAACTTGCAACTGAAATCAAATGCCTTGGGCTGAGTCCCAAATCTTCCCACTGGATGAACTTAGGTGAATGACCTCACTTCTCTAAGCTATTTTCCACGCATAAAATGGAAGTAAGACTAATATATATTCCACAGGCTGTTTTGCAGATTAAGTGACAAAATTCATGTGAAAGTATTTCATAACATACTAGTTGCTGAATCTAGAAACCTGGACATGACCCTTTATCCCACTGCCTTGCTCACCCCATGCCCTGTTAGCCTCTTACTGCTACAGACACCATCTCCTACAGACTCCACCTCCTAATATCCCCCATTCTAGCTTCCTCTTTGTTCTCACCACCTCTGCCTTAGTTGTGGTTCTCATGACTGATAACCAGGTATATCTCATCCCTTCCTGATGGGTTTCCTGTCTTGAGTCTGGCTCCTCCTCAGTCCTCTCACTGCCAGTTACTCAGCACAGGGACCCACACTCAGAAGGACCTAGGCATGAGATTTAATGCTCTGTGGTTGTCACCATGAAATTTTTAATCTGATGTTGTTGGAGGAAAGTACCTGGGACAACAGATGATGTTTGGGGACTTAGGCCTTGGTTCACATATGCAGTGCTTCCAGGACAACTTCTCAGCTACCTACTCCCCTCCCCTTGCCAACCTCCCCCAGTGCCTGGTGCCAATCCCAACCCTAGCAGTGGCCCAGGCACAGGTGTAGGGATGGTCGGGATTGGGTAAAATGGCTCACAGTACCTATGAATGGTCATGGTAGTGGCTTTTGGTCACCTCAGGTTGGCAGTAAATACCACAGTACTTCTGGCAGGAGGCTTGGTATAGGCAAGTTTCAAGACAACCCACAACCCCGTTACCTAGTGCATTTCAACACAGACATTACAGACCCACAGGAATCGCCTGCCTGCTGAGGGCTGGGCACTGAACCTCTAGGAAGGGAAAATTCTTGGCTGTACTTTCCTGTCCCTTGCCAGAGAATGGCCCATCAGTCCAACAGCTTCTGAGAGGGGGAGACCAGCTGCCCATGCCACAGGTGTCCCAAGCCTTGGCATGGGGCCTCAGGCTCCTGTGAGGGTCTAGAATAGCCCCATGAATAAACTATCCTAAGTACAGAAGAGAGGTGACATTAAAGAGCAAAGTAAAAATGCTACGGTGGATCGAGGGACTGTAGGATGAAACAGAAGCTCTGTAATTTAATACCTTTAATAAAACTATTTTCTTCCACTTTTTCACAAGAGAAACCACCCCCCCCCCCATTTTCAGTTTGCCTTGGGCTCCAGTAACCGAGCCTGGCTGCCTGGTGCTTCTAAAGCTCAGCCCTGATCGTGCCTCTTACCTCTGAAATGCCTTCAGTGCTTCCCTGTAACTAGCCTCATGAAGTTCAAGCCCTCTGCTCAGCCCCCATTGCTCCTCACCTGGCTCACACTGATACCCTTGGCTTCATCCTCACGCTCACCCCCTCACCCTCCTCCTTGGCTGTCTTGCAACATTAACAGTTTCTTGCAGCTGGACCTTTGTTAACATTCCCCTATTTAACTTTTATCTGATTTGCCCGCTTGAGCCTCACTTCCCTCCAAGGCCTTCCATGACTCTTCTCAGGCCTGGGGCTGAGTTGGGTGCTCCACTGCACGCCCCCCCCCCCCCCCCCCGCCAGATGCTGTCATGGCCCTCATTGCTCTGTGCTATGATCACTGGTGTTCTACCTGGTTTTACCACCAGACTCGTGCAACACACATAGTCCTAAGAACAGGGACCGTGTGACCATCTATTACCAGCACCAGGCAGAGTGTCCGACACGTTGGCGGCGAGCTGAATTCCCTGCGAAGCTGAACATGCTGACTTTCTCTGCCTTTTCCCTTCAGTCCTGCTTAAGGAGATGATCAGAGTGAAGCAAGCCAATCACAGCAGCCATGGCTTCCAAGAACAGACTTTTCAGTACCAAGAGGCCCTGGCACCACCTTAAACCTGTTTCATAGACCTATCACTTTCCAACCGGGTTCCTCTGACCATCTCTTAGGTTTCAGCTCCTGCCTATCATCAAAACCTCAACCACAGAAACTGGAGATAGAAAACACTGGGCTTGTTTTCTCAAGAGAATAAACATTCTCCCTTCAGCAAGTTCATCAAGCTCTTGGGGTCCAATCCCAGTGCGTGGAGCTCCTTTGCATCGCTCCCCTATCGGTGTCAGTGTCCCAATGAAGGGGTGAAATAGTGTGAATATCTGCCTCCCCCAGATCAGTTTAGCCCCCAAGTCTTATGTTTATGGTACTTGGAGAAGTGATGAGATTGGATTGGGTGGTTAATGACCGAATGCAAGAGACCACACAGAGACATGCGTGCTCCCTGCTGCCTGCTGGATGCGCCCGGTTCCTCCTCACTCTCTGCCTCCTGGCTCTCCATGTGACCCAGCATCTAGACACATTCTGCCACTGCCATTCTGTTGCCTTGTTAAGAGGGAAAACCTGCCGGCGCCGCGGCTCACTAGGCTAATCCTCCGCCTTGCGGCGCCAGCACACTGGGTTCTAGTCCCGGTCAGGGCGCCAGATTCTGTCCCGGTTGCCCCTCTTCCAGGCCAGCTCTCTGCTGTGGCCTGGGAGTGCAGTGGAGGATGGCCCAAGTGCTTGGGCCCTGCACCCCATGGGAGACCAGGAGAAGCACCTGGCTCCTGCCATCGGATCAGCGCGGGCGCGCCAGCCGCAGCAGCCATTGGAGGGTGAACCAACAGCAAAGGAAGACCTTTCTCTCTGTCTCTCTCTCTCACTGTCCACTCTGCCTGTCAAAAAAAAAAAAAAAAAAAAAAAAAAAAAAAAAAAAATGAGGGAAAACCAGTGGGACCACACCATTTGGACTTGAACCTCCAAAATGGAGCTAAGTAAATATATTCTCTTTATAAAGTAACTTGCCTCAGGCATAATGTTATAGTAGTGAAAAGCTGATTGATATAAGGGGATTCATGATCTTGGCCCCAAGTCTAAGCATAAGCTGTCATCTGGTCCAGACCTCTCATCTTACAGTTTGGGACACGGAAACGCAGGCCAGGTGAGCGTCCTCCATCTAGACCCCGAGTCCACCATCTGACGGCTGCTCTGTGCAGCCTCTTGGGAACTAGAAATATTTTTTCTAGGCTTTTGACTCACTCTTTAACCCACTTCTCTTTGGAGATACAAGGCCCATCTTGTTTCTGCATTTCCTTCGTTTCAGGTCTCTGGACAACTGTGTCACCCCATCGATTGTCGTGTAATTCAAAACCTACGGACCACAGGGCACTAACCCATGATTCTGGCATTCACCACTGTCTCTTCGCATTGGTGCTTCCCCAAATCCCACCCCCCGAAATGTCCATTAGTTAGTTTGCTAAAAACTGGGAGAGGGATGAGATTATTGACGAGACAATATAGTTTCCTTCACAGCCACAGTTCATGTCACTAAATTAGGTGGGAACCAACAATAAAGAAATGATTGTTGTTGACATGCAGTATTGACATGGGAGCCACACAAACCACATTCAATAGCTCTCTGAACCAGCTGCTGGCTTGCATTTTGGGGCAATGTCATTTCTGCTACCATCGTTTCACAAACAGCCCCATTCTTATTCCACCCCCATTCATGGCTTAGTTAATAGCGAGTAGTTTTCTGTTCCAGGCAGAGAGCAATCTGCAAATCAGAAGCTCTCCAAATAGACTGGAAATGGGTAGTTTTATTGTACACATTCCCACTCACCTTGCTAACAGCCCTTGGGTTTCAGAAATGTTGTTAACTATTCCAGTCAGGAGACACAGGGACCCCTAAATATGGTTCACCTTATCCCCACCCGGCCCCACACTATGCATCCTCCAGGCACGTTCTAAACTTATAGAAATGCGGCCAGGAGAGAGTTAGACTATTTTGTGTGATGCAATACAGCCTGTTCAACTTTTGCATAGCAATTCAGCAAACACAGTTTTAAGCATTCAATTCTACTTCTACAGCTTCTTAAAATTCCCTGCAATATAATTATACTGATGGGAATGCAGAAAGATAATTGCTTTTAGAGGAAAGTTTCTCCTTTGTTCCATGTTCATCTGGCTTCCAGAAATGGAACAAGAGCCCTTGAACAGCAGAAATACGCATCCATGTGTCTCTAGTTATCATTTATTTACAAAGATAGACCTTGACAAATGTAATTTGTTCAATAAAATTAAAAGGATGCACGATAATTCACTTAGACAAAGAGACTTGAAAGGGGACGTCATCGGCAGCAGCGCCGTCCATCATTCCAAATGATCAGCTGACTTTGAAGAAGTGGCAGGTGTTCCCCTTTTGGAATGCAGCATTGAAATAGTATTTAGAAGGGGGAAAAAAAAAGAAAGAGAGCTAGGAATTGGAGCAATTCTTTATTCAGGCAATAATTATACAAATTAGATCTATGAAAGCCAGAGAATGACTGTGCCTTGAACCCTGTCTGTGTGCATAGAACAATGGGGAAATTAATAATTAAATCTATTACATATGCTCATAATTCAATACAAAAGATACCTCAGTAGTTCAAACACTCCTGTATTTTCATTTGAATAAGGCTTTCACACATTCTCCTCATTATATATGTATTATATTTTAAATTTAACAGCTTATTTTGTTGCCTTTATGTTTGAATTAATAAGGGCACACTTTAATGCACTAATGGGGAATTGCATTAGCCAGCTTTGCAGACATAACTTTGAAAAATCTCCAGTTTCCCAAGGGTGAAATCAATTTGCCCCAGAACGTGTTGTCTCACAGACACATCTGGACGCTTGGAGGAACAGCTCCCCTCTCCAGGCTTCTGATTTGGGCCTCCCTGTCTCAGAGAGGGTCCCTGGAGCAGAAAACCCTTGCTACCCTGAGCAGGCCCATCAAGATCATCTTCTGGATTTTGCCATCTCCTGGCCACTTAAACATGATTTCCATGCTTGGTCCCTGTTATTTTTCCAGAGAGCAAAAAATAATCTTCTTATGAAAAAAGTAAAGGTTTATTTTTAATCCAATAATTCATTTTCTCTCTCTCACTTTGAAAATTTGCTTTCTTACTCCCTCTCTGCCTCTTTTCATCCCTATTTTTAACTCTTCGTACCACCTCTGAGCCACAGGGAGTGGAGAAGAGAAGGGAATTTGAGAAAAAGAGAGAGAAAGTGTAGCCTATGGTGAATAATGGTGGGAAGGTTCTCACAGTCACAAAGGGCAGTGAACCACAGCAGAACTACTGGATTCCAGGATGGGGAGGGAGTGGCATTAGTTGAACTGGAGCAATGAAATCTGAGGGAGCAAAGTGAATTCACAAAGTTGGGGGATGGCTCTCAATTTCCTAGAATATAGGGTAACTCCACTGGGAGGATTGAACATGAAGGTTGTAACCAACAGAAAATGCCCATCCTCCTGCAACCCGGTAAAGAGACAAAGAAGTCTAAAGCTTCGTGCGAGACCAATTACGGTGCTCCCATTACGGTGCAAAGCCGCTGCCAGCAAACCCGGGGTCGCCCAGGCACACGTGGATCCGCTTGCCACTGCCGCCACTGCAGTATGACAAGGAGTTTTGTGCCTTCAGAGGAGTGCCAAATCCAATGATGCTAATTGCATTGCAGATTTCTAGCATCATTAGCAATTCTTAAAATTACATTTGCCCTGCTCAAGTTCTCTATTTCCAGCCTGGTGTGAGGAGGGGGCAGGTCTCTAAAGGGGATGTGGGTTACAGAGAAATTCAATTGGACACGTTAGCTTCAGGTGTGCAGGTGGAGGCTGGCCGGCGGGGATTCACAGAACAGGAAAAAATGCTTGTTTGTCTTATTTTAAATGCTGATTGCCGGGAGAATAAACAAAACCCGCAGCTAAATGGGCCTTAAAGGAACACTGGGAATTTTGGAGAGAAAAAAGCCTTACCGAGTAACAGTTGGAACTAGCCCTGTGGGTCCTATGGTGACAGGCACCATCCAACCACTCCGAGCCATGGAGTAACTCGCATCTGAGAGAGTTGGTGCAGAAATAACCAGTCCCTTCTTGTTTGTTTGTATTTAAAACAAATGAATAAAATCCAGATGAATTGGTGTTTTTGCTTGGTTTGTTTGTTTCCTTAAAGAGAACGTATTTGCTCATCACGAGAGCCAGACAGCAAGCTCCAGAAACAAAAGCCCCAAGTCCGCACTCCTCCTGGGCTTGAGCAAGGCCCAAACATTTGCCCCAACATTCTCCAGCGTAAGCATATCAGTACTGTCCGGAGGAGAAAGGGACATCGGCAGAGGACAGCCACTGTCAGCCCCAGCCTGTCCCAAGTCCACCAGCTCCTAACACCGGGCCAGGCTCTGCAGTTGGAATTTCCATCACAGATTCAACGAGCAGCCACCAACACCGTCCCCTCCCAGGGTGGCCTCTACCCTGAATACAGTCATGGAAAGGGTATTCCCCGCCCCCCCCCCAACAATTTATCCTGTGTAATTAAATGGCTAAGTCCATACACACACACACACACACATATGCACACGTACAAATATGTGTTATATATACAGCTTTATGTATAAACACACACATTGAGGGAGTGCATAGCTTTTAATTGGACCGTCTTCTCAAAATAATTAAGCCGGTTTTCATGAAACACTGTTTAAGGTGGCTGGCAAGGGAAGCAGCCATCTTTAGCAAAGCACTAATAAACAGTCGCCGGTGCTATGGGGTAGCTAGCGGCATCAGTCCCAGTTCCAGCATTAACAAACAAGCGCAGTTCTCCGGTGAGGTCCAAGGACCACAGGCGGAACAGAGAGGAGAGCAGCGAGCCCGGGTGTCTCCTGTCCACTTCCACAGTCCTGGGGGGCTGCAGTGGCCTGCTCAGGCCCAAGCTGGAAGAAGGGTCTGCTCTCAGAAAGGATCCTGGCAGGAATCCAAGTGCATTTGCTCTGTCCATGCAATGTCAAGGTGACGTGAGACCCTCAGAGCTCCCTGCAGCATCCATGGGTAGTACTGGGACTGGTTTCCATTGGTAACAACATGTCAACAGTGGGGTGTCAACAGTATGGATGTTTAAACTCTTTTCTTTAAAATTTTTATTTACTTATTTGAAAGGCAGAGTGATACACACACAGAGAGAGATGTCTTTCATCCACTGTTTCACTCTCCAAATGGCTGCAACAGCCAGGGCTGGGCCAGGAGCCAGGAGCCAGGAGCCAGGACCTCCATCATGGTCTCCCATGTGGGTGACAGAGACCCACAGAGACCCAAGTATCTGCGCCGTCAACTGCTCCCTGCCCAGGCTCATCAGCAGGAAGGTGGATGAGCAGCGCAGTAGCCAGGACACAAATCAACACCTCATACGGGATGTGGGCACCTTGACCTCGCCCAGCAGTTAAACTCTTAGAACAAGGGTACTCATTCTCTAACAGCACCTGGATGATCGCTATAGAACCACAGCAGGAATTCACCAAGGACTTTTCTGACGTTTCCAGCAGCCACAGGCGAGTAGAGGCGAAGGAATATCTGGTTTGGTTTTTAGTTAAAGGAGCGGTTCACGAGATCTCACACTGAGAAATCTTCGTAAACCACACTTCCTCCAAAAGCGGTGAGCTGGACTCGCTGTCCTGTGTGGGTCCCTTCCAATGAGATGGCCAGGTGGTGACCTCTAGTGCCCTGGAGCCTTTCATCAAAGAAAGGAGGCCGTGGGGCACACGAGGACGCTGATGTGCCCCGGTGTTACCTGGTCTCCCTAGGACTTGCGTGGTTCTGAGCTTCCCCCACCCCGCCCCGGGAGAAGAAAATCAGCCAGTTATCCCATCTTCTCGCCTACCGTGGAGAGGAAAGGCCCTTTACATATAAGGGAAACACGCATAGCTCACCGAAGTCTCGTCTAATGCCAATCAAGGTGGCAAAGGCCGGCGCCTTTTGATTCCCCTAGGAACCGCCTGGTGCGAGCCTGGAGCAGAGGCTCGCTGCTGCTGCTATCAGAACACTTGTCCATCCACCTGATACACATAATATGCCCACCTCACAGGACGGGGCACTGAGGCTCAGGAAGGGAAGCCCTTGCCCACCGTCCCGGGGCTCTCAAAGAGCGAGGGCGGGCGCGGTGGACGTGGCCCGGCCCTGGCGCCCTCGGTCTCTCAGCCGGAGCGCGGCGGGCACTGGGTCCCCGGACACGCACTTCGCGCTCGCCAGGCGGTCGGCGGCAAGTACAGGAAATCAGCCTGGCCGGTCACTCAGCCCGGCCAGCCGGAAGGGAGGGGTCCCTGACGTGGGCTCTCTGCCGCACGAGGGAAGGGTCCTCTCTCCAGGCAGCCAGCCAGCCATCGCGGCCGGCCCAGCCCGCCAGGGGTCCAGGGAGTCCACGCAGCGGCCGTCGGGGCAGAGCGGGAGCCGCTTGGGCAGCCCTGCGTGGTCGATGGCACAGGCCCGGCGTGGGGAGGGCCGCGCGTGGCTCGGAAGGGGGCCACCGGAGGGCTTTGAGGCGCCGCTGTCGCGGGGTTTGAGGAGAGCAGCGACTCGGCCGCCGGGGAAGCGGCCCCCGGGGCTCCGGCCGCCGGCAGGGGGCGCCTCTGGCCGAAGACCGGCGCAGCCTGGAGACCGGCGCGTCCGCAGCCCGCGGCGACCTCTGCCGGCCCGCGCCTGGCGCCTGCAGTCTTTAAAATGGAAATAGGGCTGTGTAGCCCCCCCAAAAGCCCTGCCGCGGTAAGTACAGGAATCAGTAACAACCGTGGGCGGGCGCAGCGACGGGCCAGGGACAAACGCGCTTGGCCCTTCGCGCTGAGTGGGAGACGCCGACCGCCCCAGGAAGGCGCGAGTCCCTTCCCTGGGCAGGACAACCCAGGCTGTCCCCGGAGAAGGGCGCCCTTCAGAAGGGAGATCAAGGCGGAGACAGGCAGCAGCCCGACCCGGACCCTGCGTGGAAGGCCCGAGAGCGCCGCTGCACCGCGGCCAAGTCCGCGCCGGCTGCGAGCGCGCCGCCGGCCGCATGGACGTGCCTGTGGCGCCACCTAGTGTCGGAGGTGCGGGCGACGGCCTGGCGAGGGCTGCAGGGGCGGGCGGAGACCAGCGGTGGGCGCTGGGCGCAGGCCTGCATCGCGGGGGGCTCCCGCCTGTGAACCAGTGCCATCCTCCTGCTGGGCCGGAAGCCCCCTCGACCCCTCTTCCTGCTGCCACCAGATCTAAATGGAAAACTCGCCGACATGAGTGGAATAAATGACGCTCCCCCTGTAGGAGACGTGCATGAGGTGATGTCTGGTTTTGCCTAAATACAATGGAGAGTTGATTATTAATTCATCCAGAAAAAAAAAAATCGATGCTGTCATCGCATAAACACGAGTCCTCAGACCATGCTGCGTCTGCAAAATCCTGAACTAGAACTTTGGGTGGGACAAAGAAGAATCTAGATTGTGATTGAATAGCAAACTGAAGACCTCCCAAGAAGATCCTGGGGAGAGTCGCAGCCTCGGGTTCTGACTTGGCTCACCTGCGTGACCTTCCCCCGGGAGGAACAGTCTGTACCTCTCACAACAGGGCTGTGAGGTTCCTTCCACCATCCTGCCTGGTGCGTACGGAAAGAGAGGCTCCAGGCGTTGACCCAAGGTCCGGCAGCACGACGGTGACAGTCACACCTCAAATCCACCTCTGCCCAACGTGTTCCGGGGCTGGCGCTATGGCCTGGAGGGTCAAGTGGCTGCCTGCAACACTGGCATCCCACATGGGCATGGGTTCGAGTCCTGGCTACTCCATTTCTGATCCAGCTCCCTGCTAATGCTCTGGGGAAAGCAGCAGAAGACCGCCCAAGTGTTTGGGCCCCTGCTACCCATGATGGAGACCCGGAGGAAGCTCCTGGCTCCTGGCTTCATCCTGGCCCAGCCCCAGCCATTGCGAACATTTGAGGAATGAACTCATGGGTGGAAGACTTCCCTCTGTCCACCCCCCACCCCTCTGATTTTCAAATAACCCTGATTTTCAAATAGATAATTAAATCTTTAGGAAAAAAAAAAAGAAAAGAGCGGGTACCTCCTGCAAGACACAAAGCCCTCTGAACTCTGGCTTCCTCCCCTGCTGCCTGAGGGGCTGTGCCAAGGGGTCACTTGGTCCCTTCCAGACACATCAAAGTGTGATTCTGAGGTTTCACTGGTCCCTTAAAGCCAGTGCTCACCAACCCATAGTGATAACAAAAGAGCCTTTAAAAAGGATTTATCCACCTATAAAAAGCGTCAGATTTTATGTTGGGCTATGGGCAAAAGAACACCAAAACAAACATGTGGGAACATTAAACCTCCTTGGAAATTTAGCACAGCCAGGCAAGAGGGAACTCTGCCCTGGGTTAGGAGGACAAGGATGCTGGGGCCAAGACCAGTCTGTAGGACACCACTTCTAGAAACCACCCCCGCTTCCTGCCACCCCAAGGCTAATTGCCTTCTGACAATGGCTGAGACTTGATAAATGCATAGGCCAGGGCAGTCCATGGTTTACCCGACTACCAGGTCAGATCCTGACAGAAGGAGACGAAGGAGTCCAGCACGTTTGTCCTAACCTCAGAGATAAAACTGTCCTGTTCAAGGGCCATGTTGCCCGGGAACTGGCACACCCCCTCCCCCCCCGGGCAGGAAGGAGACAGCATTTCCAGCAGGGTGCTCAATTGCACCCTCTCTCCCTACTGCCCCTCAAGGTCACCTGTTGAGAACAAGTAGAAGGCAGTCTGCTTGTGTGTTTAGATGCAAGGTGCCAGCGAAGAAAGCAGGGAACTGGGCAACTAGACCCCAAAGCCAGTCACCTAACTCAAGGCAATGCTTTGCTCCTGGGCTCCCAGCATCCCATGTGAGCATGGGCTCCAGTCCTAGTGGCTCCACTTCTGATCCAGCTCCTGCTGGTGCAACTGGGAGGGCAGCAGAAGGAAGATAGCCCAAGTGATTGGGCCCCTCTGCCCTCCTGGGAGACCTGGATGGGGTTCCAGGCTCTTGGCTCTTGCAGCCATTTGGGAAGTGAACCAGTGGATGGAAGATAATTCTCTCTCTCTCTCTCTCTCTCTCTCTCTGCCTCTGCCATTCAAATACATACAATATATCCTAAAAAAAAAAAAAAATCCTACAGGGCCTTTTGGGGACCCATAACTGAGTTGTAGTCCATGTGAAGAACTGTCGGAGGAAAAGAATAAAGCACTGTTTCTTCAAGAGCTGTCTATCCTTGAAGAAACTTAAACGAGAACTCCTGCACTGCCTTTTGCCTTTGCTTAGAAGAGGGTAAGGAAGGAGTAGCACTGCCCTGGAAAGAGAAGTCCTAGAGGGTTGAAGTCATCCCTTCAAGGTGGCAGAACCGTCTACTGTTTTGCAAGCTCCCCAGCTCTGCTGGGCTCATGCTAGGTGTTTATTAGGTGCTGGATGCAAGCCTGTGATGGATTTATGCAGTGTGCTGGATTACACAACGAGCCGCTAGGCACTCTATGGCACCTGCAGCCCAGCCCAGCCTGCCACTTCCTCCCTGCCCAGCTTCAGACCAAAGCTACGAACACCACCATTCTCCTGACCCTGGCGCCTTGTTCTCCTGACCCAGGTGTCCCTGGGGACTCGGTTTTCTGCCTTCCTCTAGGCTGTGATGCATGGCAGATATTGGAGAGGAAGCAGCATCGTCGATTCTTTCTAACGTTTCTCTTATCTTTGTAGAGGTCTTATTAAACCATCTCTTCCAGCCCATTTATGTGACACCACGCTAGGAAGCAGTGTTGTCCATGTGCCACTCAAGCCTGGAATTCAGTGGAAACAAGAGCAAGGAAACACCACACTGTCTCCCTGTGGGATCTTCTCCAGTTACCACGGGAGCCTGGAGAGCCAGGAGAGGAGGGCGGCCCGTGACCATCGGATAATGGCAATTGTGCTCTCCAGGGCAAAGCGCTCCCTCCCTGTTCTTTTCTTCTGGAGTGGTTGATGCAGAGGCTGGCTTCCCTCTGGGACCCAACCCTAGGGCACTCCTAGAAAGGAGTTCAGAAGTGGGGATACAGTCATGGGGGGCTGCCCATTGCCAAGGGTCAGGTCACCACTTTCCACACTTTTGTTAGCTCTTTTTGCATATTACACGTGACACACACATATATGTCCTTATCCCTCTCTTCTCATTGCAAATGGATGAGCTGCAAGTAGTTGAGTGCCTGCCATCCACATAGGAGAGCCGGATGGTGCTCTGGGCTCCTGGCTTCAGCCTGGCCCAACCACAGTTGTGGGCATTTGGGCAATGAACCAGCAGATGGAAGTCTCTCTCTCTCTCTCTCTCTCTCTCTGTGTGTGTGTGTGTGCCCCATCACTCATCCTTTCAAATAAATAAGTAAACAATTTTTTTTAATGAATGGGCAGGAGGATATGGGGAAGGTGAAAAAACTAACACTGGAGCATTCAAGTGCCAAGTTCAGTGCCAGGAACTAGGTGTTCTTCTCAAGTCCTTCAGTCTTGGCAAATGGGCAAAAGAAATGGGCATCACCTTCTTCTTCCATATTTGCATAACTGCTCATGCTTGAAAATCATTTTAACTGCAGCCAAATGTGGTGGGGGAGCCCTCATGGGACCCACACATCTCTGGGAGCTTCTCATCAGATAGAACACATTTGTTCATCTTCCGTCACTTCCATGGTGCCATTCCCTTTGTCTTCAGTTCAGTGTCTCCCCACTGCCCACCCCCACCTCTAACTCCCTTCCACTTTTCAAGACCCATCTAAACATCATCTTCAAGAAGGCTGCCCGATTGCCCACTCACCAATCCTCTTGGCAGGGGTGGAGGGGGTGGGGTGGGCAGCGCCCGCAGAGACGTCTTGTACAGCACCTGTCACCACTGTGTTGTCTGCTTCCCCAAGGCACTGCGAGCTCTGGGAAGGCAGAGTCTTACTCATCTTTGCATTTCCAGCATCTTGTGGTTGAATTCTAGGCTGCCACTTGCCCAAATAGCCTCTCTGTGTTCTAAGAAAAGGATGCCCTTCGTGGAAGGATGCAGGCCCATCCCTGCTACTCGCCTAACACCTGCGCAGTTGGCCCCCAAGCCAGGCCACATGAGTTCCTTGTTTAGATTGGGAAAAGTGCTCCTTCCTCACAGTGGAGCAAGGGTTCCCAAGTAGCACATGAGCTGCCTTTCTGGCCTCGCTTGCCCCTGGCTCCAGGCAACCTGGGCAACTACACTGGGTGCTCCTGGCTGAATCAAAAACCTCAATCCTGAGCATATCGACCAACTTCTGATCCGTGGCTCAGCTTCCTGGACACCAGGCTTCCTTTTCACCATGCTTCCTTTTCACCATGCTGCCTACCACTCCCAGACTAACCACAGCCACTCATGGAGTGAGTAAGCCCGTGTCTCTCAGCAGGGACAATGCTCCATGAAACCCAGACACGGGACCCGGGAGGGAGAAGCTGAGGAGGTCCAGTTTCTTCCAGGCCCAATGCCAGCCTCCGTTGGAGCCTGGGCACGTGGGTTCATTTACATGGCTGGTTTGGAGCCTGTGGCAGATGAAAGGACTTGGATAGTTTCGTATGTGTGGCTCATCATTAAACCTCCCCTTCAGGGCTTCTTGCCGCCTTTGGTTTGTGTCTCAATCTGGAGCAAATTTAAGCAAAGGTTTAGGCCTCTGCATTTCCTTGGTTTAATTAATAATTCATAATAAAAATTTAATCAAGGCAAAAGCTTTTGTGGAAGGTTATAAAACACTTTTATTTGCCCTGGAGATCAGAATGACCACTTTCTAAATCTGTGAAATGATGTTTTTTTTCCCAAATGAGGAAATTTTACTCTCAACTGTAAATTTCAGCTGTTTGCCATATGTAACCACAGAGAATCTGTTTATTGACTTAGTATATTAGAAGTAGTTAGGCAGGAAGAAAAATAAACCCAAACTTCAGACAGGAGAAAGTGTGGGGCAGGAATGAGGAGTTGGAGGTAGAGTCTGGCCTCGGAGTATAACAAGAAGAGACAGATGACAGAACCCACCCCCCCGAAGGAGAGCCGGGTGGGAACCAGTTTGGTTGGTGGTAAGCATGAGCCATGTGAGACCTCAGCAAAGGGGGACATCGAGCCCTGAACACTCATCAGACACCGGAGGACCACAGGGCAAGGTGCACAGTCCTGTTTCTCAGAGTCGTCAACACGGGCATGCTGTCGCCTGCCTGAGACTGCAGAAGCGAGTTCCTGGCTAAAGGCAGAGGGAGGACCTAGACCAGGACTGATCCTTTTTTAAAAATTTTTTTAAGATTTACTTATTTATTTGAAAGAATTACAGCAGAGAGAGAGAGAGAGAGATCTTCCATTCTCTGGTTCATCCCCAGATGGACACAATGACCTGGGCTAGGCCAGACTGAAGCCAGGAGCCAAGAGCTTCATCTGGGTCTCCCGTGTGGGTGCAGGGGCCCAAGGACTTGGACCATCTTACACTGCCTTCCCAGGCACATTAGCAGGGAGCTGAATTGGCAGTGGAGCAGCCAGGACTCAAACTTTCTCAACTCCTATAGCCTGCATTGGCCAGTCCTCCCTGAAGTTAGAGTGAGTGTAATGAGGGGCTTTGGCAGGTTACAAAGGGGAAGTCCCTATAAAGTCCAGTGGAAGACCCCACCCAACTGGGCTGGTTCAGGCAGATGAGGCCAATCCAACAGGAGCAAAAAGAGATGGACCTCCCAGTGTGTAGTGACCACAAGATACAAAGCAGGCCCGTGCAATCGGCCAGTCCCCAGGGGACAAAAGGACAGACAGACTGCTGCAATCCCACTTATGGGAGGCACTCAGAAGAGGCCTGTTCAGAGACAAAAAGTGAAAGGGCGGTCGTCAGCGACTCGGGGAGCAGGCCAGGGGAGTTATTGCCTAATGGGTACGAGATGAAGAAGTCAGAGTGTCGATGATGGTGAGGGTAGCACCATAACGTAAATACGTGCACCTGAGGCCGCTGAACTGAACCTGGGAAAATAGGGAACTTTATGTTCTGTGTGTCCTACCACAATTCTAAATGTTACAACTTAAAAATGAAAACACACAACAAAACAACTAGGCCTCTGGGAAGAGCAGGACCATTCTCCATACCAGGCAGAGGAGGACAGGGGGCAGGCACACAGCAGTAAACCACAGCCTAGTGCAGGGCAGGCAGCAGAGGTGTTTCAGAGCCCACGTGCAGGGCGAGGCCTTCACACTGAAATGCAGTTCAGGGAGGGCAGTTCAGTGGGGCTAGGCGGGCACAGTGCAGTCCAGGCCAACACACACGGTGTTTCATGGACCCAGAAACAGGAGAAGCTCCCGTGGCTGTGGGAGAGCAACCTGCCTCTCTCAACAGGGGGTCCTCGTGACTGCACCACCAGTGCCCAGGTTAAAAGTGAGGCGTAGTGGGCAATTGCTTGGTGCAGCAGTTAAGACACTGCTTGAGGCCCCTGCATCCCACATGCAAGTGCCCGGGTCGGGTTGGAGTCCTGGCTCTGCTCCTGCTTCCGGCTCCCTGCTGATGTGCATCCTGGGAGGCAGCAAGGGACGGCTCAAGGACTTGGGTCCCTGCCACCCACCCATGCGGGGGGCTCAGACAGAGTTCCCGGTTCCTGGCTTTGGCCTGGCCCCACCCTGTTGCAAGCATTTGGGAATGAACCGGCAGATGAAAAATCTTTGTCTGTTTCTCTTTGCCTTTTAAATAAATAAATAAATAAAAGACCTTTTTGGGAAAAAAAAAAAAGCGAGACTTACAAATGCAGCCACTTGACCTCCCAGCAGAATGAACAGTGATGAGATACTGATGTCCCCAAGCTGCAAGCTTCAAAGCCCAGCTTCCCCTTAACTCCCACGTAACTGCGCTTCAGGAAAGCCGGTCCTGATGGGCTCTTCCCATCCCGGAATCTCTGAGAATCCACACCCAGGGATCAGGCCTGTTCGCCACTTGTCACATTATCGTGCTGGGGCCAGTGCTCCACCCCCTCCTCCAGCCTCTCCAAGTCATTGGCTCCCACCTTGGAATGGACACAGGCCTCTCCCATTGGCCCCCAGAACCAAATCAACACCTAACTGTAATACTGATCAAGATTTTCTGAAGGCTGAAAGGCAGCGGATGAGAATCACAATATGGGAGCAAAAAGCTTAAATCCCGGAGATAAAGAGCCCTCACCGTCTTCGTCCTTAACCCCTAACTTGTTTGTGCATTATGGGGGCCAGCCTACTCTTGCCTAAGTGATTGCTTTGACCATGTCTATCTGGAATCTATGTTCCCCAATACCTCTTGGGGTCCAAACTGAGACCAAAACATCTGGCCTCCAATTGGAGGCAATCAGTAATCTGCGAGATGCAACTCTGTGCCATGAGAAGACAGCCCGTCACAGTGCTTCCCAGAGCCACTTTGCTGCCTTTGACTCCAGGGTCCTTATTCCAAACAGAACTTGCTGGAACATGACCCAGTGCCTGTTACAGCGCTCCTTCTAAAGCAAAGTGCTGCTTCCCTGAATGATGGATCATAAAGTCGTAATGACTTTGTCCCCATTCCCAGTTATCATGTTTCAAAATTATGGGGCACCATCTACGTTCAAGCAACACCCCTTCCTCCCTCTCCTCACAGTGGTGCAGAGGGGCCACCTCCATTCATTCTGCCAGGCCTGCTGCCCTCACTTTGGGGAGGATGGTTTTAAATGCTTGTGTCTTGGTCATTAGGGGTCTCATTTGCAAGGCAAATGCAGACCCTCTCAAATGAAGATTCAGTGATGTGGGGGCACTAGCTGATCATTTCCTTCGTTTGTTCTGAAACCACCGGCTTGCTCAACAAGATTTTCACAGATCTAACAAGAAGGCCAGTGGCTTTTATTTGCCATGGGAAAGCTATGTCACTCTTCCTGCTGAAGCTTGGATGAATGACCTGATGGGGAGGGATGGTGGAGATAGGGCCATCAGCTGGTTGCCGAGGAGCATCTAGGCTGTGAGGGAAGGGATGGGGCTGGAGAGTTGGTCTCTGCCCGGGTATTATTGGTCAGTCCCTGGAGGGAGGCCCTGGGCTCTGATTCGTCTTAGTGACGTGTGGAGTAGTATTTGGTCAACTTGAAAGCCCAATGCAATCTCCTAAGATCTGATATCAGATTCAACCCAAGACTGATCAGGCTTCTGGGATGGGGGGCGGGGGCAGGCATGGGTGGTGCAATATTCACTCAGTTTACTCCTGGCGAAGCAGATCTTCCTGACTCCCAGGGGACAAAAGCAGCTCAGACAGATGTAAACAGGCTTCGGGAGGCCCTTTGGACATCAAATAACACCAGCAAAACAACGTTTAGATGAGTTAAGTGTAAATCAATCAGAAACATATGGACTACATTTCCCTGAAAATACACAAGGGTTTACAAATTACAGGCACAGGGGTTTGGCAAAATGCAGTCCAGGTTTTGCCAAACCTAAAATGTTTGGAGAAGATTTAAAGAAAGTGGACTGACCCCAAATGCCTTCAACTCTGCCCATCCCTGACACTGATAATAACCCACATGACCACAAACATGTAAGTGCATGGGTTTTAAGAGATTTATACACTGAATAAACTTAACTACTCACAATAAGCTGAGACTGCTTTCCAGATGATTGTTCCTAGGAAGTGGGAACTGCCAAGTGACCCTGCATACAGAGGGAGGAAGCAGCCACCTCTACGTAGGGCTGAGCCCATAGATGCACATGCTGAGACTTGCAACAGAAGGGAATAGCCCAAGTTTAAAAGCCACGTCTGTGGATTCATGGAGCACGAGCTCCGTGTTCCCCTAGCTGTGTCTGTCTTTGCAGGACTCATTGTAGGCAGCATCCTGCGCCGGTTTGTTGTGTTTGGGGACAGTATGCTGACATCATCACTAGTGAGCCTGGAGCATCGTGACTCTCCCACAAGTGGCAGTGGCCATGAGCCATTTCTGTGTCAAGAGGAGGAGATCCCAGGGCAAAAAGGAGTGCCCAAGAGTCAAACATTTGTGGTCTGATGTTCAACAGTGAAGCCCTGTTGAGCCCACCTGGAGAAGAGGTCAAGTGTATGGACTGGCACCAGGTGGGGGAGAGCAGAAGCAAGAACAGCCTTTCGATGATCTGGGACAGGCCGCTGAGCGAGGACGCTCTTACACCGCCTCCTGGAGGGTGGAGGGAATGCGGGTGGCTCAAGGTTGTGGGGGATTGAAGAGCAAAAGACGTCTCTGCCCTCTGTCCAATGTCAGGAGGGTGGCAACAGAGCAAAGGAACTGGCCCCTGGAGTGGGCAGGAGCCGCAGAGGGGCAGGGGCACCTCCTGTGCCCAAATCAAGAGCCTGTGACAGTTCCCTAGCAGCAAAATTCCCTTCAGGCCCTCAGAAGAGGGACAGAAGTAGTTAAGAAAGAGCCACCTCCACACAGGCTTTGCAGTGGAGGCATGAGAGCGCACAGCAAGAACCTGCACACTCAGGAACCAAGATGGGGACCACAAGACACAGGCTGGGGAGGGCCTTTGGAGGTGCACACATGCACAGGAGGTCACAGCTGGTCAGAGCTGGAGCCCTTGGAGTGTGCTGGACACATGCTGGCCTCTCTTGCGTCACTCTACCCCAAGGCTGAAAGGGAATGTGATCTGCGTCATCAGGCGTGAGCCAAGGCTGAGAGAGGAGCGGCTAGAGCCTGGCAGGGGTCAGAGGCAGGCAGACTTCAGCTGAAGGAGCAGAGATATCGACAGTGGAACTCAGGCAAGAGGACAACCCCCTTCCCTTCTCTCTTCATAGGACACTTGGCCCATCTGGGTGACTGATGGGAGGAGGTGAGGTTCAGAGACACTTGGGAGACAACCTCTTCCAACTCCACCCCCAGGGTGTCTAGAAGACCCCAGAAGACACCACACCATAAAGTTCAGCCAGGATTTTCCCCAGCCCCATTGAGTATGAGGGCCTCTCTGGTTATGGTGTTGGCATCTCCCTTATGCAACCAGAGGCCCAGGGCAAGGCAGCGAGGGACAAGGGGGCGAGACAGGTACCTCTAGGACAGAAGGTAGGTGCTAGGTCTTTCACTGAATCAGGGTGGAAGTTTGGTTTCTGGGTGTGGAAAATGCAAACAATAGCAATAAAAAAAATGCATGAGATGTAAAACTGGTCCTTGGAGCACTGACTATTTTGTTCTTGGGATTTCCTTTAGTGACTGTCATCACACAAATGGAAGTCAGTGCCTCCTCTGCTCCTGACCTTGGTCCAGGGAACTCCCCATAAGCAAAGAATGTAGCTTGGACTCAGGTTCTTTAGAAAATCTTCATTGTTTAATAATTCCAGGATGGACACTTAATAGGAAACTACTTCAAAAAAGATCAGCTTATAGTAAGTAGGAGGAAAAAATAAAATTTGATTGAAAAATAACACTCAGGGCTGGCACTGTGGCGTAGCGGGTAAAGCCATTGTCTGCAGTGCTGGCATCCCGTATGGGCACCAGTTTGAGACCCAGCTGTTCCGCATCTGACCCAGCTCCCTGCTAATGTGCCTAGGAAAGCAGCAGGAGATGGGCCAAGTCTTTGGGTCCCTGTACCGACATGGGAGACCTGGAAGAAGCTCCTGACTCCTAGCATTGGCCTGGCCCACACCTGGCTATTGCGGCCATTTTGGGATTGAACCATCAGATGGAATATGTCTCTCTCTCTTTCTCTCTCTTTCTGTCTCTTCCTCTTTCTGTGTAACTCTTTCAAGTATATAAATAAATAAATCTTTTAGAAAAAGAAAACTCAAAGTGATAAAATTAAGCTTTCAATCTTATATTTAACATATTTCAGGTATAATTACACACATGCATTAATTCTTAGACTGAACAAAGAAATGAATCATTACTTTTGGAAAATGTTATCACAGTGAATGTAAAGCTACTGCCTCCTTTGCTTTACATTCCCCTTTCATAGCCAACGATTGAAGACACATTTTCCTAGAGCTCTGTGAGTCCCCCCAGGCGCCTCTCACCCAGGAGCTGCCTTTCCCTGGTTCTGGTGGGAAGCAGTGGGCATGCTTGGGGCTGCAGCTCTGCTCACCCAAGGTACCTCCTTCTCACCCAGCAGCCCAGCCCTCCTCTGCCCTGGGGGCTCCCCAGATTCTCTCAGGCCTGGAAGACAATTCCAGGCCTCCTTCCCATTGGTCCCCTAGGTCTGTGAGGAACAGACTGTGCTGTTTGGTGGTGGTGGGAGGGTGCCACAGACCACACACAAAAATCCCACTTTAAGTACGCTTTCTCTGCAACTTCTGCACTGTCTTGGCCTCGGAATCCTGTGATGGCTGCTGACTGTTGGACATCGGCACTGGCCCACCGGCTTTGGCCATGTGGCGCATGTGGTCATCTAGTCACCAAGAGAACAGAAGTCAGTACTCACTGTCCTAAGGACTTCAGCAGAAATGACAGCAAAAGGGGTTTATTACTATCCTTTTACTTTATAAGATTTATGTATTCATTTGAGAGGCAGAGAAACAGTGAGAGAGAAGGACAGACAGAGAAAGGGAACTTCCAGCCACTGATTCACTCCCCAGATGCCTACAAAAGTCAGGTCTGTACCAGCCCAAAGCCAGGAGCCGGGACCTTCATCTGAGGGTTCCACATGGGTGGCAGGGGTCTGAGTACCTGAATCATCATCCACTGCCTTCCCAGCACATTAGCAGGTGGCCAGATTGGAAGTGGAATGGACAGGACAAACTGGTGCTCCAACGGGGAGACCAGCAGCCCCAGTGGAGGCTGAGCCCCCTGGGTCAGAACTCCAGCCCCTTTACTATCTTTTTATAACAACAAAAAAGAGGAGCCACATGTAACACTAGCATAAGCAATGGGTTCAAGGCCCAGCAGCTCCACTTCTGATCCAGCTCTCTGCTATGGCCTGGGAAAGCAGCAGAAGATGACCCAAAGTCCTTGGGCTCCTGCACCCATGTGGGAGACCTGGAGGAAGCTCCTGGCTCCTGGCTTCAGATCAGTGCAGCTCTGGCTATTGCAGCCATCTGGGGACTGAACCAGCAGAGATGGAAGACCTCTCTCTCTCTCTCTCTGCGCCTCTCCTCTCTCTGTGTAACTCTGACTTTCAAATAAATGAATCTTTAAAAAAAAAGAAAGCAATAACAAGAGTAGTTTCTCTCCTTTCCTACCATTATAAAAGAGTGACTAAGCTAAGAACTTACCAGAAATCTCATTTAATCCTTACAACAACACTATAATTTTCCACAGTTCAGAGAAGAAGAAACTGAGGTTTGGCGAGGGAGGTTCTTTTGGGCTGCCAATCACACAGTATAGAGGGATCCAGCAGAGATTCACACTCATACTTGTGTGACTTCAGAGGATTTTGGAATTCAGAACCCTGACTCCCTTACGAGACTCTACTCATGATACCTGCTGGGCCAATTCACTGCACCCCTCCACCTTGAGGTTTAGAACCACTTGAAGGATTTCCACTGCTGGAAAAAGCTGGGTTGGAGAATGCAGCTGGACTGACAACTTCCTGCTCTTCTGAGTTGAACTTGTCCTACTCACCAGCCCGCAACCCTCACCTGCTCAAGTGCATTTGCCACAATTGGGGAAAAAAAGCTGTCCTCCCCCAGGGGACAGACAGAGCTCAGAAGCAGAAGCGTGTTCCTGCTGCGCACCACGGGCGTACAAGCCTGCCAGCCCACCATACCCAGCAGCTCTGGAAGGGCACCGTGAAGGGCTGGAGACACAGGCAGCTCGCTGCTTCCTGTTCTTCTGGAAGAAGTCTCAGAAGGAGAGGAAGCTGAGTAAGCCGGAGGAAGGGCCTAGAGACACAGTAACTCTGGGGATTGCAGGAACCTAGAATTGTGCCATCGAATTGAGGGGCTAGCCTCTAAGTGGGGGGTGCTATGTAGGAGAAGGGTCATTGTCAGCACAGCCCAAGGGCGAGCCCACAGTGTTCCAACTTCCCCCTGCATCTTGCCTCTTGGTTAGAAGGTTCAGTTGGCCTATGGGACACATGGCGGTTGGATGTGAGTTTGCACCTCTGTTCATGAAAACATGCAGAGGTTTCACAACAGGTTTCATCTCATGAAATGCGCAGTGAAGCTACAGCAGCACCCCCACCTGGCCCCACGCCCACGCTTGTCTTCCATGGCTGCTGTAACACATGGCTACAGTACACGTTTATTATCTGACAGTTTTTGAGATCAGAGCGCTGGATGGGTTTCACCAGGTTAAAATAGAAATTCCTTTCCGGAAGCTCTAGGAGAGAGCATTCCTCACCTTTCCTGCTGCTGAGGTGACCCCCGTTCTATGGGGCATGGCCCCCTTTTATCTTCTAAGTTAGCGATGTCCAGTCCAGACTTCTCCACATGTCAATCACTGACACCAATTTTCCTTCCCCTCCCACCTTTGAAGGATTCCTGTGATGACATAATCCAGGCCCACCTGGATTATCCAGGCTACAGACTTCCTATTTTCAAGGTCACTTGACTAGTGAACCTAATTCCATCTGTAACCTTGATTTGCCCTTGCCATGTAAGAGCATATTGTGGTCTGGGGATTAGGATGTGTGCATCTTTGGAGGTGGATGATCTGACCAGCACGTTCCCTTCAACCCACTGGTACAGCAGCATGCATGCATGCGCACATGGACACACACACACACACACACACACACACACAATAGACTGAAAGAGGAAAGAAAGTGGAACAATGAGTTCCCGCTTCAAAATAAGAGACTGACCTTTACTTCTTCAGGCCTTAGAGATCCACTACTTGAGGACTTTTAATCTTAGATGAAGTTGGAAATGCTCAATCAGGAACAGCATGGTGCCTCCAGGTGTGATGGCAGCCGGGTATTGATCTCAGGTGGGCTTCTGCTGAGCGGCCCTGCAGCCTGCCCACTCCTGGCGGTGAGCTGGTGAGGACCAGGCCCGAGCTCCACTGCAAACTGCCTGGTAGCAAGGCAAGTGTTAACTGCAGGATTAAAAATGATGAGAAGAAAGGAATATTTTATATTTTTAAAGCCCACACTTATCGATCTTTCTTATAAAAAAACATATGTGCCTTCCCTTCAGTAGTAGACGTGTGTCTGCCTGGGTATATGTAAATCAAATTCTTTGTAAATTGAGTCATATTTTAAATGCACCAGGGGAGCTGGCTATTTAAAGGGATCCTGCTGTGAATCTTTTCGTCAAGCCAAAAGGCTGTTTGTGATGCTAATTTTCACCCCCTAATTTGTCTGTTTTGTAGGTTCAGATTTTCATAAAATCCCCCAAACTCACAAGTCAAAGCAAAGCACACCTGTATCCTATATATCAAGGGTATCTTTTTCATAAGAGCTCAAAGAGCTGTCAGGTGGATTATCTCATTTATCTTCTCAACATACTTGTTTGGGGCCGTTATTATTATCCTCAAAGGAGGGACAACTGTCTCCCAACCTGCCTTGCAGAGGGCTCCATGAATCTGAGAAGCCACTCCTGGCTAAGAGCCCTTTATTTTCCCATTAACAACAGGCTCTGCCCTGGGAAGGGCAGTTTTGGGTTCTCCCTTAGAGTCCAGAATGTTCTTTTATGCTGTACTTTGCGGCTACTGTCCAGATGGAGAAACTGAGGAACTGACAAATGTCTTAAATGCGTTGTCCCTGGGGACTCGGTTTTCTGCCTTCCTCTGGGCCGTGATGCATGGCAGATATTGGAGAGGAAGCAGCATCGTCGATTCTTTCTACTGTTTCTCTTGTCTTTGTAGGGGTCTTATTAAGCCACTCTTCCAGCCCATTTATGTGACGCCATGCTAGGAAGCAGTGTTGTCCATGTGCCACTTGAGCCTGGAATTCAGTAGAAACAAGAGCAAGGAAATGCCACACTGTCTCCCTGTGGGATCTTCTCCAGTTACCATGGGAGCCTGGAGAGCCAGGAGAGGAGGGCGGCCTGTGACCATCGGATAATGGCAATTGTGCTCTCCAGGGCAAAGCGCTCCCTCCCTCTCTTCCTCTGGAGTGGTTGATGCAGAGAGGCCGGCTTCCTTCTGGGACCAACCCCAGGGCACTCCTAGAAAGGAGTTCAGAAGTGGGGATACAGTCATGGGGGACTGCCCATTGCCAAAGGGTCAGGTCACCACTCTCCACACTTTTGTTAGCTCTTTTTGCATATTACACGTGACACACACACATATATGTCCTTATCCCTATTTTCCCATTGCAAATGAATGAGCCGCAACACAATGCAGTGTTGGACTTGGATGGTGAACATGTCAAGGACCAGCCAGCACAGTTCTTGACCTACAGTTTGCCACTCTGGGGAAGATGCGCAGGTTGACGAGACCTGGAACACACATGGGAAATTCCCATGCCCACCACTCACCCACAGCTTTCCTCCCCCAAGGACTTCAGAAACCTGACCTTCAGTATAACCTCATGACTGGGGCCGGCGCTGTAGCAAGTAGCTTCCTTCTCCACCTGCGGTGCTGGCATCCATATGGGCACCAGTTTGAGTCCTGGCTGCTCCACTTCCATTCCAGTTCCCTGCTGATGGCCTGGGAAAGCAGTAGAAGATGGCCCAAGTCCTTGGGCCCCTGCACCCATGTGGGAGACCTGGAAGAAACTCCTGGCTCCTGGCGTTGATCAGACCAGCTCCAGCCATTGCGGCCATTTGGAGAGTGAACCAGCGGGTAAAGATCTCTCTCTCTCTCTCTCTGTCTCTCCCTCTCTGCAACTCTGCATCTCAGCTAAATAAAGAAATCTTCAAAAACAAAACAAAACATATGACTCTGTCAGGTAAAGGGGGCTTGGGTTTCACTTTCTGTAGCAGAAGAAAATAGAGATGAGTGATGTTCCTAAAGCAACATGGCAGATGACGGACCGAGTCAGGCTCATTCCTAAACTTTGTGCTTCACCTGTCATGGCCACTGAACACAGGCAGGAGCAAGGGGCTTAGGGGTGCAGTGAGAGGAACAACAGATTCTGATGGTCAGGATTGAATAGACTGTCCCAGAGAGCTCGTGTCTGCGCCCAGGGCTTGGATGGTGAGAAGACTTTGTGAAGGAGAGGAGCAGGGTGAAGGCCAAGGTCACGAGGGAGCCGCAGCAGCAAAGAGGGTTGACAGGGCAGACAGGGACATGTTGTCATCATAGGACTTGACTGATTCCTTCAAGGGCTGAAGTCCCTCGTCACCCTGGTAGGGAGTCCCGGAGTCTTTGTGAAAAAGGGAGCCACAGGGATGTTTCTCTCTGGAAGACAACTCTGTCATCAGCGTGAAGAGCAAGCTTGAGCCAGGTCATGTCTTACTATTTATTTAGTGTTAGATAGCTTCTCTCCCCCAGTGCAATGGCAACAAAACCTTGTGTGCATGGCAGGAACTCCCAATGAGAAAGGAGCAGCAGCCAGAACTGGAGGCTGTGTTGTCTGCTCCAAGATGAATTCTCTGCTGCATAAAACAAGGGGCTGGGTCCTCAAAAGGAGGGCAGGTCCCGGCCATGCCCACCTCTGGCACCGCCCCCTTCCAATCACCCCACCCCCAAGCCCAGCAGGCCAGACTCTGCTCTGTGTTACTCTTCACCACCTGTGTGCAGCCAACCCCCAACTCTGGCCTTTCTAGACAATTCTGTCTTTCATGACATCTGCTGCAGGTCATCCTTGTTGTCTGTCCAAAGCCACACAACGAGCTGGGCCCAGGGAGCCCCTTGAGGCCCACAATCTCACGGGCCATGAGCAGCAAACATCATCACCTTGAACTTTTCTCTCTCCTTCCAAGTGTATTAGGTGCGTCCTGATGCAGGCCCAAGGTCTTTAAGGTGCAAAGGCAGAGAAAGGGATGATGGGAAAAGCTGGAGGGGCCTGAGGGTATGAGCAAGCCTCCTGTCTCCCACCCAAGTTTACAAAGCTTAGCCACAATACAAGGCGGTGAAGGAATAGAATGGCAATAAGGTGTATATTTTCTTTCGGTTTCTATTTTTTTGGCCTGTAGCATATTTCTTGAACTTGTTAAAGACCTGGGAGCTTCTGGAAAAAATGAAATTTAAGGCTAAAAGCCATTAAAATAGTGTGGCTATTAACGGTAGTGGATTTGGCACGAGGCCTGGGCCACCCGGACCCAGAGGCCCAAGTAAGGAAAGGGAGGCTCCCAGTGACTCAGATGGATCTAATCTGTTAGCCAGGGAGGAGCTGGGAAACCTCCCTGAGGCACCGAAGAATGTCGGGGATGGGGCAGCAACACAGGGCATAACCAGAGCAGGTGCACTCAGCAAGGGCGAAGCCACAGGGCCACTCTTTCCTGCTGAGGATGCCCGGACTCCCAGGCAGATTTGACCCCTTTGGTTTCAGACCTAGCGTGCATCGCAGACATTCAGCTCTCCACCTCAGCAAGCCTGGAGTGGGTGGCCACGGGCATCTCCGAAGCCCTCTCTGCAGAAAGTCCCCTGGGCATGGGAAGAGAGCGAGCCTGTGAGCAGTAACCACAGAGGGGCAAGGGGAGAGCTGGGGGCAGTGGGCTGGTGCAGTGACACCGGGAGCCAGGCAGATGTTGCTGGGCCCCCACCTTGGCTCTGGGCCAGGTCTGCTCTGGGCAGCACCTTCTACTGCCCCCGAGCAGCCCAGACAGCTCCTGGCCATGGAAGCTGTTGTGTAACAGCAAGGTTGGCGCATGGAGGCTGGTGAAACCTGAGCGCCTTGGGGGAATTCACGAGCTGCACTGGCTGAGCCCGGGGGACAAGGATTCGGCCTTGCTCTGCGCTCCTTCTTGGGCCCGCTGGAAAGCACACGTGAGGCGCAGTCATCGAGTTTCACAACACGGAGGTTGGGCACCCAGTTACTACCAATGATTAACCTGGGAAGTTAGAGATATAGACCAGCAGCACTGCCAGATAAGCAAATGGCCTCAAGCTGCCCCTCCTAACTTCCAGTTCCTCTGGGTGGAGACTGCCCCTGAGCTGCAGCCACTGCTGGCACACATGGGTGAGGGCCCCAGCCCCGTGCCCACTTCTGTTGCCAAGCCCCACAGGGCTGTGTTAGAGAGACCGGAAGAAAGACAAGCCTTTCCCACCAGAGCCTCCTCCTGCCTGCCACAGCTGTCAGAGCCATGTCCCACAGTGGTTAAAAGTGGAAAATTTGCAATCAGACCTGGATTCGAATCCTGCTTGTGTGACCAGGACAAGGTATCTGTCTGGGCCTCCATGAGCCTCGTTTTCCTCATCTGTAGAATGGGTCTGGTAGCAGTGCCGTCCTTACAGGGTCGAGAGGATGAGATCACCGAAGCACAGTCCCCTGTGCGGTGCCAGGACGTGGGGAGTGCTCCGTACCCAGGCAGTGGGTGCCCTTTGTCCAGGGCTGGGAGGAGACTCAGTGCACCTGAGGAGGCTTTCTGCTGCGCTCTCCTGAATGCTCACTGGCTGCCATGCTGGGAGGGGAGCCACCCTGATTTCCCTGGAAGCCCCTTGAACTGTGGATGGACCCTTGGGTTGGGCTCTTGATTCAAAAAGGAAAAAAAAGGGGCCGGCGCTGTGGTGTAGTGGGTAAAGCTGCTGTCAGCAGTGCTGGCATCCCATATGGGTGCCAGTTTGAGTCCCGGCTGCTCCACTTACAATCCAGCTCTCTGCTGTGGCCTGCGAAGCGGTGGAAGATGGGTCAAGTCCTTGGGCCCCTGCACCATCATGGGAGACCTGGAGGAAGCTCCTGCTCCTTGCTTCGGATGGGCTCAGCTCTGGCTGTTGCAGCCATTTGAGGAGTGAACCAGTGGATGGAGGACCTCTCTCTCTCTGTCCCTGTGTCTGCCTCTCTGTAACTCTGACTTTCAAATAAATAAATCTTTAAACAAAAACAAAAGAAAAAAAGAAAAAAGAAAGCAGATAGAATTGGGGAGAAATAGGTGGGCAGCTTTCCCTGACCAACACAGCTGGGAGAGTCCACAACCACAGACTGAGAGTCTGCTGGGGGACACAGCTGACGAGGAGTGCAGCCGGATCTCCGAGTTGCGTGAACTCACAGCTCCACGGAGGGTGCCCAGCCAGGCCGAGGCACTCTCTTCCAGGAAACCCATCACAGTCAAGTGCCAGGTGCGACCAGGAACACCCTGCCCATGCCCCCCATAGCAGAGGTCTGGATGAAATACGCCTACTCAGGACAGCCATTTTGGACTTTCAGCTTTGTTCCTAAGGCTTCCGGGTCTTTCCTAAGCATCAAGGAATCATCTTGAGGGCTGTCTTCCCTGTTCATCTCACTTGGAGGACAGAAACTCACAGGAAGAATAAAAAGCATTTGTGCCTTACTCCTGAAAAGCTCATCCAGAGACCTATTGTTCCTTTAAACATTTTTAGATTTTGCTTTGAGAGGTACAGAGACAGACAGAGGAGCTCTCACCCATTGGTTCACTCCCAAGATGCTTGCAATGGCCAAGGGGCCGAAGTTGGGAGCCAGGAACCCCATCCAGGTCCCCCACAGGGTATGGCAGGGACCCAGTGCTTGAGTCATCTCCTACTGCCTCTCAGAGTTGCATTAGCAGGAAGCTGGCATTAAGAGCAGAGTTGGGACTCAAACCCAGACACTGATGTGGGATGTGGGCCTCCCAAGCTGGGTCTTAACCATGAAGTCAAATGTCCTCCCCTTTTCTTTTCATTGACCTGCTCTCTTCTCAGAGAGGAATTTTTCAAGAATGTAATGTAGACTACAGACTAGAAGGTGACTCACTGTAGAAAGACAGCATTGGAGCCAGACAGTCCTGGGTTCAAATCCTAGCTCTTGACTTTTGTTACAAGGGAGTTTCAGTGGGTTATTTAACCACCAACATTAAACTCAGCTAGGGTTCTCATCATCTCATCTGTAAACCAGTCCTGTGGTTGAACTTCTGCCCTTGCCCAAGGCACAGATTGCTAGGCCCTACACAGAAGGTCTCGAGTCTCAGCTGCCGACCCAGACTGGACTGCGGTCTAAGAACCACCAAAGCATTTAATCTGCCTCTGAGTTCCTGCTGCTTACTTCTCAAGACAGGCACAGAACACACAGGCATCAGGGGTTGGCAGGCGGGGACTTGAGGGCTGCAGAGACCATCCTCCGTGTACTAGCTGTGCCAGTTCCAGCTGCAAAATGAGGGTAATGGTATCTACCACATCTTCCATGTGGGAATCCAATGAGAGGAAGAATGTCAAAGTTCTGTTTTAAGTAGCAAAGTTCTGGGCACCTGTATAGGATTAAATAGCATTATTGCAAAGGCTGAAGTTCATGGTGTATAAAGTAGCCATAGCGCAATGCCTGGTGCACAGTGAAACTCCAAAAATATCAAATAAAAAAACAAAGCGGCTGGTGCCGCAGCTCACTAGGCTAATCCTCCACCTTGCGGCGCCGGCACACCGGGTTCTAGTCCCAGTCAGGGCGCCGGATTCTGTCCCGGTTGCCCCTCTTCCAGGCTAGCTCTCTGCTGTGGCCAGGGAGTGCAGTGGAGGATGGCCCAAGTCCTTGGGCCTTGCACCCCATGGGAGACCAGGAGAAGCACCTGGCTCCTGCCTTCGGATCAGCACGCTGGCTACGGCGGCCATTGGAGGGTGAACCAACGGCAAAAGGAAGACCTTTCTCTCTGTCTCTCTCTCTCACTGTCCACTCTGCCTGTCAAAAAATAAAAAATAAAAAAAAATAAAAAAAAACCAAAGTAAGTAACAATACCCACTGACCCCATGAAAAAGATAATTGTCTTTTTCTTGGATAAAAACAAAAGAAAAATGGTAATAAAATTATAACACATGAGACACATATCCCAGTCCTGGGTAGGTGGCAGGGACCTCCTTCTTGGCTTCTGATCCAATTTATTACTCAAATCCTTTTTACCATAGAGTGCACCACTGCTTAATGTGGAACCAACTGGGGATCCTGATAAGAGGAGTGACCAGGCTCCATTTCCACTTTGCTCTCAGCAGTCCTCAGGCCTCTGGTATAAGGTCCTGACAAAACGAAGGGTTGGCTCCCAGAGAGACCAATCTAACCTCATCTTGTCCTCCAGGAAGATCCCTATCAGACAGTACAGACTGTGTGACTGCAGGGCCCCAGCAGTATTCAAATGGTCAAATAGGGTGCCATCAGCATTGGTAAAATGGAAGCAGAAATGCAACCGGCCAAATCTGTAAACACTGTTCTTGTCTAAGGTGCTACAAAGAAACAGCGAGAGAGAGAGGAGAGGGAGGGGAGAGGAGAGAAAGAGAGAGAGAGAGGCTGACTGATGGAGTTTAAAGTCCATGGCCTCTTTTAAAAATCTATTTGAATGAATCAACATCCTGTTCTTTCACTGTTTACGGCAGGACAGTCTGATCAGATTACCATGCTATGCCAAGAAACCTAATTACTAATTCTCTTGAGGATTTTTAAATTACTTTTAAAGGAGGGGGGTTGGAATCTGTCTCTGGTTACTCTTGGTTGAATAAAATGTCACTTACTTCCGGTCAGCCATTTTCAGAAAGGCTCTGCCTGTGTCCATGGGAATTACTGGTGAGCTCGGTTACTGCAGGTACTTTTGAGAGTCTTCCAATGGTTTCAAATGCCTGAAGACTCTTAAAACTCTCCAGTGTTTTTTTTTTTTTTTTTTTTGGTTGTTGTTTTGTGCCACTCAATCTGGCTGGGCTGTGTTAGCAAGGGGACACCCAGGATCAACAAAACGGATACAAATTAAATGTTATCGTCACAAACGCTTGAAATAAATCTCTAGGGATGCAACATGAAATACCCAGATACAGGTCAAATTGGTTCACATTTGTAAAAGCAAACCTAAGTTCAGAAGCCAGTCACTTGGGGACTGTAAGTCTACTCTTTGCCAGATTTGAGCACTTAATTAGATGCAGGTTAAAGCTTTAACTTGGTACTTTAAGGAGGTACTCTTTTTTTTTCTTTTATAAATCACAAATTAAGAGTTTTACTGGCAGTTTCTTTGATGTCAAGTTTCCACCAAGGGATTGAGTGATTTAAGTTGGAAAAAAAGAAAGTGGAGGGAGAGAAACACAGAGGCAGAGATACAGAACCAACCTGAGATTTAGAACCCAGGATAATTGCTCTTGGATCTGCCCCGCAGGGAGAGAAACTCTAACATTCTTACAGTTCAAAGTATTTGTTAGTACATTGCCTGCTTCATGCAAGGCATTATTTAGCAGCAAGACCTAGAAGGTCAGTTAGCAACAAGGCTTAGCTTGAGTCAGTTACTATACTTACAGCTCATCCTTTTACTTTGCTAGCATCTCTGATCACAGGCTGACAGTTCCAGAAATCCAGTTGCTGAAACTCTTTACTGAAACCCTACAAGGAAAATTAATCCAACTACACTTAACTCCATTTCCCTGTAAAGCTCTCAGTGCTAGTGAAGTACATTTCTGGGCAGGACTTCAATTTTTACAGTTCCGGAGCAGGTGCTGTGGCACAGTGGGTTAAGCTGCCCCTTGAGGTGCCAAAATCCCATGAGTGCTGGTTCGTCCTGGTTGCTCCACTTCCAATCCAGCTCCCTGCTAATACACGTAGGAAAGCAGTGGAAGATGGCCCAGATATCTGGTCTCCTACCAACCATGTGGGAGATGAGGATGTTCTTGGCTCCTGGCTTCTGTCTGGCCTAGGCCTGACCTTGGCAAGCATTTGGGGAGCGAACCAGCAGGTGGAAGCTCTCTGTCACTGTGCCTTTCAAATAAATCAATCTGAAAGTATTTTTCTAAGCTTCTGCTTTAGAAAAATCAGATATAAAGCACAAGTTCAAGTTGAATGGTGTGTTTACCAGAAGCCATGATTATCAAATCATAGTAGGGAAGTTGCAGGGGGGCGGGGGCTCTCTTTACTAACCCCCAACCCAGCTGACAAAACCTTAATGAACAAAAGAGGTGAGGGAATCATTTGGTAGGACAACAGTGGCATTCTGTCTTTGTGATCCCAGGTTCCTTGGGCAAACATTGGTCTATTCTATAACGACTTAGAACATAACCAGCATTGAATGACGGGGGGAAAGGCAAGGGACGGTGTAAATTTGTACAGAGCCAATGTGCTACTCACCTCAGTTATCACCTCCACTCATTCACTGACCGCATCTCAGCAGTCCCCAGGTGCGGGGTTTCCGAGCCTCGGATCGATCTGCTTCACCCCAACCTTACCGTCACTGCCCCTGACAACTGTGGTCACTTGCTCACAGGTTTTGTGGTCCTGACATCCAGCTCATAAGCCCACACTTTACACTGCTGGAACTATGGTTCACAGACTCAAACGTGACTACTCCAGCCTCCACCACCCACAGGTTAAAAGTCTAAACTGCTTAGCTTGGGATCCACTGAGACCCTGAACAATCCCTTTGGGAAAAATGGCAGAACCCAATCCGCCTCAGGAAGCACACAGCCCATCCTTTCCTGTGCTGTACTGAAGGAATCAAGCCAGGAACCTGTAAACTGATGGTTCTGGGTTGGGTCCCCACGTTTAACACTGGTTCTTCATTGACTTCAAACAAGCAATTTATAATTTCTGAGAACACATCCAACTGTTAAGATCAGTATTAGCTGTCTTATTTCTTACTGTTGAACATGACTTTGAAATTGGAATATAATAGAACTCAAAAACTGCATCTCAATGTCAACAATGCCTATTATAGGAAAATTTGACTTTAACCTCCAACCCAATTAGGTGTCTGGAGAAGTGAAAGGACAGACTCACCATGAAATGAAGTCTATCACAGGGAAGACAGTGGAGCCAACTAGTGAGTCCTGGATGTGCAGAATTTGAATACCTGGGAAAGGCTGATGCTTCTATTTCCAGGTTAAAACTAAGAAATGAAGTTAAGTGCATTGCATTAAAAGGCCCAGAGGATCTTATGAATATTTAAAAATATTTATTTCCACCTAATTGAAGGTAGAGTGAGAGTGAGAGAGATCATTTATCTGCTGGTTCACTCTCCAAATCATTACAACAGCAAGGGCTGGACCAGGCTGAAGCCATGAGCCAGCAACTCCAAGTGAGTCTCCCACATGGGTGACAGGATCCAACCATTGGAGACATCATCTTGCCTCTCAAGATGTACTAACAGGAAGCTGAGGAGCAGGGATTTGAAACACTTATGCAGGATGTAGGCATCCCAAGCCGCATCTTAACAGCTGCACCCAATGCCTGCCCTGCAGAGGCTCTTCAGCACTAAATGTATCACCTAGAAGCCCACTGTATGTTAGCTAGGTCCTGGAAGTATCTTACAACATTGTTACTTGGTTAGTCCCAATCTATTCAAAGAAAACAGCAAACCACAAAGTGAGGAATGACTATCAGATCTTTCCTGGCTTGCTCGACTGCTTTTTCATAAAGCAGAAACCTGCATTTTGAAGTCAGTGATTGCTGCAAGGTGCCACACCCGTGGTCTTTGCTAAGAAAGGTGAAACAAGATGTAATGAAAAGGTAAGGTAAGGGGCAAGAGGAGTCCTTCAGAGAACAAAAACCAACGGAAAGTGATTTAGGGTTTGTATTTTTGCTTGCTATTACTGGAAGAAAATTCAGAAAGTTCAACTTTTGCTTTAAAAAATAGTTGTGATGGTAAGAGTACCGTGAGAACATGCAGGTGTAGGCAACAATCATTGGATACAAAGTTTATGTTCCAGGTATCCTAAAAATCTGTAATTCTAACATGATCAACTAATCTAACTCTAAAGCAAGTGTCGAGGATGAGCGTGTCATTCACTGTGTGCTGAGCATCCTGGGTTCTGCATGTGCACTACTTAGCCGTCCACATTGTATACCTACAACGTGGACACGGCCACTTCTGTAACAAGCAAGTGCTGTCTCCTTTCAAAATCACTATTCCCCCTTTCTGTCATGGGAGATTTGCAGATGGAAAGAGCGTGCGTCAGAACCAGGCCCGTCTATGCTACACGCACACAAGTGAGGCAGCATTAAGGTAATAGGTTTCTATCACTCAAAACTATTCAGTGCACTCAAAAATATTCATAAAAATTGTTTCTGAAGTGACACACTTAGGATTATGCCATGTGAGAAGGGATGCTAACTTCTTAACAATACTGAACATGGCCAATAAATGCGATGGATCCTCAGCCTGCCCTGGGCCAGCAGTTTGCATCTGTCACGTAAAACCTGTACCACAATCCTGTCACCTCCATTTACAAACACCACACTGCTAAATGCAGGTGACCCGACTCTCAAATCCAAGCCTTCTGTTCTGCCTCTCTGGATACAGAGAAAATTTCATTTAGAAAATTCATCACTGAGCTGGTATTTTAGTCAAACCAAAGTGATGTAATCTGAAAAGAGTCAAGCACGCATTGCTCAGAACAATGAGCCAGGGTCTGAGAATTGAGATTCTTCTCCTCTAAGGGCAAAATAACCCAATCATTAGAAATGTGTTTACTTGAAGAAACATTATAGACACGTCCCAGCCGCAATGTTGCTAAGATTAATTTTTTCCAAGTTCTCTTTTATTCTAATAGCTCTTTCCGTATTTTACTTCCAATTAAGCATATACCCTAAGTATACCTTGTTAATTTTCTAGTGGAAATTTCAACATCAGTGGTGAAGTCCAAAGCAAAAGCAGCAAAGGCACGTTAGTTTGGGGAGAGCATTGTCACAAATAAGTATACAATTCTCACAAAGCAATGATGACATACACCTTGCTGGTGGCAACAGTATCTGAGAGTTAAATTAATGTCCCTGAACACCCACTCTGGAAAATGTCAGTGTCAAGGCTACAGAAGAAAATATTAAAACAGGACAGCAAACCATCTTCCCCCTTCCCACTGAGTGTTTACCCCTTCCCACTGAGTGTTTATTTTACAGCTTTCCCATCAGGTAGTCAACTGAAACACTTCAACATCAGAAAGCTGGCAGAACGTTAAGGACAAGGAGTGATTATCTCGCCAGCAATGTGACAAAATGGTTTCGACTTGGAAACAGCACTGCATAAATGAATCAAGTTGGAGGGGTGGGGGAGACAGAAAGAGAGAGGAAGTAGGGTCTTCCCATGGGATTATGGGGGTATTGTTCAGCTATGTTTATACAACATAAAAGTCAACATCCACAGCCCATGTTTCCCCAAATTCCATTCAACACTCTTTAGAGATGCTCACACATCTGATTCTCGATAGAAAGCTACAAAGCAGTCTAAAAACCACACAGCCCTCAGCAGTGTCTCCTTCACAAGCTTACCAGTAAGTGGTTCATCATCACCTGGGTCCATTTACTGCAAGGGTCACAAAGCTGCATGAACTTAAACTATAGGCTTAATCTGACTACACAATCACTTCTTTTTTTTTTTTTTTTTTTTTTTTTTTTTTTTTTTTTTGACAGGCAGATTGGACAGTGAGAGAGAGAGAGAGAGAAAGGTCTTCCTTTTCCGTTGGTTCACCCCCCAGATGGCTGCTATGGCCGCCGTGCTGCACCAATCCGAAGTCAGGAGCCAGGTGCTTCTCCTGGTCTCCCATGGGGTGCAGGGCCCAAGCACTTGGGCCATCCTCCACTGCACTCCCGGGCCACAGCAGAGAGCTGGCCTGGAAGAGGGGCAACTGGGACAGAATCCGGCGCCCCGACCGGGACTAGAACCCGGTGTGCTGGCACCACAAGCGAAGGATTAGCCAAGTGAGCCGTGGCGCTGGCCATCAATCACTTATTTCAATCCCTAAAATTCCCCCTGCAGGAAATCAGAAAGTAAGCTCCACTCCAGAAGTGCAGAATTGGTGGGGCACATGACCTAGAGCTGCTTCTCCCCTTGGAAGACTCCCTGGACAGCAGCTTGGTGGGACTCAGGCAGCAACTCTGCATAGAGTAAACAGAAGCAGAAACCAAACAGCAACTGTCCTGCTTCCCTCTCAGTAATTAGTACTGCATTTTTAAAAAAGATTGATTTTATTTATTTCAAAGTCAGGAGGACAGAGGAGCAACAGAAAAAAAGAGGAGTCTTCTGTTTCTGGTTCATTCTCCAAAAGCCTGCAATGGCCTGGAGCCAGGAGCTTGGAGCTCCTTCCAGATCTTCCAATGTGGGTGGCAGGGGCCCAACTCCTGGGCCATCTTTGCTGCTTTCCCAGGCACATTAGCAGGAAGCTGGACCAGAGGCAGAGCAGCTGGGACTCCAACCAATGCTCTGATACAGCATGCCTGTGTCATGTAGTGCTGCTGCATCACAACGCCAGCTCCAAGTAGTACTAACTGAAGAGGCAAACTGTCAAGTCATAAGGAGAAGCACCTGGGCCTCTTAAAGACAAACTTCTTAAAAGGTGGCAGTACCACATACTTTTCATAATAAAGGATCCTAGGTGTGTTTAAGAATGACCAATGGGGAAATCCTCCTAGATGATTTACACATATGGTCTCTATGTAGAACTGGAATATAAATTAAAATATCAGCTATGCATTTGGGAACCAGCCTTTAGTTCAATTCTCTAGCGCTTTCAAAATTTTTATTTAATTTTATTAAAAAAGTGAGAATAATTGTCAACAAACTATTTTCTTTCTACCTATGCAAATACAATGAGAAAATTGTCTGTGATATCAAAATACTGTTTGTAAATCACGGATGGCACTAACAATTTTAGGAACTTCCAATAGGACATATATTAAGAAAGAGCAACAGATTTCAAATTAGGCATCAACTTAATTGTAAGAACAGAAAATTAAATTCAAAATGTAAAAGTCAGTATAAGTCATCTGAGTTTCCATAGTTTAAATCCAATCATCAGGAATTCAGAAACACCTGATATGTTCAAAGTTGCATCAATGCATATGGATGACAGAAAAGTAATTCCCATGCAATATTTAAGTGTTACTATCAGATATATTTAAGTGATACTTTACAGATTAAAGCTGGGTAAAAATCAAAATATATCCTCCCCATTACATTTTAAAACAGTCACAATAATTTATCAACAGTTGCCATTTCACAGCAATTAGAAAACAGGTGTTGATACAAGTTGAACAAAAAGGTACTTTTTCCTCTTTTAGGAAATAAACATAGATATCGATATAGATATATACACATACACACGTAACATTACTTTGAAATTCAGAGTGGTTAATTTACTTTTGTATTATAAAAAAAATATCTCCCTATGATCAAAATACTGAAAAAGCGCAAAGGCCGAAACAAAGAAAACCACATTTGCCACTTTAAAAAAATACATTACTGCCTTTGTGGCTCCACACATGTGACCGATTACAAAGGTAGGCATCATAAGGACTCACTGGATGGAATTAAATCCGCCCTTTTCTCAGTCTCCAGAAAGGACACTCCTACCCTAAAAGATGACCAAATAAATGCACCTATTCTGAACTGTTAAACTAGGAAGCAAGAGAAGTCCTAAAAGTTTGTGACTCTGTGGGAGAGAATGTGTGAATCAGAGTGCTATTCTTTGGATATGTCAGGAGCTTTTGGAGCATATAAACTCTTTTAGGTCACTTGAATATGGATGAAAATATGACTTCTCCATAAATCCTGATTTCTCTAGTGCAGGAGCTGGTAGCCCGCGGTTCCTGTCTAGTATGTCATCTGTTTTTACAGGTAAAGTTTCACTGGAACATGACCATGCTCATTTGTTTAGATGATGTCAATGGCTGCTTTTGTGCAACAATGGCAGTTGAACTGTGTGAACTGTGACAGAGACCATATAGCCTGCAAAGCCAAAAATTTACTCTCTGGCTCTTTACAGAAAGTTTACTGAGCCTGCTCCAGTGCACTACTAAGTGCAACTCTAGGTCTCTAAAACAGTTAATGCACCTCAGGATGATCTTAGCATGTACTCTGAGAATAACTTGTGGTGTGTTCCATTAGCAGGTGCTTTACTTTTGGGTGAAGAAATAATTTGTATGTTTTCAGCAAATACCTGTAGAGGTTAATTTAAAACAAAATAAAGGGAAAATAAAATCCAGAAAAGTACATATGTCTAGCTATGTTCCCTCTCTTAAAAAAAACACATTGAAAGGCAGAGAGGCAGAGAGGGGGGTGGATATTTCCATCTGCTGGTTCACTCTCCTAACGCCCATAATGACCAGGGGGCTGGACAGGGCTGGGTCAAAGCCAGGAGCCAGGAAGTTGATCTAGGACTCCCATGTGGGAGGTGCTTCAGCTATTAGCACTGCCTTGTAGGGTTGGCTTTAGCAGGAAGCAGCAGACAGAGCTGGAGCCAGGGAACAGCACCAGGAATGCCCCATGTGGGATGCAGATGTCTTTTATGGCACCTTAACCACTAGGCTTCACTCCTCCCTCTGGCTATGTTCTCTTAATATTTTCATATTACTGGGGGACAAGGGTGCTAAAATGATTCTGTCATTCCTTTGATTGGGTTACACATATTTTCTGGAAGTAGTGCTCCCTCCCTCTCTCCCACACAATTAATAACCTTTAACGTAATCTGCCTAAAATGCTTGCAGTTTGGTGAAGCCTTAAGAAATATTTACTTAAGTGAAACATATCAAAGATTATTCTTTTTAGAAAAGGGTTCTTAAAATTCTTTATCTTTGTTACTTCAAGAAGGGGAAGAATGAACAAGAAAATCAAACCCTGTAAAATATACCTTAAAAAGCAGAGGTATAAAATAGCTACCATTTCTGAATGGCAATATAAAATAAAAAAGAGAAAAAAAGAAATCTGTCGACTTTGCAGAGTAAGGCTTCCGGGCCCCTGGTCAGCTAATGAAGTCCACTTCCCACAGAGAACCCCTGGCACTCGGGCAGCTGCTCAGGAATCGTTAAGAGTTCACAGGGGTTTCACAGCTCAATAGTTGTTGAAACATGGAAGATAAAACACTGAGAAGATATTTATCAAACACGACTTTACATCAAGATTAACTTTTTCCCAACCCCAAATGGACTTTTCTCTGTTAGGAAAAAAAAAAAAAAAGAATGGTCTGAAACCACATGTTAAAGATGTTTCTACAGTTAATACCTTACGCTTTTCACTGCTTTGCAGCTCCAAAGTGCTTCACGTGCCCTCTCATCTCAGCCTCACAACAGCCCTGTGAGGTAGGTACAGCAGGTCTTATCAGCCTCATTTCAAGACAAGGAAGTCGAGGCAACGAGAGGTTAAGTCACAACAGCTGGTAAGTGGCAGAGCCAACACCAGAAATCAGGTTTTATGACTCCACGTCCAGTACTCTTTCCATCGCAACTACCACCTCCAGATATGAATAATGCATTGTGTATCAAAATTGAAGGGTCATTGAAATTCATGTCAGTGATGTCTTAACAGTACAGTTAAATGAGAAATACAAGAACAGTAGGTCTGATGGTTTTACTTGACATAATAAAACTGGTGCAAAACCACTTTTGTCTAGTTTCTTATAACTTTTTGGTCCAAATACATAAAATATGCACTATGTACAGCATTTTCCTTTTTTTTTTCTTTTGTAAATGCAATGCTTTAAAACACATTATAAAGCACCTTAGTAAAAATAGTCTACAGGTAAAAGTACAGAAGTAAGAAAACCCGACCCACACCACAGCTCACCACTGGAGTCTTAATAGTTGCCGATAGCTCAGTTTACATCTTGACAAACAACCCCTGGAGGAACAAATACTAAACTTACTTTTTTATATTAATGCACCTAAGTCTTAGCTAAAACTTCTGACATTGCCAACCTTCTTTGAAGTGTATTCCCAATAATAAATATTGGGGAGACAGGAATGAGCAATACTGCCTTGATTCTTCATCTTCTTATAGCATTATTCATGGTTTAAACTGGTATTTAACACTAATGATTATTGAAAAAATTTAAAACCACCTACATAAAAATGGGTAACTCCAACTATAGCAGTCACATTTCTTAGCAAATACAAACAGCTGGATAAGTTTCATGAGATGTGATTCACAGAAACAAAGCACACGCTGCCCAAGTTACCACCGCTATTTCTAACCTAAACCCCTGGGGAAGGTGGAAGTGGCAAATGGATTCATCTTCATTCATGGTTAGTCGAAAAAATGCTTTATCAAAAACTAGACTATCAGACCCTTTTCTGAATTGCATTTAGCTTTTTGATTAGACCTGCCATGTGTTTATTTTAGGTGATGTAAGCTTGTTTTCCCTTAGGCAAGTGGGGATTATAATTCTCACCAAAATCTAACCTGAAAAAAGAAAAATGCTTGAAACTTAAACCCTTTACAACACAGAGCAGCCAGCATCTACTTCCTCGACATGACCGATTCTAACTCAGCTCGACACAAACCATCTTACACAAGATCAGCAATCCAGGTTGCAGAGCTGAGAATGAAGGTGACGTCAGCGTCAAAGTTTTTGTTCAGGAATCTAACAGTCACACCTCGGACTCAGTTCGACTTGGGGTAAATCTTTTCATAGAAAAAGTTTTGTGCGAGGATGTAGAGGTCTCCATCTTTTTCTCGAACAGCATGGGCTCTGATGAACTGGAACTGCTCCAGTGCAAACTCATAGAACTCATTCTCCATTTTCCAAATGTCAGACTGCTGTAGTTTTGCGATGGTTTGCTTAGTGGGAAGTTTCTTCTCTGTGGTTTTCCTAAGATGAGATTTCTTTCCTACTTACAAAGGATAAAAAGGAAAGGTAAATAATTCTTGGAGAACATACAGAATCAATGCCTCTCTATTTGAAAAGATGGTTTAAGTTCATATTGAAGGATGGGTAACATAATTAAATTAAAACAGTTCAGGCAAAAATGGAGCCCGTTTCGTACCAGAATTGTGATTTATTTCATTGGCATGCAAATCCTTAACCCGTTAGACTTAAATGAATGTCAAGTGGTAAAAGGCTGTCACCTCATATGCTCTACTGGCAAGCTCTTGGTGCTCTAAACTAGTTTTTTTCTAAAATATGACAAAATAGCTATTCTTGTTTCTAATTCTAATTTCTCAACATATCATGCAGACTGAGTGTTAGCACCTGAGCAAAAAGAAATGAAAGGAATGAAAAGGTGACTCTGGAGCAAAAATTTGAAGTCCATGTGTAGTTTTTTCATAGTACATATCTTCCATGAACTTTTTTAAGATGCCCTGTCTGTTGTTTAAGTTGTAAACAAAGAAAAGAGTTAAGGGACAACTTTAAAAAGAAACCCGTCATGTATATACCTGTACGGTAGAGTTCTGTAGCGCCCCTAAAAAACCGGGGTAAAGCAGCCTCCAGTAACATGATGAAATCTTCAAGCTCTTCAGTAACTCCCACCAGAAAGTATTCATTAACTAGGTTATACTTGGCTTGATCCATAGCCCACCTGCTTCCCACATTCCTGAAACCAAAGCAGAGGAATTAGAAACCGGGCTGTGAAATCTGCTAAGTATTTCTGATGCCTCTCAGGCTGTATATTATGGACAAAGTAGATAAACACATGTACATCCAAAGACTTAATGCCCTTTTATTAACATCTTTTGTGTAAGGACACCTGTTTTTAATTTCCTTTGCTTCCATCTCCAATTTCTGCTCAACTATGTGGTGCTAATTCAAACTTTACTAGACCTCTCTTAATAGGAACAAAGTTTAGTTTGAGGGCAGTTTTTAAAAATCTGTACGTAACATATATCCCTTCCATCTGAGGGAGTGTGAGAGCACTTAATTTCCTTTAACTTTGTTCATTTTAAGAGCTCTCTTGTAAGGTCTAAACAATTTATGCTTACTGCTTGTATTAATTTGTTTAGGATTTTTGTGAGCTTAGTGTTTTCCAAAATTTCTGAGGAACAGAAAACAGAGAAGAAACAGCTCTGCTAAGACTCTTTGATTTTTATTTTTGTTTACACTGTCAGCTAATGCTGTGAACAGAAACTGCGTCCTAAATAAACAACACTTCCGGGTTTGGCACCAACATCCTTCAATCCCAGCTCTAGCTCTGCCTTTCAGCAGCAGTGTGGTCTTCAGTGGGTGGGCTCTACCATTCTGTTTCCTCCACCATTAGCAGGCCCCTTCCAGCTTTCTGACTACGGAACACATTAGACAAGTTCAACTGAAACCTCAACAATGCCCAGTAGCACAATGTTCTATAGTTGTAGGCTAAGGGGCTGCAGAGCTTTTTCTACAAAGGTCCCGAGAGCAAATATTCTAGGCTTTGGGTCATAATCACTCATGTCTGGGGTTCCGGCGTGAAAACAACCATAGACAATAACTAAGCGAATGTACGTGGTTGTGTTTTGATAAAACTTTATTTATAAAAACAGGTGAGGGGACAAACCTGATCTGCAGGTTGTAGTTTGCCAATCTCTGTTCCAAGGAAATGGCTAACAACTGAGAACACATTCTTTCAATTTTTCTTGGGCTATTAGGATGCTTTGAAAGACTAGGACCTTAAACTTCACAGTAATTTAATAATATATCTCAAGTAATGAAGAAACTCCTTGCATTTCTCATGTTTTTAAGGAATACAGTAACATGGAACGTGCTGTTTTCCTCTACATTTCCTATTACAGTGATTGAATATGGCAAATAAGTATGCACAATTACTTTCAGAAACTGGAGACTCAGCACATTCTGAAAAAATAAATTCTTTATTAAAAATAACTTTTATCTTCCACCTCATTTTTATTAGCAGACTAAACCATAATCATAACCTTGACACCACTTAAAGTCAAAAATCACTTTAACAGTAAAATCAAGTGAATAATTTACCCACTAAGCCTTTTCTTGATTTATCACAAATGACTCAAACAGTAAGCTCAGGACAAAACACAATTTATAAAATGACCTTTGGTCTCTAATTCAGAGCTGTGTGGAATTCAGCAAATAAACAAACAAAGAAAGAAAAAAAAATCAAAACCAGAATCTGAAAAAATATTGTGAGGATATTATAAACGAGACTTTTTTTTTTTAATGCATTTCAAGGTTACCACAAAAGTAGGTATGTTATTTTTTGTCTGGTCCTTCACTGATCTCCCTGTACCTAGCCCTTGACTATCACATTCATTCTCTTGAAATACAATAAGGAAGATAAGAAGGAAAACAGCAAATTCAAGCTAAGGTTGTCTCCCTACCAGCATTCGGAGCTGTGGCCACAGAAGAATGGAATTTGAAGCCAGAGCTTCTCAGGAGCACAGTCGGAGCCGCCCTCGGCTACACATTCATCAAAGGTCTGGAGCGCAGACAAAGCAGCACACGTGAGACGTAATTCTGAGCCTGCTGTTTCAACATCTTAATGTGCTAAGTTATTAAATAAAAGGGCACGAGCAGGTGGGATGATGTCATAATGTGAAAGGAAAAGGTAGGTTATCGAGGAAAGGAAAACACGGATGCTTCTCACAACTTTGTTCTATGCCAATGTTTGTAAGAATTCTTTTACTGTGTGAATAGACACCCTCCCAAATCATATGTACTTGAATGTAAGTACTGGATTATGCTGGATTTGTGTACTTATATTTTCTCAGCAAAGCAAATTATCTATTTGAGATGAACATAGGGGACTTTACCAAGAGAAATGCAATAAGTCTGCTGAAGAGAGAACTTACTCTGATGTTTATTGCAGCACTACTCACAATAACCCATAATCAAGAAAGAGACAAAATACGGATAAAGAAAGTGAGATAGATATAAACAATGGAATACTACTCAGCCATAAAAAAGACAAAATCTCATTTGTAGCAGCATGGGTGGAAATGGAGGTGATAATGTCAGACATAATAAATTAAACACAGAAACACAAGCACCACCTGATGCTACTTGCGCACAGAATCTAAGAACATTGATCTCATAAAAGTTAAGAATATAATGCTGGGTACCAGAGGCTAGAAAGAGAAGGGGCTGGGAGGGATGGGGAAAAGTTATTTAACAGGTACTATGTTACAGTTAGAGAGAAGTTGGGAGTTCAGGCATTCTGGTGCTCAGTTGGGTAAATATAAGCAATGTTAATATACCACATATTTCTCAAAAAGTAAACATTTTTAAAAACAAGACAGGATGGCCAGCGCCGCGGCTCACTAGGCTAATCCTCCACCTAGCGGCGCCAGCACACCGGGTTCTAGTCCCGGTCAGGGCGCCGGATTCTGTCCCAGTTGCCCTTCTTCCAGGCCAGCTCTCTGCTATGGCCCAGGAGTGCAGTGGAGGATGGCCCAAGTGCTTGGGCCCTGCACCCCATGGGAGACCAGGAGAAGCACCTGGCTCCTGCCATCGGATCAGCACAGTGCGCCGGCCGCAGCGCACCAGCCGTGGCAGCCACTGGAGAATGAACCAACGGCAAAAGGAAGACCTTCCTCTCTGTCTCTCTCTCTCACTGTCCACTCTGCCTGTCAAACAAAACAAAACAAAACAAAACAAAACAAAAAAAAAACAAAAACAAAACACAAAACACAAACAAAAAAGACAGGATTTTGAATGTTTTCACCTAAAGAAGTGCTGTTTGAGGAGACAGATTAAGTTTAAGCTGATTAGATATTACACAACAGGTGTATTAAAATATCACATGGTAATCCATACATAAGTACAATTTTTATGTTAGTTAATATTTTTTAAAATTATATATATTAAAAAAAAACCCATAGGGGTGGGTGTTGTAGTACAGAGGGTTAAGCTGCTACACAGGCCGTCCACATCCTATACTGGAGCGCCTGGGATTGAATCCTGCCTCTGCAGCAGATCTAGCTTCCTGCTAGTGTGCCTGGGAAGCAGCAGATGATACAGCCCAAGAACTTGGGTTCCTGCTATCTACACGAGGGGCCTGGATGAGAGATCCAACTCCTGGCTTCAGCTTGGCCCAGGGCCTGCTATGCAGGCATTTGAAGAGTGAACCAGTGAATTGAAAATCTCTCTTCCTGTCCTCCCCTCTGCCTTTCAAATAAAGAAACAAACAAAAACATAAAAGTTTAAAAACAAAACAATCAGAGATACCACAGACAAAGCTGGGAAGCTTGGCTGCTGCAGTAAGATATCTACAAATACATATGCTATTTCCCCCAAGATGAAGTATGAAAGAGCACTTGCCTAGAGCCACAGTTTCTGAATTTCTAGAACTAGGCTTGACCCTATTTTAGGTAAGTCTTCAAGGCCTCCAGGCCTTACTTTTCAAATCTCTACAGTTAGACCATCTTAGAGGTCATTTTCAAACAAAAATCTACAACAAGGCCAAAGCATCCTTAAACCCAGTTGGGGTGTGGGTGGAGCCACAGAGGCATGATGCTCCTTATTTGGGCATCATTCAAAGAGACAAGAGCAAACTGCAGCCCACACTTTATTCACCCATTTCTTTTACAGATGACCTGCACCAAGATAGAGTACAAAGACTCATTGACTTGGGTTTGAATTCTGAGCCTGAAAAATTTAAGTGTTGTGTTAAGTCTCCTGAGTTGAAAAAATGAAGACATAATCTTACTTTGAGGAATAAATCTTCCACAACGAGTGGTTCATGGCAGGCAGGATATGTTTATGTTTGTGGCTCTCTTTCCTTACCTCGCTCTCCTAAGAGTCAAACACATGTTTTGTTGGTTCTTGTTTTCCTTGATCTTCATAGCACTTAGCTTACCCTCTTCTTTGTAACAAGTCTTTTGATCTCTCTGTCACTAATGCATTCTTTTCTGTTTTCTTGGAACACTCCCTGCTTTGGCTTGTTTCATGGGTTCTCTGTACCTTTTAAATTTACTATTGTAATCTTCTTTGAAGTCACATTTTGGTCCTTCTACTCCATATACAACTTGTGTCAGCTGTCTTCTCTTTTTCCCTACTTCCTTTCTTGGTCCACTTATTACACTTCCTTGGATTAATTTATAATTCCTAGTCAAAGGGACTTCCAAATCTGTACTCCTAGATCTATAATTTTTTATATCTTCTAATAACTATTATGTATTCTTATTTGAATTGCCAGTGTTACTTCACAGTCAATATTCTTGGCAATAGAATCATATTGCCCCTTGTAATCCACACTCAAGATTTCAGATCATTTCTTTTTTTTTTTTTTTTAAAGATTTATTTATTTAGTTGAAAGTCAGAGTTACACAGAGAGAGGAAAGGCAGTGAGAGAAACAGGTCTTCTACTTGCTGGTTTACTTCCTAGTTGGCCACAACGGCCGGAGCTGTGCCAATCTGAAGCCAGGAGCCTCTTCCAGTTCTCCCATAAGGGTACAGGGGCCCAGGGACTTGGGTCATCTTCTATTGCTTCCACAGGCCATAGCAGAGAGCTGGATTGGAAGTGGAGCAGTTGGGACTAGAACTGGTGCCCACATGGGATGTTGGCACTGTAAGCGGCAGCTCTACCCACTACACCACAGCATCGGGCCAGCAGATCATTTCTTAAACTTTCTTCTCCCTCACCTCACATCCTCGAGGTCATGTCTTTCCAATCCAGCTTTTCTTTTTCAATTTTCTCTTCCATCAGGACCTCACTGCATAAACTCTCGATTCTTACAACGGCTTCCTAATTAGGCTGCTTTCACAGCTTTCCTTCTATCTGAACAGTTTCTAGATTAGCCAAAGCAGTAACTTCTAACATTTTCTACTCAGAACTCTTCAATGGCTGCCAATATTTTAAAAGAAAAAACAAATCCAGGGGCCGGTGCTGTGGCATAGCTGGTAAAGCTGCTGCCTGCAGTGCAGGCGCCAGCCCCCATTCTCCTATCTCTGAGTAACATTTTCATCCACTTCTGAGATCCTCTGCCTCCAAATTTTCTCCATTTTTTTTTTGTGTGTGTATCATTCAACCTTTTGCTCTCTTCAAATATATGGATATGTCCAGTGTCTGTTATTTTAAAGAAACATTCCCTGATTTGCTGTTGTTCCTTTCAAAATCAAATTTCTCTCAAGAGTAGTCTTTCCTCTCAGTCTCAACGTCTCCATTTTCAGTCACTCCTAAACCCTTTGGATGCCACATAACCCACTGACAAACCCAAGGGACAGTTTTTCAGTTCTCGTTTCACTTACCTGATGAGACGGAAACTGTTTTCCTGCCCATTTAGATTCCACATTGCAACTGCCTTTAAGAAACTATCCCAGTCAAGTTTTAGTATAGTATGAAAGAAGACCAGCCACAATTTTCTGAAAAGACTATTAAAATTCCACCTTATCCAATTACATATCTGTTAAGGTGGATTTTCTTTATTTAACTCAACCAAATGAACATACTGGACACACTGAATGCAGTAACAGATAAGAAAAATCAGACCATCTATATTAAGCTAGATACTAAAAAGATTACCAGCGGCCAGCCCTGTGGTGCAGTGTAAAGTTTTCCCTGGCCTGCAGTGGGCACTTGTTCAAGTCCCAGCTCCTTGCTAATGCACCTGGGAAAGCAGCAGAGGGTGGCTCAAGTCCTTGGGCCCCTGCACCCACATGGGAGACCTGGAGGAAGCTCCTGGCTGCTGCCTTCAGTCTGGCCCAACTCTGGTTGTTGTGGCTATTTTGGGAGTGAACCAGTGGATGGAAAACTTCTCACTCTCTGTCTCTACCTCTCCGTGTAACTCTACCTGTCAAATAAATAAAATAAATCTTTAAAAAAAGATTAGCAAAAATTCAATATGCCTGTATTTATTTGTGGAGAAGGTGAAATGATTATGTGCATTAAGATATTATTTATGTTAATATAAGATGGGTTTCCTACTATTGTTTTAACATTGATATTTTAAATATTCTTAGTGAACTGATAAATTTACTGATATTGGTAACATCAGTACCAATAACCCACATAGAAAAGCCTCTTTGGGGGTTCACTATCACTTTTAAGAGTATAAAAGGAGTTTCCACATGAAGAAGTTTGAAGATCACTGATTTAATCTATATAGTTATCCAATGCTGACCTCTGATCCCATGTACTGCAGAGATTAAGTAAAATTCTATTTATAAAATATGAAAACAGAGTATTTGACATCCTCCAAATAAAACACATTGCTTGTTTCATACAAAATCAGCTGAAAACAACCCAGGTGTACACTTATCAGAAATGACTTTGAAATAACAATTTGACATTGTAACTAGTAAGCAGTTCAGATTATTGGAATGCTGTAGTTTAAAACATAATAGTAGTTACAAGTTCTGAATTGAATATTGTGTAATATGTTTCAAAGTATCACTTAAGGTGCAAATAATATATAATTTCATGGAAATGAAGCTATCTAGAACTTTTTCAGAATAAGTGCCATAGTAAGATAGTTTCAACATCACCATAGTCACCCTTTAATCCCCAGTATCTCCCAATACCCTTCCATTTTTAGAAATGTTATATGCATGAGTTCTTACCAACTTTAAGGAAATGAATTTAATGGAAACCCTTTCAGTTAAAGACATTAAGAAGTTATTTGGGGCCAATGGTGTGACACAGTGCGTAAAGCCACTGCCTGTGGTGCTAGCATACTATATGAGCGCCAGTTCAACTCCTGGCTGCTCCATTTCTGATCCAGCTCCTCGTTTTTTTTTTTTTTTTTTTTTTAAGACTTTATTTATTTATTTATTTGAGAGGTAGAATTATAGTCAGTGAGAAGGAGAGACAGAGAGAAAGTCTTCCTTCCGTTGGTTTACTCCCCAGATGACAACAGCTGGAGCTGCACCAATATAAAGCCAGGAGCCAGGTGCTTCTTCCTGGTCTCTCATGCTTTCCCAGGCCACAGCAGAGAGCTGGATTGGAAGAGGGGCAGCCAGGACTAGAACCTGTGCCCATATGGGATGCCAGCGCCGCAGGCAGAGGATTAACCCAGCTCCCTGTTAACATGCCTGAGAAAAGAGCAGAAGAGGGCCCAAATGCTCGGGCCCCTGTAACCACGTGGGTGATTCAGAAGCAGCTCCTGGCACCTAGTTTCAGAATGACCCAGCCCTGGCCCTTGCAGCCATTTCAGGAGTGAACCAGCATAAGGAAGATCTCTCTCTCTCTCTCTCTAACTCTGCCTTTCAGATAAATAAATAAATCTTTAAAAAGTAGTTATTTACAATAAAACATCATTTTGCTCATTATATCCTAGAATGTTAACAGTATTAATATCATGAGAAAAAAGCCAAATTATTAAAAATGTCTAATCAGTATGTTTTGCAATTGCAGAGGTCCAAACTATCCATCACAAAACAAAATAATTTTTCACTTTAATAAAGCATTTATTCATAGCGGCCCTGTCCTCATGAGAGGTAAGACAATACATAGTTTCCTGCTGATGTTACTAATACTATAGCTAAATGAACAGAAGTGTCAGTATGTATTTTATAATGACATTCAAAAACAAAAACAAAGTGAGCTCTATCCAGGTCATGGTGAAGAGTGGTTAAAGCCCTAGGATGGCCTCTCTACTTAAAAGTTTCAAAAATGAAAGAGGGATGATGTTACGGTATCTCCTTGATTTTACCATATTAAAAATGCAATTTCAGAAAATCTTTCATATAAAAACGCTGAGTAGGATGTTGTATTTCTTTCCTGCTTTAAAAAGGATGTGAGAGGGATTAAGACTATGGGCTCTGAAATTACAGTGCTTAGGTTGTTAGTTGTATGACACTGGGCATGAGAGTTAACCTTTCTGTGCCTAGTGTTCTTACCTACAAAATAATGGCATTAACAAAATTACCCTAGAGAATTGTGTAAGCCACCCAAAGAAATACATATATGTAAATAACCTAATACTTGGTTGACAAATGGTGGATGCAGGGACTCATATGACAGCAAATCTTTCTTATCGACATTAATATTCCATTGGTTGAAGGAAGGAGATGGATACTAACATAAATGATGGGGCTAAAATAAAGCAGTAAAGGTTAGAGTGAATTTAGAAATAAATACCACTACATTCTGAAGTTCTATGTCACACAAGAGTTGTATGAATAGATCTTATAGTACTGTGGAATCTCTGTAACCTAGGTATTTTTAGAAGATTAAATAATGCTAAGAGAAAGCTGGAGACTGAAAAAACAAAAAAACAAAGATTTGATCAGTTGCATGTGTTTGCATTAATACTTTCAGCCTAAAGCTTTGAAGACTAAGGAAAGGAACAGCGGATTTCCAGAAAACAAACAAAAGAAAAACACAACAAAACCCGCTGCCCTCTCAAATCATAACGAGGGCACATCTAACAGAAAAGAATCAACTGTTGGATGTTGATTATCATGATATACCAAGTGTCACTTGATCTTAGCCATAAAGTTGAGAAGTGATTATATACCAAGTATCCAGCATCACTACTAACACTTGAGTTTTAAATGTGCAGAATTCACACATTCAACCATCTGTTAAGCACTTACAGGTAAACTAAGTACACTGTTAAACATTAGGGAAATTGATATGAGTGAAATACTTTTCAGGAAGTTCACCATGTTGGGGAGAAGACAATATGTAAACAGATAATACAAATAAAACAAAATAAACGCTTAAAAATATGGATTTTAATGGAGTGTCCTGGGAGCCTTGAAAGGGATTGGAGCTGGATCTGACAAGGCAGGCAAAGATTTTTTTTCCAGACTGAAGGAAAGACATTCTAGATACAGGGAACAACATATGTGCAAAAATATGAAGTAACATTAAGTTTGAAAGGTGGTGACATTTCCTGTGGCTGGGGCACTAAGAACCTGGTGGGAAAGTAGGCAGGAAACAAAGGCCTCAGGCCATGTCAGGTTTCGTCCCATGCCCTGGGTACTTTTATGAGCAACATGTTCCTAGTAAGTGTGTTCCCCCAGAAAAGTGTCAATTCAGTTTGCTTTTTCAGAAAAATAACTCTGGTGATCTTCCAGAGAGTACACTGAAATGGCAGATAACCCCAATGTGAATGTAATTCCTTCCTTGCCTGAAAAAAACAGCTGCTTTAGCAAAGCAGCATCACTATTCTGATAACCACAAATAAATTGTTATTATCCACACCAAGAGAACAAACGTCCACATAAAAACATGTATTTATGAATCATTATAGTGGTCTCAGAAAACTGCTAATATTTTTAACACTGCCATCATTATGTATATTATAAGATATCAGTTATATATACTATATATACTATATACTTTTGAGCTCTTTTCAAAATATCCACAATAAGCAAATAGTACATTTATAATCAATAACAAATTTGAAAAGCACATTGCTCACTGTATTTCATAAATAACTGTCTTTATTAAAATCTTAAAACTACAATATTACCTTTTTGTCTCCTTGTTTTCGTCTCCTTAACCCTGGTCTATAATCATCTCCAAATCTCAGAAAATAATAGTAGGAAACCAGCCTCTCAATAGGATCCCTTATGACATTAATGTAAATTGGCTTCTTCTTCACACCAAATCTGAAACAGAACACAATTTAAAAGGTGAAATCAGAAATCTTGAAATTGCATGTATAAGTCCGAAGTATTAATATTACACAGAAAGAAGAAAATGACTTAATTTAATTAAAATAGAATATGTGGAAATTGGGAAACATTTCATCACCATTTATACCAGAATAAAATAAACAAAAAATAAGAATTCAAAAATTATGGCTTAAAGTCATGGAAAGAAGGGAAAATGAATGAAAAATAATTTTAAACTTTACTGACAAGAATTATACAAAATATTTTAACTATATCTTCATTAGATTTTAAATCCAAGTAGACAGTTCTCAAAATAGTACACACATATTATTATGAAAATCACTTTACACACTAAGAAAGATTTTAGTATTTAAAATTTTTAAATGAACTTATTATCTTGATTCCTCCCTTTCCTTTATTCTTCATTTAATAAAGCTACCAAGTCCCTTAATTTTTCTTTCATAAGGTTTCTCCCATATTGGACCTGTCTTTCTCTTTCCCACTGCCTTCTTCCTAAACCTTTTGCTTAGATTGCTGCTGTAATTAGTTGGCTTTCTTTTATCCAGTCTTTCTCCATTTTGATTTACTTTCCATACCACTTTTTAAGTGATGTTCCTAAAACACTACCTGTTAGCTTACTCTTCTTAGGAGTCTGAAATAACTCTATTGACTAGTTGACATCAAATCCACTCTCCTGCCTGCAATTTGTTTGCCTATATTTGAGGTGCCACCTGATTAATTTTTTTAATTCTCCTCAAACAAGAAACTATTTATCTGTTAAGAGTTAAGTCCACCTCTGCTAGTTTCTCCCACACATCATACAAATCCCTATTTCTCCAGAAATGCCTTTGCTCATTTTGTCCTTCTTAACTAGAATGCCATCCTCAAAACATACTTTCTGTGTCTCTAGTATATGCCAGACATTCTTCTAGATATTAAGATATAGCTGTGAACAACAAAAGATAAAATCATTGCCTTTATGGAGTTAATGTACTACATGTGGGAGGAACAGACCATAAAGAAATAAATAAGCAAATATGTCAGATGTATAGAGTGCCAAGGAGAAAACTAGCCCAGTGAAAGGGTATAGAAGTGGCAGGGGAGGTGAGGGAGAGTGAAAGTGAACATAGTGTTTTTAGGAAGGTGTCACCTAGGGGGAGCTGTGCAGGTACCTGGAAGACGGGACTGCCAAGTATGAAGGCTCCATAGCAGCTTAGTGCCAGGTATTTTGGGGGAAAAGCAAGATCAAGCTGGCTGCAGAAACAGAGGGGACAGTAAGAGGATGAGAATCGAGAGGTGGGGAATGGGGTGGAGTGAGTACAGATCACATGGACTTTGTAGATATTACACACATTAATTTTTACAGAGAGTCAGGAGGTAGGGCAAAGAAATGTCTTATTTTAAAAGGCTGTTGGCTGGTGTTCTGGAATAAACAGAAGGGCATTAACAACATCTGCTTTGTTTTGATTCCTCCTGCACTCAGGAGCCATTGCTATCAGCCTATTTAACTAGTAGCTTGTCTGACTAGTGCTTCTCAAACAGCATGATAAACCACTTGAGGCCAGAAAGTACCAATATGGCAGTAAAAACTTCTTTCACAACTTTCATTCAAAAGAGGAAAACATGGGTGGGTGTTGTGTTACAGCAGGTTAAGCTGCTGCTCCAGATGCCTGCATCCCACATGGGAGTGCCCAGGATCAAGTCCTGCCAACCATGTATGAGACCTGGATCGAGCCCTTGGTTCCTGGCTTCAGCCTGGCCCAGCTGTGGCTGTTGTGAGCAACATCAGATGAAAGATAGATCTCTCTCTCTCTCTCCTGCTCTTGGTGTGCATTTCAAATAAATACATAAACGTAAAAAAAACAAGACCCTCTCACTAAAAACCAAAAGAGGAAACAGTATTGTTGGAAATGTACAGCACTGTCATGTAGGGTATCAGAGTAGGAGCTTCTTGAGGGCAGGAGCTGTTTTTCTCTTGTTTGTGGTCTATCACTAGTGCTCAGCACTGCCCCACACACAGGTGTCGAACTATCAGTAGAATTAGGTTGAACAGTCTGTTATGAAGTAATCACTTAAAGTCCTTCTGTGAGTGAATGCACTCAGCAGTGAGAAGAGCACGGGGCATCAGGAACATAACTTCTCCCTGAGCTGACAGAGGGAGAGCATAGGATGATGGGATAATGACATCATTCTTAAGACAGTGGGATTTCTTGGGAGCCATTATTAGCCATCGCCCCACCCTAAGCCATTCCACTGGGAATGTCCCAGAAGAATCTCTCTCACCAATGTTTCCTCTTTTTCTTTGCCCCTAGAGTGGGCAGCAATTTGTGCCAGGCAGCAGTGAAAAGGGGATATGGTACTTTATAAAACTCTTCTTGTTTTGTGGGAAATGGCTGCCTTTGGATCGGATGTGGGTGACATCTATTACGTACAGAGGTATGATTTTAGTAAGAACTCTTTCTGAAAATTGATCATAACTATTTGTATGTTAGGGAATAGTTACATATTAGGGTGCCTTAAGAAGTCCATGGAATATGGAATTAAAAGATCAGTTTATTTCGGTGCAAAAAATGTGAGACCAATGTAGTTTTCCCCATAACATGTTTTCATGAACTGTCTACAGCAGAATGAAGAGCTGTAGGTAGGCGAGAGAACATAATGGAAATGAGCATGATAAAAATGCCATCAGCACCATACAGCTCTTCTGGTTAGGGAACAAGAGTTAACAAGGTTTGTTGGTTTAACTTTTTTTTTTTTTTTTTTGACCAACCAGGTAGTTTATATAGGGCAGAAAGTAAAGATGGCAACTCATCTTTAACCTGAGTCAGCGATTTGAACTCTTCCTCAGCGGAGTTGGAAGAACGGAAAACTTACATCTGCTGAGGGAATATCATGGCCTGTTAACATATGATATTCTTAAGAAAAGAAGAGCATATTTGGTAGAAATTTGAAGATTCAGAGGAAAAACGAAAAAAATATATAATCTGAGCAGCAGGTTGGTAAGATGTTTCAGAACCTCATTCTAGCCAAACCAGCATATGTGGTGTGACAAAGCACAAGACATAAAGCAGGCTCATTTCTTTGCAAGTACACCTCATAAATAGCTTGGATAGACAAGTGAACAACAAAAACAGCTAAAAGACCAAGTGCACGCCTGGAGTGTTTGTAAGGAACCTCGCCTAGTGGCCAAAGTCTGAAAGGCAGATGATGAGGCTGTAATGGGGAGAACAGCCGCTGGGAAACATTATTCATTGATGCGTCTGCTTCACACTAGACTTAACATCTCTAAACATCAGTCTCACTGTGGACATTTATACCTTGTACCATAGATATTTATTCTGGACCCTCTCAGCCCTAAGGGGTTCAGAGAAGCTTTCAAATCCTAGTGGCAGGTTGCCATGGCCAGGTTTCAAACAGAAGTGAATCATCTGTTGGTATTGTTGATCTCACTGATGATAGTGTTGTGACTAAGTGGTTTTCCAAGTAATTTATTTAACTCTACAAGGGCATTCATTTACTACACATCTATTAGGATGGTTCAACTTAAAAAAAAAAAGGAGGAGGTTTAACAATTCTGAATGTTGGAGAGGAGGATGCATGGAATTCTTTAACACTATTGGTGAGATTACAAACAATACAACAACTTGGGAAAACAGTTTGCAGTTTCTGATAGAGTTACCTTATAACCCAGCAATGCCACTTGTAGGTTTTTACCCATGAGAAATTAAGACATATGTCCACAGTACACCTGCATGCAAATGTTTTCAGAGTTTTATTTAGAATGAACCAAATGTGTAAATCACCTAAATATCCAGTAACTGGTGAATGGATAGACATTATGGTACATCTATACATTGGAGTATTATTTAGCAAGGAACTAACCATCAAATGGATGAAAGTCAAAAGCGTTATATTAAGTGAATAATGATAGTCTCAAAAGCACTGCAGACTGAGATGCCATGATGTTGAAGAAAAGGATTGTCCAGGACAATGCTATGCATTCTTGCTTGGGTGCTGTGACAATTAGAAAGGCATGAACGTTCCAACAGAGAAAAACGAAGGTGAAGACAGGGTCTTATGCAGTGCCCAAGAACTGGGCATAATAAACAACAGCAGAGGCTCAGACTGGGAAAAGAAAACATCAGGAAGTAATATGTAAGGGAAAAGAAGATGGAATTTTAAAGAATCCTAACACTGCTCCCTGTGAGGCACAGAACCAAGTGCTTCAAATACATTAGCATATTGAATTCTCACAACCATCCCAAGCAGTAGCTACTTTAATTACCCTTATTTCACAAATGTGGACATTGAAGCCCAGAGATCTGAGGGAATGCGGCTGCAATGACAGAGCTGGTGAGGAGTCGAGGTGGATCTAACTGCAGATCTGTCTGACTCCAGAGACTGTTCCTCAGCAGTCTAAGGATCAGTGCTGTAGAAAGAACTAGTACTGGGGCTGGCGCTGTGACACAGTGGGTAAAGCTGCTGCCTGCAATGCCATATGGGCACAAGTTCTAGTCCTGGCTGCTCCATTTCCAATCCAGCTCCCTGCTAATGGCCTGAGAAAGCAGCAGAAGATGGCCCAAGTCCTTACCCCTGAACCCACGTGGGAGACCTGGAAGAAGCTCCTGGCTTCCATCTGGCCCAGCCTTAGCCGTTGCCACCATTTGGGGAATGAACCAGTAGATGGAAGATTCTCTCTCTCTCTTTCTCCCCCTCTCTCTCTGTAACTTTGCCTTTCAAATAAATAAAAATAAATCTTTTTTAAAAAAATGAAACAGCTAGTACTAGTACAAGGTCAATAAAAAGGCAGCTCCTGTACATTGCCTGTAATGATTAAAATGATTTTTAGATGCTTCTACAGTGTTTTGAAATATTTGTTGGAAGTTGTAGGCAATGCTGCAAACTTGAACTGGTTCAGCAGAGAAGTGTAAGGTTAAAAGGACAACCTCACTTGAATCTCTATACTAACAAATCCTATTAGGACTAAAAGATTGCCACTTTATTGCACTCTAGGCTATTCCAGACTTAGTGAAGCATTTAGTTATTTGCTTCCTGTCCTGACACATCTGCTTCTTTACTGACTCACCTTAATTGCTCTGAAAATGACAAGAGAGGTAATATCGGAGAAAAAATGACAGTGATGAAAACTCACTGTCATTTCTGGGGACAACAAGAAATGTGTACCAAAGGACACATCTAACATATGCCTAAATAAAACTGTTTGAAGAAAATCAAAGTGGAATAATAGGGGCTGGCGCTGTGCTGCAGGAGGTTGAGCCTGCTGCACTGGCCTCCCATGTAGGCACCAGTTCGAGTCCCAGCTGCTCCACTTCCAATCCAGCTCCCTGTTAATGTGCCTGGGAAAGCAGCAAGGGATGGCCCAAGCATTTGGGCCCTTGCCACCCACATGTGAGACCCGCATGAACTCCTGGCTCCTGGCTTCAGCCTGGCGCAGCCCTGGCTATTACACCCATTTGGGAAGTGAACGAGCAGATGGAAGATCTCTCTGTCTCCCCTCTCTCTCTCTCACCTCTCTCTCACTCTCTCTGTCTCTGGGTCTCCCACGAGGGTACAGGGGCTCATGTACTTGGGCCATCTCCTACTGCTTTCCCAGGCTATAGTAGAGAGCTGGATCAGAAGAGGAGCAGCTGGGACATGAACAGGCACCCACATGTGATGCAGGCATTGCAGGCGAGGCATAGCCCACTATGACACAGCAGCAGCCCCCTTTTTCTAAATTTAGAGCATTATCACATTTACTTTATTTTAAAATTGTGGTAAAAATGGGGCTGGTGCTGTGACGCCGCAAGTTAAAGCCCCAGTCTGCAATGCTGGTATCCCATATGGGTGCTGGTTTAAGTATAAGCTACTCCACTACCAATCTAGCTCACTGCTATGGCCTGGGAAAGCAGTGGAAGATGGCCCAAGTCCTTGGGCCCCTGCACCCACATGGGAGACCTGGAAGAAGCTCCTGGCTCTTGGCTTCAGATTGGCCTAGCTCCAGCTGTTGCAGCCATCTGGGGAGTGAACCAGTGGATGGAAGACCTTTCTCTCTCTCTCTCTCTGCCTCTGCCTCTCTGTAATTCTGCCTTCCAAATAAATAAATAAATCTTTAAAAAAAATTTGTGGTAAAAAGAAAATAAAACAGTAATTAAACACCAGCAGGGAAAATCAAAAGGAAAAAGCACTAGGAAATATGCTAAAAAATCAAATATGATTAAGGGAAAAAGTTGTCAGACATGATAAGAATGTAAAACGCTAAGAAGATATTTTTGCCATCACTCTAAAGTTTTGGAAAAAAAAAAGAACAAGTAAATATAACAAAAACATGGCTTGAGTAGACAGAGGCTTACAAATGTAGTATGTGTTTCTTAATGATCAATCTAAACTGAAAGGAGCTTTTATTTTTAATTTCCCTATCTTGTTTCCTGGGTTTTCCTTCTTTGTGCTAAGGTAAATGAAAAAACATATGATTAACTTTTTCTTTTGCCAAATTCACCATTTTCTCTCTCTCTCTCTCTCTCTCTCTTTTTTTTTTTTTTTTTTTGACAGGCAGAGTGGACAGTGAGAGAGAGAGACAGAGAGAAAGGTCTTCCTTTGCCATTGGTTCACCCTCCAATGGCCGCCGTGCCGGCCGGTGCACGCACTGATCTGATGGCAGGAGCCAGGTGCTTCTCCTGGTCTCCCATGGGGTGCAGGGCCCAAGGACTTGGGCTATCCTCCACTGCACTCCCTGGGCACAGCAGAGAGCTGGCCTGGAAGAGGGGCAACCGGGACAGAATCCGGCGCTCCGACCGGGACTAGAACCTGATGTGCCGGCGCCGCAAGGCGGAGGATTAGCCTAGTGAGCCGCAGTGCCGGCCCCATTTTCTCTTAAAGCTTTTTAGTGAACTCCATAGAGAATATGGCCTGGGCGTTTGGCACAGCAGTTAAAATGCCTCTTGAGATGCCTGCATCCCATATTGAAGTGTGTGGGTTCTAGTCTTGGCTCTGCTTCCCATCCAGCTTCCTGCAAATGCATGTTCTGGGAAGCAGCAGGTGACGACTCCAGGACGTGGGTCCCTGTGACTCACCTAAGAAACCCAGACTGAGCTCTGGGTTCCTGGCTTTAGCCTCACCCAGCGCTGGTTGCTTTAGGCATTTAAGAAGTGAACCAGCAGATGCCTCTGGCCCTCTCTCCCTGCCTTTCAAATACATAAAAATACATTAAAAATGCTTTGAAGAATAAAGTATTTTTAAAAATTGGCGAAATGCTATTTCCCCTTCCTTCCCCATTCATGGAGTTTTTATGACTACTGATTATATCTGTAACAGCTCTAATAAATTATATGCATCCAGATACATTTCCTCTAGATGATTTTATTTAGGTATCTGTTTAAAATCTTGTAAAATTCTATTAAGAATTTTCACAATATGTCTCACTTCTAGTAACATGAGACCCATTTTGAAAACATTCATGTCCATATTTAATAAATAAGATTAATCTTTCAGAAAGCTTTATACTTTTCAACTGCAAGAACCCCAACATATACGAGAGCTTTGTTCTAAGTACAAGACTTTGCCAAAAGCAAAAGCACTCAATATATAATTTTAATAATGAAAACCTAAAGTATTAGAAACCGAGCTGTGTGTGGAAAAAAATAAATCATTTAGGTGAAAGGGTAACAAACATTCAATTCAAGGATAATGCAGCCCTAAGGGAAAATATGCATATGAATGAAGTTTATGAAATTGGTTCAATGCCTCTGTAAAGAAAAAATAATTAGTTTATTCTAAAGCTGCCTATAAAATGTTTTCAATATTGCAGGATGAATTATTTATAGAAAAATGTACATCTAACTTTAAAGCTACATTTTATTGAAAGATCTTGAGTACTCTGGGAGGATTAGAAATAGGAATATACCATTTTATGTATGTACTAGTTGGGTGGTTCTTTTTTAATCACAGGATTTCCAAAAAAGATTTATTATCAATTGGAATCAGTAATATTCCATTCTACTTTTTTTCTTTGCAAAAGAAAGATGCTGAATTGAGAATAAGATAAAACTTTCTTTTAAATAAATTATGTTTTATTTGTTTGAGTTGGTGTTGTGGCATATTGGGTAAAGTCTCTACTTGTGATACCTGTATCTCATATTGGTGCTAGTTAGTGTTCCACTTCTGATCCAGCTCCCTAATGGCCTGAGAAAAGCAGCAAGAGATGGCCCAAGTGTTTGGGCCTTCCCACCCATGTGGAAGACCCTGATGAACCTCCTGGCTTCTGGCTTCAGCTTGGCCTGGCCCTGGCTGCTGTGGGCATCTGGGGAATCCATCTGTGGGCATTCATTTCTCATTATAACTCTGACTTTCAAATAAAGACATAAAAACCTTAAAATATTTTATTTATTTGAAAGGTAGAGTGACAGAGCTGAGAGAGAGAGAAAGGGATCTTCCAACCACTGGTTCACTCCCCAAATGGCCACAATGGTCAAAGTAGGTCCAGGCTGAAGCTGGGAGCCAGGAATTCCTTCCTGATCTCCCATATGGGTAGCATGCACGCTAGTACTTGGGCCATTTTCTGCTGCTTTCCCAGGCACATTAGCAGGGTGCTGGATTGGAAGTGGAGCAGCTGGGACTTGAACTGGTGCTCTGAATATCAGATTCCAGCATTGCAAGCAGTGGTTCCAAGCTGCTATGCCCCATGACTTTGATTTTAAAGCTTACATAGAATGTCTTTTAAAGTTGACAGATACATGAGGATATACTCCTTTAAGTCCTGATTGCTAATTAAAAACTTGAGTGAGCATGCCTAAGGTTAATAGTAAGATATGTATTTTTAAATAGTAAAAATTTTAGTATTTTTGACAATAATGAGATTTTTAAAAGATTTTTTTTGAGATTTATTTATTTATTTGAAAGGCAAAGCCAGAGAGAGGAAGGGATAGACAGAAAGAAGAAAGAAGAAAGAAGAAAGAAGAAAGAGAGAGAGAGAGAGAGAGAGAGAGAGAGAGAGAGGAAGGGAGGGGAGAGGAGAGGAAAGGAGAGGAGAGGAGAGGAGAGGAGAGGAGAGGAGAGGAGAGGAGAGGAGAGGAGAGGAGAGGAGAGGAGAGGAGAGATCTTCCATCTGTTGGTTCACTTCCCAAATAGCCATGACTGGGACTAGGCCAGGCAAAAGCCAGGAGCTAGGAGCTTCATCCTGCTCTCCCTTGTGGGTGCAGGGACTCAAGGACCCTCAGTTGCTTTCCCAGGTGCATTAGCAGGGAGCTGGATCGGAAATGGAGCAGCTGTGACTCCAACAGGCACCCTTATGAGATGCCGGTGCCAGAGGTGGCAGCTTTACCTGCTACGCCACAGTGCCAGCCCAATAATGACTATTATTAGAGAAAACATTAAGATTTCAAATTTTATTATAATGGTACTATATGTACTATAAAAAACAAAAACCAACCAGATCCACAAGACTCATGTTTCAAACATCCCTTTTAACTCACCTTCTGGTTAACATTTAACAGGGCACAGACTCTACAGAGGACCACACAGTGCTTGAATACTTCCAGGAGGCCTTGTAATCTTCTGAACTTTTTGGATTGGATTATGATGGAAAAACCCTGATCCTACTCCTCCCCACAAAACATGGAATAAGAGACTTACTTATCTCCAATAACAAGCAAATTAAATGAAAGAAATCAGTAACAAAAACAACTCTTCCTAATACCTCGTAATTTTAAGGATGAAACAAGACAGCCCGAGGGAAAGTGTACACTTTTCTGTGCCTTAGCTATCAGGCAGATACACTGAGGCACCACAAAGAGCTTCTTTGCTTTCTCAGTTCTGTCAAAGATGTGGCAAGCTGCAATCTGAATGATTAGTCACGACCTGGCCTTGTCTGAAACAGCGTCATTCTGGCTGCACAAGAACATACACATAATAATGACAGGAAAAAAAAATTTACAGAGTATTACTTAAACTTATCGTGAAGGTCTGCAGTTAAAATAAGAATTGAATTGTCATTTTATGAACACTAGGGGGCAGTAAAACACTAGAAGGTGTATTTAAATTCCAGATCTAACCGGGACCAGGACAAGTTAGTACATTCTTCTTTTGGAAAATCAAAATCATAGCAATTTAATGAACTTAAATCTTTTTAGGCTGCTAAAGTACACAGTATTCTTCAGTGTGTCATTTTAGATGTTACTTACTTCGCAAAATCCAAATAAGAAACATGTCCATGATAAAAACCTGGTTTCATCTCTTTCCAGGAAGTTATATTCTTTACAAAGCGCACCTATAAAGGGAGAATACACTTGTTATTTAAAAATTGGAAGAAAATGAAATTTGATAATAGCAAAATAGTTCCCATTTGGGAATTTAAAACCAGGCACACAGGGGCCAGCATGTGGTGCAGTGGGTTAAACCACCACTGGATGCTGGCATCCTATATGGAAGCACAAGTTTGAGTCCTGCCTGGCTACTCTGCTTCCAATCCAGCATCCTGCTATTGCACATGGGAAAGCAGCGAAGATGGTCCAAGAGCTTGAGCACCTGCCATCCACATGGGAGACCCAGATGGGGTTTCAGGTTCTTGGCTTCAGCCAGGCCTAGCCCTGGCCATTTGGGAGTGAACCAGCAAAACCTGGCATACTATTTTTGAAAATTATAGAGCTTGCAACAGTGGTTTAGACTAGGAAAGCATAGTATAATCAGTAACTAACTAATTCATCATAGAAAAAGCTCCTATCACCACACTAAGAGAAGAACAAAAGATGATTCCAAATACAAAACTGCACAATGCCATTACGTACAACGTCAAACAGCAAGTACACTTGCATAGGATGGGAGGAGTGGGGCAGGGGCCTGTGTATCCACTGCCTACCAGCATGTACACTGAAGCAGACAATCTGTGATACAGGGATATTCTATGCACATTCCATTTTTCTTCTTAGAGACTTGTTATTCATAAAAATTCATTTTTATTAATGACTCAACAAATAAATATGAATATATAAAATAATTCTTAAACCAAAATTATTATTATTATTTTTATTTGACAGGCAGAGTTAGATAGTGAGAGAGAGAGACAGAAAGAAAGGTCTTCCTTCCATTGATTCACTCCCCAAATGGCCGCTATAGCCAGAGCTGCACAGATCCGAAGCCAGGTGCTTCTTCCTGGTTTCCCACGCGGGTGCAGGGGCCCAAGCACTTGGGCCATCCTCCACTGCCTTCCTGGGCCACAGCAGAGAGCTGGACTGGAAGAGGAGCAACCTGGACAAGAACTGGGCACCCATATGGGATGCCGGCGCCACAGGTGGAGAATTAACCAAGTGAGCCACGGCCCCATAAACCAAAATTATTAAAGATGATAATTATCAGAAGATTTAGAGTTATGAGCAGATATTATAAGCTTACTGATAAAAGCTTAACAGAAATGTGATATAGGTCAAACAAAAGATTAAAAAAGAAATGTTAATTTATTGGAATTAAAAGTATATGAAAATTAGTATGAAAAATTCTACAAATATCAAATCATCTTTAAAAGAAATGGTTAATACTAAAGTTGATAAACCTAAGTATCACTAGTTGCAAACCCACAATATATAGTTTCAGAGGAAAATGGTACATATTTTTTAAAAAATTTATTTATTTACTTGAAAGGCAGAGTTACACAGAGGGAAAGGGAGAGAGGGAGGGAGGGAGGGAGAGGGAGAGAGGGGGAGAGAGAGAGAGAGAGAGAGAGAGAGAGAGAGAGAGAGAGAGAAAATTTTCCATCCGCCGGTTCACTCCCCAAATGGCCACAAGCCAGGAACTTCATCTAGGTCTCTCATGTGGGTGACAGGAAACCAAGGACTTGGGCCAGATTCTATTGCTTTCCCAGGTGCTTTATCAGGGAGCTGGATAGGAAGTGGAGTAGCCAGGGCTTGAAATGGCATTCACAGGGGATGCTGGCATTCTAGGCTGCAGCTCAATCTGCTGTGCCACCAATGCCAGCCCCTGGTATGGATTCTTCATAAGCAAATTTTTGCATGTAAAATAGCAAATGGTTAAGAATCTCTGCTGGAGATAGGATCTGAGGGCTCACCACTCCTCTGCTGCACTGAAAGCACCTGCAAGCTGTGACCTCTGACTCTGAAGCACAGACTGACAACTGCACGAGCCTGACAATTTCTCAGTCCTTCGTGCACATTTTAGAATAGCTCCAGCTACTCTGGAGCACGACAGAGTGGTTTAGAATCAGTAAGTTAATAGCAGTGAATTATGATGGCTGCCTTCAGATGAGGCCTACTGGTAGGGAGAAGCTGTGCAGCTGCAGCAGCCATATGTCAGAGGATGTGAACTAGTGAAAATGGAAGGCTCTGGATGCAGCAGGGGACGCGTTAATAACTCACACACTAAGAGAAATACCAGAGCTTTTAGAATGGGAATGACATAAGCTTTACTTATAATATCCTCTCCATATACCACATACCCTTAAAATAAAATCCGAAAATTGGATGTAGATAAAATTAGGTTGCATTAGAAAATATACTTCATTTTAGCAGATACTTTAATTTTCCCCACCAAAATAGCCTTATGAACATGTGATTTGAGGTTCAAATATTTTTTCCTATTTGTTCTTCAAATTGCAAATAAAAAAGAAACAGAAAACATAAAATCAGATCTCTAAAACCTGAATCATTAAGAAGTTTACATGTTAAACATGAAAAGTCCTAAAAATTACCACTTAATGGCAAATTGTTTCATATAAATCCTTGGTTCTGTGAAAATCAAGTTTTAGTAATTTAGCCAAAAATGGGAGATAAATAGGAGGCAAAGAAAATATGAAATTGGAGGTGGTGGTTAAAGGGAACTGAAGACATATTTAGCAACTCAGCTCTCTTTTCCAGAAGCTGAGATTTAACATGGACATGAGGCAGTAGGAGGAAAATGAAAGGAGATGCTAGATTGGAGTCTGAGCAAATCCTGTTATGTAAGCCAAATGCGAGAAAGGATCACAGCAGAGACCTGCAGGATAATGTGGTGAGAGGCTGCAGTGGAAATAAAAGTCAGGTAAAAACTTCACATGTGGGTTTTCCTCCAGCCTTCCTGAGGGTGGTCCATATCAAACCAAACCCAGCTGCCAATGAATGACACTGCAGCCGACATGCGTCCTTCATTCCTGGCGAGGTGAGGGGCCAGGATGCTGGCTAATCCCTGAACTACCATAAGGCTTCTGAAACTTGAACGTGTGAATGAATCACCCGAGGCTCTTGTCAAGAGACAGATTCTGATTCAGTGGGTCTGCAGTAGCCTGAGAATCTATACTTCTAGCAAGTTCCCAAATGAAAGTCCATCAGTCACACCTGAGCATATGTGAGCCCAGAAACTTAACATGAGGCTTGTTTTTGTACTGCCTGCAAAGGAGGCATCAGGTCTATAGATGGTCTTTACAAAGGATGCCATCATACTCAGTTTCACAAAAGGTATACTGGAATAGAGCACATTTTTTTTTTAAAATGATTTTGTTTTTAATTTGAGAGGTGGAGTTGCAGAGAGAAAAGTTTTCCATCTGCTTGTTCACTCCCCAAATGGCTGCAACAGCCAGAGTTGGGCCGATCCAAAGACAAGAGCCAGGAGCTTCCTCCAGGTCTCCCACGCGGGTGCAGGGGCCCAACACTTGAGCCATCCTTCACTGCTTTTCCAGGCCATAGCAGAGAGCTGGATTGGAAGAGGAGCAGCTGGAACTCAAACCAATGCCCATATGGGATTCCAGCGCTGCAGGTGGAGGGTTAGCCTACCATGCCACAGTTCTGGCATCTGGAGCACATTTTTTGATAGTCTTATAAGTTATTACATATGATAAAACAGATGGGGGTTGAAGAAGTAAATTCTGCCCATTCTGTCCGTTCTTCCTATACACCCACAACCCCTCAGTGATGTCTTATGCACATCAGGATCAAGCATTTTAAGAAGCACAGTTTAATAAAAATTAAAGACATAAGAAAAAAGTCTGTGCCCCCAGTTACACTTAGGGGAGAGTTTGGTGACAGCAAAGAACAAAACAAGTCTTCCACTGCTGGCATCAATCTTAAACTCTCTTAGAAACAGAACTTTAGAAATGGAAAGGACCTAGGATGATCACATTCTCTTTATTTTATCAGTGAAGAAACTGAAGCCCAAGAACAGCATAGATTTCAATCAGTTTTCTATGCCACCAACTAATTTCCTTAATTTATTATTGTCCAACTTAAATAAGGGAGAAAAAAAGAAAGGGATTGGAAAGAAAAAAAGAACAGAAATCACTAGTACCAGAATTCTGATTAGTGAACCTGAACACTGAAAATGTCAGGTTTGGGAGTAGTGTTTATGCCTAGCAGTTAAGACACTTGCTAAGAATCCCATGTCCCAGTGTTGAAGTACATGGTTTTGATATGTGGGACTGGCTCCTGACTTCAGCTTCTTGCTGATGCAGATCTTGGGAGGCAATGCTGATGGCTCAAGTAGTTACATTCCTGCTACATTTGTGGGAGACCTGGATTGAGAGTTCCTGGCTCCTGGCTTTGGACCAGCCCAGTCCTGGCTGTTGCAGGAATTTGGGGGAGTGAATCCGGCACAGGAGTGCACTCTCTCTCTCAATCAATCAATAAATAAGAACACATATTTTATTTTATTTTTTTTAATTTCACAGAGTTATAGACAGTGAGAGAGAGAGAGACAGAGAGAAAGGTCTTCCTTCTGTTGGTTCACCCCCCAAATGACCGCTACAGCCGGAACTGCGCCGATCCAAAGCCAGGAGCCAGGTGCTTCTTCCTGGTTTCCCATGTGGGTGCAGGGGCCCAAGCACTTGGGCCATCCTCTACTGCCTTCCCGGGACCACAGCAGAGAGCTGGACCAGAAGAGGAGCAGCCGGGACTAGAACCGGTGCCCATATGGGATGCCGGTGCCACAGGCAGAGGATTAACCAAGTGAGCCACAGTGCTGACCCCAGAAAACATATTCTTAAAAGAAAAATTTCAAGTTTTATCTACTACTAAGGTAATCCTTTTGATTCAGTCATTCAAAACCTCTACTTCTAAGATCTCAAAGCTTTTTTGATGAAGCTCTCTTAATTCTTATTTTTTTTATGATTTCACTCATTACCAAAACTTCTAACCCAGCTAGACCCCCACAGCCATTTCCACAGTGGCCTGTGGCTCACTCCCATGTTTTTGTTGACTACTGGCCAGGACCAGGAGACCACGTCTTGCTCAGGACTTTGGGTTTCATGTCCTAAATTCATGCTATCTTAGGCCAAATCAGGCACTTTCTTGTTCCCTAGACTTCACTATTATTTAAATCTCCAAAACATACAGAATCCCACCCTTTTTTTTTTTTTTTAAGATTTAGTTATTTATTTGAAAGGTATAGATACAGAGAAAAGGAGAGAGGGAGGGAGGGAGAAAAGGGGGGAGGGGGGGAGAGAGAGAGAGAGAGAGAGAGAGAAACTTCCATCCACTGGCTTTCTGCCCAAGACCTTGAGACAAAACTCTGGAATACAAAGAGGTAAGAAGAGGAAACAAGATTAGGTGACCAAGTTTCTGTTCAGTTCATTTTATGGGTTCTCACTGACTTATATGTGCCACTAATGAAAGGTAAACTAATAGGCAAAAAGCTACAAAATCTAATAGTATCAAATGAAGTTAAGGAGGCTGAAGATACCAAAAACACTATTTTGGAGACAAGAAATAAAACCTCCATAGTGGCTTTATTCACAGATCGTTTTCACACACTGATCGAAATATGTTACCAAGAAGGACGTTTCAGAAGTAGCAGTCAGATATGGTACATGGAAAGATGCTTTTACGGCTAGCCTGCAGTGGATCCTAAATAGTGATCTTTGTCAGATTTTATAACTCAAGCAGAGTTAGGCTAGCAAGTAATGAGAACAGACCTTTAGGGGAAACACAGGCCAGGTGGGTGGAGGTGTGCTGATTTATTTGCTTGTTGAATCAGACCTGAAGCAGTGCTACAGAAAAAGCTAAAATATTACCATCTCACTAGCAGTAGTATCTCTACCTACATTCTTAATAGATAAGTCTCAATATTATGATTACCATGAGCACAAAAAAACTTGTTTTAATAGCTAAACGACAAGGGATGTCCCCCTGAACTCCTGAACAAATTCTAAATTTGTAACTACTGTCTATTGAATGAATACTACTACTTCTTTTAAAAGATTTTACTTATTTATTTGAGAGGGAGAGCCATGGACACAGAGAGAGAGATCTTCAATCTGCTGGTTCACTCTCCAAATGGCCACAACAGCCAGAGCTGGGCCAATCCAAAGCCAGGAGCCAGGAGCTTCTTTGGGTCTCCCATGTGGGTACAGGTGTCCAAGCAGTCGGGCCATCTTCCACTGGTTTCCCAGGCTGGATAGGAAGAGGAGCAACCAGGACATGAACTGGTGCCCATGTGGGATGCTAGCACTGCAGGTGGAGGCCTAGACTAATATGCCACAGCACCAGCCCTGGATATTACTATTAACTTGAGTAATTACTATATACCAAATTCCTACTCATAAATTTACTCAAAATAAACATTTCTTGTATGACTGTGGGTACTTTTAAGATACTAAACAGAGAGTATGCTTTCTATACTAAGAGGAAAACCAAGTAGTGGTTGAGTAAGAATGTAAAAATTTAGCAGGAATAGACCATATGGTAACTACATATGGTCAAGATCTATATTTTGGGACTGGCATTGTGGCACAGTGGGTTAAGCTGCTGCCTGCAGAGCCAGCATCTCATATATGCACACCAGTTGGAGTCCCAGCTGCTCCACTTCTGATCCAGCTCCCTGCTAACGTGCCTGGGAAAGCAGTGGAAGATGGCCTGAGCACTTGGGCCCCTGCACTCATGTGAGAAACGTGGATGGAGTTTCAGGCTCCTCACTTAAGCCTGGCCCAGCACTGGCCGTTGCACCAATTTGGGGAATGAACCAGCAGACGGCAGAGCTCTCTCTCCATCTCCCCTGCTCTCTGTAACTCTGCCTTTCAAATAAATAAATAAACAAATCTTTTAAAAAGAAATTAAAAAAAGAAAAGCTGTGCTGTTCAACCTTTTATGGGGATAGGATAGAGTCCCAAATCAACTGAGATTTAAAGATAGGTCATATTCCCATCAGTTAGTAGCTATCATCATGGTGTCATGCGCAGCTAAGAACTACTACCAGCAACTAAGTTGGTTCATTTGTTCATTCACTAATCATTCATTGAACCAAAAATTAATGAAATATTTACCATATCTCAGGTACTCTTCTAATCCTTATGGATACAGTGGTGATAAGACTAGATGAAGATCCTGCCCATAAGGCGTTGATATTAAACTACAGGAAAAGACAGTACCATACAGAAGAAGTCTCATGACTGTCTGATACAGGGAGAGGGATATGGTTTACAGTAACTTGGAAGAGGTATTTAATAAATAGTATGGTTGACGCCAACTTCAGGAGAAGCCAGAAGTGTGTTCTAAGAGGAAATAAGTACAAATGCCTTCAAGTGCAAAAGGCGTGGTACATTCAAGAAATCAAAGATCAGTGTGCTAATGGATAAGAGGCTGGAGCAACTAACAAGAAAGAGATTAACGAGGGCCTGCTGGATCAGGTAAGGAGTGTGGGTTTTATAGGGAAGGTCGGAGTATGAATTTAAGGGTAAGTATCCCATTATCCTGAGAAGATTACCAAGCATCTTCTCATGTTGACACTGAAGAGTTATGTTCTTGATCTTTGCTACCCAGTCTGTGGTCTATGGATAAGCAGCATCAGTTTTGGCATTAAGTGGAAGTTATTCAGAAATTCGGATTATCGGGCTTCGTCTTGGTTCTTCTGGATTGGAATTTGTATTTTAATCAGTATTAGCATATCCGTTATTGGTTGAGGGTGCTCATCTGAAGTGCTGCCCTGAAAAGTGTCTGTACCTCAGAGAAAACTGTGGGCTCCAAGGAAAAATTACCAAAAGTTGAGGGTAAATTGATAGAAAAATACATATAGTACTATGCTATCCGAGAATGCAAATTCTAGACGACTCCAATATCTTAACAGAAAAGGGCTAAATATGATCACTGACCTCAACAGAGAAGAAAACATCCCAGAAGGATGATAAAATATGCTACCAATCACATCTCTTTGGCACAGTTACTTTAAAGACAAGATGCTCTCTAATGTAAAGGTGTTTCCATGAGAGCACAGCAAACTCCATTTTTCAAGTAGAAGGGCTGACTGATTACCTGTCTCTAGACAATTCCTATTAACTTAGTAAGCCCAGCTCAGAAATACGTAAGTCTCATGACTGAGCCCATCTCCTGTTAATTAGATCTCCATGTTTCATTTTGTCAAATGTTATTTTAATTTCTTTTTTTAAAGATTCATTTATTTGAAAGTCAGAGTTACACAGAAAGAGGAGAAAGCAAAGAGAGAGAGAGAGAGAGAGAGGTCTTCTATCCGCTGGTTCATTCCCCAGTTGGCCAGAACAGCCGGAACTGTGCCGATCGGATGTCAGGAGCCAGGAGCCTCCTCTGGGTCTCCCACGTGGGTGCAGGGGCCCAAGGACTTGGGTCATTGTCTATTGCTTTCCCAGGTGACAGCAGAGAGCCAGATTGGAAGTGGAGCAGCCAAGTCTCGAACCAGCGCCCATATGGGATGCTGGCGCCTCAGGCCAGGGCGTTAAACCACTGCACCACAGTGCTGGCCCCTGTTATTTTAATTTCTTAAACTTTTCTTCTTCATAAATTATGCTGGGTTTCCATATCTTTGCAGTCTCCTCTTGTCTGAGAGAACTGTCTTCCCCTCCCCCTCTTCCTGGCTGTCAGAACTCTGACTTTTAGAAAATCTAGGGTCATTATTTCCTACACTGTTCTACAGTATGAGTTTGTGTGTTTCTTCAGTATTAGGTCCAGATTAAACATTTTGGTAGCAAACAGTTTTGGTTAAACATTTTGGTGAGATTACCATAAATTAATGTTTGAACTGTCCTCATAGTTCCTGTGTCTATGTTTCACATTCCCAGTAAATTATAAACAAGCTCCTTGAAAGATTTGGCCTTTTATTTATTTGGTATTTCCTCAAGGAAATCTCTATATATGGACTCAATAAATAAATGAAAAACTTGAAAGTAGAGTTGACAACTGTTTCTAAAGATAGTAGAATACGTATAACTACTACTCATTGAATAGTTTTCTATTAGTTTAAAAACATTTGGGCTTTGCCTGTAAAATTTTTGCCTCTAAAATTATTAAGCAAGTCAACAGTTTAGTATAGTATCTAGTACCATATATATAAGAAGTTGGGGCTAAGGAAAGGTATCAAACAGACTAAACTGCTGAGATTGGAAACTGAGGGAATAAAGAATATGGTCACCTATTATATTCCAGATATTTTTTATGAGTAGACTGGGCTTTAAATAGAAACTTGAGACAAGAGCAAATTTAATAAAAATCTCATCTATTAAGTAAGTCAGATACTGATTAGAAAGTATTTCTTTCTTTTTAATTTTATTTATTTGGAAGGCAGAGTTAGAGAGAGAAATGGAAAGACAGATCTCATCAGCTGGTTCATCCCCAAATGGTTGCAATGGTCACAGCTGAAGCACGATCTGCTGCCTCCCCAGGCACATCAGCAGGGAGCTGGATCGCAAGTGAAGCAGCCAAGAATAGAACCGGTGTAGACATGGGATGCCAGCATGGCAGGCAGTGGCTCAACCAGTTATGCCACAACCCTGACCCTTATTTTTTTAAGAAGAAAAAAGAGCCACAGTGGGGCCTCCTTGTGGTGAAGTAAGCTAAGCCTCCAGCTGGGACACTGGCATCCCATTTGAGTGCAGGTTTGAGGCCTGGCTGCTCCCTTTCTGATCCAGCTCTCCACTAATGTGCCTGGGAAAGCAGCAGATGATGGCCCAAGTGTGTGGGTCATGCCACCCATGTGGGAGACCCAGATGGAGTTCCAGGCTCCTGGTTTCTGCCAGGCCCAACCCTGGCTATTATGGCCATTTGGGGAGTGAACCAGCAAATGGAAGATTTCTCTTCATCTCTGTTTCTCTGTAACTGCCTTTCAAGTAAAAAAGAGAGAGAGAGAGAAAAAGAGCAACAATATACAAAGAAAACAAAAATAAAGTTTTAAAAGTAATTAGGCTCACTAGGCTAATCCTCCGCCTGTGGCGCCTGCACACCAGGTTCTAGTCCCGGTCGGGGCACTGGATTCTGTCCCAGTTGCTCCTCTTCCAGTCCAGCTCTCTGCTGTGGCCCAGGAAGGCAGTGGAGGATGGCCCAAGTGCTTGGGCCCTGCACCCGCATGGGAGACCAGGAGGAAGTACCTGGCTCCTGGCTTCAGATCAGTGCAACGCGCCAACCATGGCGGCCATTTGGGGAGTGAACCAACGGAAGGAAGACCTTTCTCTCTGTCTCTCTGTCTCTCTCTCGCTGTCTAACTCTGCCTGTCCAAAAAAAAAAGTAATTATAGGGGCCAGCACAGTGGTGTAGTGGGTGAAGCTGCGGCCTGCGGTGCCAGCATCCCATATGGATGCCGGTTCAAGGCCCAGCTGCTCCAGTTCTCTGCTACAGCCTGGGAAAGCAGCAGAAGAGGGCCCCGATGCTTGGGCCCCTGCACCCACATGGGAGACCCAGAGGAAGCTCCTGGTTCCTGGGTTCGTATCAGCTTAGCTCCAGCCATTGCGGCCATTTGGGGAGTGAACCAGTGGATGGAAGACTTCTCTCTCTCTTTCTGCCTCTACCTCTCTGTAACTCTGACTTTCAAATAAATAAATATTTAAAAGAAGAGAGTGTATTATATAAGATGGGAATGACTATTAAAAAAACCTATTTGCAAGAAATGTGGTACAATCTTTAAGATTTAGATAAAGCCCATTAAACTGAAAGGGAAACAAAACTATTATTCTAGGAGTGAGCATGTATTTAGCCTAGCACTTAAGATGCCCATATCCCACATCTGAGATCCTGAGATCCACTCCCAGCTCTGGCTCCTAACTCCAGCTTCCTACTAAAGCAGATCCTGGGAGGCAGTAGCCCCGGCTCAAGTAACTGAGTTCCTGCTACCTACGTGGGAGACGCAGATTAAGTTCTGGGCTCCCAATTTTGGTTCCAGCCCAGACCTGACTGTTGTGAACATCTGAAAGATAAACCAGCAGATGGAGTTTGATCTCTGTCTTTCCCTCTCTGACTCCCTCTCTCAAACAAATAAATAAGTATCTGGAAATGCTATTTAATATGTCACGCAAAGGAAGGGAAAGCAGTAAATCTGACTTTTTGAAGAATGACTTCTACACGGAATAAGAGACCAGTAAATTATAGAAATGGTACATTAGAGAGCATCTGTCACAGGAGCTATTCCTAATTATGGCCAGGTTTGGAACTACCAGCTGACATTTGGAAGTATGTCAGCTAACGATCCAGACTATTCCTCCACTCTGCCCCATACAAACATGCTTTAAGTGTTGTTCATTATATAAGCCAATTGCTTTTAAGGGAACATTTATACTTCTCTTCTGCTGTTTTTCCCCCCTCTATATATAACTAACAAGCTATTGAAAGAAAAACAGAAGGCTTATTTCATCCAAATGCAACTGGGAAAATATACTACTACATGATGCCTATAAATGTCAGATGTGGTGAGCTTCTGCAGATTTATATTTCATGAAAAAAAAATCGTTGATGTCATTGCCAGACATATTGTAGCTGCCAGCAAACTTTTTTAATGCTGGACATAAAACAACTCTAAAAATTGTAAAAATAAGCTCACAATCTTCTCTATTAAGTACTACTGAGGAAATCTGAAATTACTACATGAGCTAATATTAAGGCATGCTCCTTTTAAAACAAGGTATATTCTGAAAAACAAGAATGCAAACAAACTCAAAATCTACTAAAGAATTTTTAGGATCGTTGCCCTTGAGATATACCATATCACATAATGAATAGTTTTTATGACCCACTTAGCTTAAAAAGCTCATGTTTCTTCTCATCTATAGAAAAGTTATTTTGTTTGGCTGACAGATGTAGATTTTTCATGCTATGAAAAAGAGGAACTGAGGATACTACGGAGAACCAAGAATCACAAGGGTTGATGATATGCCATCTACCATTAGCCTTTACAAACAGCACTCCAGCAAGCAAGAAAGCCAAACTGAGCCTATGCATCACTGTTATTCCCTTGCTTCAGTGTCAGGATTATACCCACGCCAAACGATGGAATATTAGTCAATTCTGGAACAATAAAACAAACAGATAAGTATCATTTTAACTACAGTAGGTCTATCACAAATACCTTTTTAATAAGTTATTCCAATATGGTATTGAGCCTAAAAATATTCAAATATTGTTCTTTTCTTCTTAAGAAGATGAATTCCCATCCTCTTCAATATTACAGAGACAATATCATTTGAAATTAGAGTCAGAACTCCAGGTATGGGGGAAATGATAAAAAAAAAAGAATAAACTTGATTTCAAAAGATAATTTCCTCTACTTTTATTGAAAGCATTTCATAAAATTATCTATCCATCTACTTATTTAAAATTTCTTTAATACTTATTTATTTAAGAGTCAGACAGAGAACACCCATCTTTTGGCTCACTCTCCAAATGCCTGCAATGGCTGATGCTGGGAACTGAGAACACCAGCCAGTCCTCTCACATGGGTGGCAGGAACCCAATTACACAAGCCATTACCACTGCCTCCCCCAGGGTCTGCATTAGTAGGAATACTGGAGTCAAAAGCCAGAGTCAGGTATTTAAAGAAAAAGAAGAAGAAAAATATTTATTGAAAGGCAGAGTGACAGGGTCGGGGTTGGGGGCGGCAGAGAGAGACTGATCTTCCATCTGTGGGTTTACTCTCCAAATGAACTTAACAGCCAGGGCTGGATCAGGCTGAAGCCAGGAGCCAGGAACTCCACCCTGGTCTCCCATATGAGTGGCAGAGGATCAAGCACTTGGGTCATCTTCTGCTGCTTTCCCATGTACATTAGCAGGGAGCTGGATGGAAAGTGGAGTAATGATGACTGGAACAGGCACTCGGATATGGGACACCAGCATCGCAAGGGGAGGCTTACCCTGCTGTACCACAATACCAGCCCCAGACGTAAGCTTCTTAACCAGCATCTTCGCTGTTAGGCTAACTGCCCAACTAAAGAATTTAAAAGACAATATTATGTTCAATATATAAGCCAGAAGCCCTGTTCTACAGGAACTTATAACTAATATTTATATAAATTACCAGTAAGGATGAGATGAGTTTCAGGCTAGTTGCAAAACTGAATACAAATACTCATCAAATGGGTCTCTATCTATAAATTGATATAATAAATAGTTGTATGATAAAGAGTCTTACCAAAAATATTTCATATTTTAAAAAGGATACTATATTAATACTGAAGAACAACAATTTTTCATTCTCCAATTCAATTATTTGACAGATACTATATGCAAGGGAATGTGCCAATATACAAAACCTGATTGGTTGGTCCCCTCTTCTCTTGCACCCCAGAGAGGCTTAGAATTCATTGAGCTCAGTACACACAATCCTTTCAAATAGTGTATCCCCTTGAGGTACAAAATTTAAGTGAAGAAGTATCAGAGAGCATCTGTGCAATCCCTGAATGAGGAATACCTGATCTTGCAGTGACATCACTGGATTGTTTTTGGTAGTGTTGATGTGTAGGACGTGGTATCTATTCTTTGCACACAGGTCATAGGCGATATTGGTAAATGAGGTGCTGGCAGTTTTGGGAACTCTGTTATAAATGATCACCATGTCCTCTTCCTCCTCTAAGGCTGCATCTTGCCGAGGGCCATCCATCGTATGTCGCTGCTCAATTTCTCGGACCTCATGTCTTGCAATCGCCCTTTCTGTAAAGAAAAACAAACATGAGCCAAGTTTTTAATGCCACTGTAAGGAAGCTGTGAACTCTAACCTTTGGACCATGATGAGGAAAGACAAAAGCATAAATTAACAAAAGAAAACAAATGCCAAAGTAAAGGAGGAAGGCCCATGGAAAATATGGGCGAACTGTTTGGGCTTCAGGAAGACCAAGTAGTTCATCCTGATTCAGCTTTAGCCAGAAACACAGTTTCCTTAGTCAAGGACTAGGTAGGAGTAGCTGAAGAAATGCCATAAGGATCAAAGCTTCAGAATTACTTTTTGTAGAATAACACAGAATAGGGGCCGGCGCTGTGGCTCAGCGGGTTAAAGCCCTGGCCTGAAGCGTCCGCATCCCATATGGGCACCAGTTCTAGTCCCAGCTGTTTCTCTTCCAATCCAGTTCTCTACTGTGGCCTGGGAAAAGAGTGGAAAACGGCCCAAGTCCTTGGGCCCCTGCACCCACATGGGAGACCCGAAAAAAGCTCCTGGCTTTGGATGGCGCAGCTCTGGCTGTTGACACCATTTAGGGAGTGAACCAGCAGAAGGAAGACCTATTTCTCTGTCCTTCCTCTCATTGTCTGTTACCCTACCTCTCAAGTAAATAAATAAAATCTTTTTTTTAGATTTATTTATCTATTTATTTGACAGAGTTAGACAGTGAGAGAGAAACATAGAGAAAGGTCTTCCTTCCATTGGTTCACCCTCCAAATGGCCGCTACGGCCAGAGCTATGCTGATCTGAAGCCAGGAGCCAGGTGCTTCTTCCTGGTCTCCCATGCGGGTGCAGAGCCCAAGCACTTGGGCCATCCTCCACTGCCTTTCTGGGCTACAGCAGAGAGGTGGACTGGAAGAGGAGCAACCGGGACTAGAACCCGGCACCCATATGGGATGCTGGCTCCGCAGGTAGAGGATTAACTAAGTGAGCCACAGCGCCGGCCCCAATAAATAATATATATATATATATATTTTTTTTTTTGACAGGCAGAGTGGACAGTGAGAGAGAGAGAGACAGAGAGAAAGGTCTTCCTTTTGCCGTTGGTTCACCCACCCTCCAATGGCCACCGAGGAGGGTGTGCTGCGGCCGGCGCATCATGCTGATCCGAAGCCAGGAGCCAGGTGCTTCTCCTGGTCTCCCATGGGGTGCAGGGCCCAAGCACTTGGGCCATCCTCCGCTGCACTCCCAGGCCACAGCAGAGAGCTGGCCTGGAGGAGGGGCAACCGGGACAGAATCCGGCGCCCCGACCGGGACTAGAACCCGGTGTGCCGGCACCGCAAGGCAGAGGATTAGCCTAGTGAGCCGCGGCGCCGGTCCAATAAATAAAATCTTTAAAAAACAAAACAAAACAAAACAAAACGGCCAGCGCCACGGCTCACTAGGCTAATCCTCTGCCTTGTGGTGCCGGCACACCGGGTTCTAGTCCCGGTCGGGGCGCCGGATTCTGTCCCGGTTGCCCCTCCTCCAGGCCAGCTCTCTGCTGTGGCCAGGGAGTGCAGCGGAGGATGGCCCAAGTCCTTGGGCCCTGTACCCCATGGGAGACCAGGATAAGTACCTGGCTCCTGCCATTGGATTAGCACGGTGTGCTGGCCACAGCGCGCTAGCCGCGCCGGCCGTGCCGGCCATTGGAGGGTGAACCAACGGCAAAGGAAGACCTTCCTCTCTGTCTCTCTCTCTCACTGTCCACTGTGCCTGCCAAAAAACAAAACAAAACAAACAAACAAAACAAAACAAAACAAAACAGAGTAGAAACAACACTGCAATAAATTCTTTTTCTTTTGGTGTTGCATCTAAATCCTGACTATTTTTACTCCTTAAATCTTATAGTTCCTCTAATTCAAATCATTGCCTACCATGCAGTTTGAATAGCAGTTACATTTTGCTTTCTTCTTTCTCTACTTAATGTATATCTCAGCAACTTTTATAAGATTTTATTTATTTATTCACTTATTTATTTGAAAGGCAGAGTGACACAGAGAAGGGAAGAGAAAAGATCCTTTATATGTTGGTTCATCCCCTGAATGGCTACAATGGCTGAGACTGGGCCAGGCTGAAGCCCAAAGCTTGGAACATCTGGGTCTCCCACATAGGTGGCAGGGGCACAAGCACTTGGGCCATCAACTGCTGCCTTCTCAGGCCCATCAGTGGGGAGTTGGGTCAGAAGAGAAGCAGCTAGGATTCGAACTGGCACTCTGATATGGGATACTGACATGGCACCACGAGCAGTGGCTTAACCTGCTGCACAAAAATGACAGGTCCTTCAGCATCAATTTATTTATTTAATAAGAATAAGGAAGGGGAAAAAGGGGGGGGGAGCACGTAAGAACAGGAGGTTAGACTAAATTGCTCTGCACAAGGTAAGTGTTCACACATGGAGTGCTCCTTCCTACCACCAGATCTCTGTGCCAGCTGCCTCTTCCATTCCATCCCCAACCCCTCAACCTTCACATTTTCATTCAATCATCACTTCCCAAGGATTAATTATCTGATCTCCCTAAGGCAGATCACTATATATATCTAAATTATACTACTCATCCTATTTATCATCATTGCAATTTTATATTGTGTGATTATTAGTATTGTCCTCCAATAATACTAACAATTTAATAAAGTGACAGGAAAAAGCAATGTCATAAAATTACATTAACAAGTTCAGGCTTGAAATATTGTCAGAGCACCATCTTAAATTTGGTTCAGAAGATATTGTCACAAATTAAAGAGGCTACATTCTTAGCTGAGGATTTGAATTCAGAAGATGAATTACAAATTTCATGCCCACTACTTACCAGCAATGGGCTTTCCAAAACAGGAGAAGCGTATGTGAGATGATAGATATACATATGTGTTATATATTTATACACAAATATAGTACCTTTTTTTTTTTACAGGAGTGGATATGGAGAGAGAGATTATAATGATCTTAACATTGATCTCATTGGACTGCCTGGGACATGTAAGATATATATGTAGATAAATGGTCAGAAAGGTCTAGAGAACAAAGGAGCAATCAGAAGACAGCTGGAAAAACCATGAAAATGGATGCAGTTGCCTAGGTAATATAGAATCTGTAGTCTGGAGAAAGATTCTAAGAGAGAATCTTAGGAAATACCAATATTTAAAAGGTTAAAAAAAATCAAAGATCTAGTAGAGACGTTTAAGATGCATATACTTGGGGCTGGCATTGTGGCATAGCAAGTTAAGCAGCTATCTGCAACAACAGTATGCTATATGAGCACTGGTTTGAGTTCCCACTACTCTACTTCCGACACAACTTCCTGCTGAAGTGCCTGAGAAAGCAGCAGAAGAAGGCCCAAGTATTTGGGCTCCTGTCAGCCATATGGGAGACCTAGATGGAGTTCTTGACTCCTGGCTTCAGCCTGGCCCAGCCCTGGATGGTACAGCCATTTGGGGAGTGATCTAGTGGGTGGAAGATCTCTCTCTCTCTCTGTCTCTCTGTAATTTTGCCTTTCAAATAAATAAAATAAATATTTTTTAAAATCTTACTTAGTGTATGGATATTCCATTTTTTAAGCTACTAAAACTCTTGCTGGACCATGAAACTAATAATGAATACATGTTTAAGAAACAATAAATAAAAATTATTTATAAAAGTATTGCTGTTGGTTCATTATGTGAATTAAATGAACTATATATTTTACAATTATGAAAAGTTGCAAATATTGGAATTATTACCTTCCTCATTCAAATAATGATTACATGTATTTTGTATTTTTTTAGGTTTTGTTTTGCTTAAATACATAGAATAATTATCAATATAGTGTTGGGCCTAAACAATTAGTAAAATAAAAAGTGTGGTAAATTAAGAAATATTCATGAAATAAAATCTCAGTTAAATAATAATATTGTAATGGTAACATTGCTCTCTCTTTTCTCCTGTAACCAGACTTACTACCAGTAATAGGGTTTGCAATGGGGCTACCTTCTTTGCTTACTAAGTACTATTCAATAGTTCCAATCCTTTTTCTAATCAAAGATGTTCTACATGCAGTAAGAACAGCTTCTTCTATGGCTCTGTGAAACCACTGGGGGAGGTCTATTAGTTACAGCACATTTGTAGTACACTTAAGAGGATGTAGGCAGTATATTTAAAATACTTAAGATACATTTAGATGTAATGCTTCTTCATATTTGAGTAATAAATTACAGAGAATCTGTTATGCAAGCTATTTCATAACCACCATAAAATGTATAGCCTACGAATAACAGAGGGTGCAATCTGAGTGTCATGAAATTGCAAGCAGGCCAGGCACCATGGGTACTGGTGCTTCCTTCACTGAATAGACAATGAACGCAGAGCAATTCAGGCTCTTTCAGGCACACATCCGAGACTGATGAACCCTGCCATGCAGCAGATTATCAACAAATTCAAGTCTTCTGAAAGACCATTAATAACAACAATATATATTTCTGCACTAAATAAAGGCTTTACTTCCTAAAAGACTGTAATAATTAGCTAAGTATGAAACATCATACTAAATACCAATTTGAATCCTACATGGCATTAAGTCTACAGGATATATATATATATATATATATATCTGTACTGCCAAATAACTGAAGAAAAGATTTTTATATTGTGGATAACATTTTAGAACTAGAGAGAAAAAAGACAGCAAAGGGAAAGACCAATAAATTGCCATGCCTTCAAATAATGAAATTTCTGCCTGTCAAAGCAAAAACAACAAAACCAGCATAAATAGATCCATAACTGGTACACAAATAAATAAAAGGCAAAGAACAAACATCTATTAATTATAGGAAGACAACATAGGAACCGGCAATGATAATATGAAGATTCTGTGGGGAGCAATCCGGACTGGACTGAGTTACTGGAATTAAGACTTATTCTATGCATCTGCTCTCCCACAATATGGCGCTGGGAGAGAAGTAAACAGCTTCCGCACAGCTGCCTCCAGTTCAACTAATAAACTGTAGGACTTGCTCCTGATTGGAGAGCAGCGTACTCGGCGTGTGGGCAGCCGAGTTGGGATTGGCGGAGGAGGACTATAAAGGAGGAGAGAGACGGCATGCACCGGGAACATCTATGGGGAACATCTAGCTGAAGGAACACCTGTGCAGCCCCCCGAGACGAGCCGGCCGGCGGTGTGCCGTTCCCCTGCGGAAGTGGGGAATGCGGCCAGGGGGAACTGCCCTTCCACGGAGGTGGAAGGGATAGTAGCCAACCCGGGAAGAACCAGCAGCAAACCCGGGGAGGGCCGAGCAGACGAAAGAACAGCGCAGGGTCCTGTGTCGTTCCTCCACGAAGACGGGGAGCGACATAATGGTGCCGTGACTCGGATATGAAGCCTAGGCAGGGCTTAGTGTTGCTCCTCCATGAAGAGGGGGAGCGACATAATGGTGCCGTGACTCGGATAGGAAACCTGACTCGGATAGGAAACCTAGGAAGGAAGAAACGGGAAGAAGTGGAAAATACCGGAGAGAGAGACTAGCAAAGAGCCTAGGGGAAAGCCGGACGAGAAAGGTGCCGGAAGAAGCTATTGAAAGCCTAGGCATAGACTTGGATACGGACTGTGGGAAAGAAGTTAGGATTTAAAGTGAAAGCAAGAAGAAACTTAGACTTAGATACGGACTGCAGGTTGAAAGTGAAAGTGAAACCTATAAGAAACTTAGACTTGGATACGGACTGTGGGGAGAAGCCAGGAGAAATGAGAGGAATATTGTTGGAAGAAAACTTAAGGAAACATACCGGGTAGAGAGAAATGTTAGGGAGGATGAAGCCGCGAGTGCAGGCTGAGGCGGAGATATAAGCCACCTTGGAATTCTTCAAGTCACCCCGGGGAGCAAGAGGCGAAGATCTGGAACCAGAGGCAGAGACGTGGGCCGCCAGGTTGAAATTCGCCAGGTTAGTCCGGGGAACTTGGACTGAATGCCGGTGGTGGCGGAAACATTCGCGGAAGCAGCTGCGTGCAGAGAGAGCACGGGGCGTGAATAGATAGGGAACGGGGCTGGCGTAGGCCGTGGTGCAGACGCGAAGGGCGTGGAGACCGCGGAGTGTGCGCGCGAAGCCGAGCCGCGCAGAGCCGGGAGCCCGCCGGCGGGGCGAGGCGCCGGGAAGCCGAGCCGCGCAGAGCCGGGAGCCCGCCGGCGGGGCGAGGCGCCGGGAAGCAGCCTCGGGGCGAGCGCTGCCGGGAAGCCGCAGGGATAAGAGAAACAGAAGTTTAGAAGTAAAAGAGAAATAGGAATGCTGGAAGATAGAAGTAAAATGGGAGAAATAGGAATGCCCGGAGATAGAGAAATAGAGAAATAGAAAGGCCTCCCCTCAACATGGCAATGAGAAAGCTTGGATTCGGTCTGCCTGATTAAGTGAGGCGATGAGCACGATGAGCACCTGCGGCGGCTAGCAGCTTATGCGCCGCAGGTCACCGAAGACAGGCACGAATTAACATCAGTAAGGCCTCCCCACAAAAAGGCAATGAGAAGGCTTGGATTCGGTTTGCCTGATAGAGCTTGTAAGCCCCTGCAGGCAGAGCAAAGCATGCGCTGCAGGGCACCGAACACAGGCACGCATCAGCGCCTAAAAACCTCCTCACAACATGGCGAAGAGAGGACCCAGATTCGGTTTTCCTGATTGATAGGACTTGTAAGAGCCTGTGGCAACTCTAGCAAGTAGAGCAGAGTGTGTGCCGTGGGACACCGAAGACAGGCGCGTATCAACGCCAAAAATAAAAAGAAAGGGGGATCTGTGGGGAGCAATCCGGACTGGACTGAGTTACTGGAATTAAGACTTATTCTATGCATCTGCTCTCCCACAATATGGCGCTGGGAGAGAAGTAAACAGCTTCCGCACAGCTGCCTCCAGTTCAACTAATAAACTGTAGGACTTGCTCCTGATTGGAGAGCAGCGTACTCGGCGTGTGGGCAGCCGAGTTGGGATTGGCGGAGGAGGACTATAAAGGAGGAGAGAGACGGCATGCACCGGGAACATCTATGGGGAACATCTAGCTGAAGGAACACCTGTGCAGCCCCCCGAGACGAGCCGGCCGGCGGTGTGCCGTTCCCCTGCGGAAGTGGGGAATGCGGCCAGGGGGAACTGCCCTTCCACGGAGGTGGAAGGGATAGTAGCCAACCCGGGAAGAACCAGCAGCAAACCCGGGGAGGGCCGAGCAGACGAAAGAACAGCGCAGGGTCCTGTGTCGTTCCTCCACGAAGACGGGGAGCGACATAATGGTGCCGTGACTCGGATATGAAGCCTAGGCAGGGCTTAGTGTTGCTCCTCCATGAAGAGGGGGAGCGACAGATTCCAACAGATATTAAGCTAAGATGGTTTACAGGAGATGAAACTATATGTGATTAATGTTACAGAGTAAAAATACACATTTGAGAGTGGCTCGTCATGATTTTCTTCATGGACTCTTTGGAAACTACGATGAGTAAATGACGGGCTGTCTCAGCAGAAAGGTCAACCCATGCATTTCAGGGCTTTCTCTTAGAGCCCAACCTTAGGCAAGTGCCTGTGACACCAGATTAACCGCCCCTAATAAGAAAATGCCTCCTTGGACATCAAGTCCTGATGGTAGCTTGCCCAATGGCATTGACAAGTATCAAGAAAAGAAAGAGGTTCATCACAAGTAAAGATCAAAGGCAAAGAGAACTCAAAGGGGAAACCAGTGGTGTCTATCCAAGAATTGTCTATGGGTGAGAGTGAGGGTGTCTCAGTAGATCACCTTGAATAGTTGGAACCTCCTTGCAGGATGGCATTGTGGTGTTGCAGGTAACTGCTGGTGGCCTGGGAAAGGCAGTGCAAGATGGCCCGAGTATTTGGGCTCCTGCTGCCCACGTGGGAGGCCCAGATGAAGCTCCTGGCTCCTGGCTTCAGTCTGGCCTCCACCGGCTGTTGCAGCCATTTGGGGAGTGAGCCAGAGGATAGAAGACCTCTCTCTCTCTCTCTCTCTCTCTCTCTCTCCTTCTCTCTCTTAAAACACTGACTTTCAAAACAAATAAATCAATTTTTTAAGATTTATTTTATTTATGTGAAAGAGTTACAGACAGGTAGAGCCAGAGAGAAAGAGAGGTCTTCCATTCCACTGGTTCACTCCCCAAATGACCACAAAGGCTGGAGCTGAGCTGATCTGAAGCCAGAAGCCAGGAGTTTCTTCCAGGTATCAGGTATTCTACGTGGTTGCAGGGGCCCAAGAACTTGGGCCATCTTATACTGTTTTCCCAGGCCATAGCAGAGAACTGGCTCAGAAGAGGAGCAGCCAGGATTCTAACTGGTGCCCATATGGGACGCCAGCATTGCAGGCTGGGGCTTTAACTCACTGCGCCACAGCACTGGCCCAATAAATAAATCTTAAAAACAAAAACCTTCCTGGCAAGTATGCCTGTGGTAGAGCCACACAAACTAGCCTCTAAAAACAGGTGAGATTTTTTTTCTGCTAAGGGCCATTTGATTACTTATAAGATCACTTGTGGGCTATGCAAAACTATCAACTTAAAAATTAGCCCACTAGGGGCTGGTGCTGTGGCATAGCAGGTAAAGCCACCGCCTGCAGTGCCAGCATCCTAAATGGGCACCAGTTTGAGTTCCGCTGGTCCACTTCCAATCCAGCTCTCTGCTATGGCCTGGGAAAGCAGTAGAAGATGGCCTAAGTCCTTGGGCCCCTGCATCCACATGGGAGACCTGAAAGAAGCTCCTGGCTCCCGGCTTCAGATCGGCGCAGCTCTGGCTGCTGCAGCCAACTGGGGGAGTGAACCAGAGGGTGGAAGACCTCTCTCTCTCTCTCTCTCTCTCTCTCTCTGCCTCTCCTGTCTCTGTGTAATGCTGACTTTCAAATAAATAAATAAATGTTTAAAAAGAAAATGAAGCATATCAAAATTTGTGAGACAGAGCCTGGAGTTGTGGTGTGGCAGGTAAGGCTGCTGCCTGCAATGCCAGCATCCCATACGGCTGCTGGTTCGAGTCCCAGATGCTCTACTTCCAATCCAACTCCCTGCTAATGTGCCTAGGAAAACAGTGGAAGATAGCCCAAGTGCTTAGGACCCTTTACCCACATAAGAGACCCAAAGGAAACTTCTGGCTCCTGGTTTTGTCTGGCCCAGCCCTAGCTTTTGTGGCCATTTGGGGAGTGAAACAGCGGATGGAAGATCTCTCTCTGCCTCTGCCTTTCAAATAAATAAAATAAATCTTTTTAAAAAAAATGTAGGACACTGGGGCCGTCACTGTGGCACAATAGTTAATCCTCTGCCTGCAGTGCCCGCATCCCATATGGGTGCTGGTTCAAGTCCTGGCTGCTTCTCTTCTGATCCAGTCTCTGCTATGGCCTGGGAAAGCAGTAGAAGATGGCCTAAGCACTTGGGCTCCTGCACACACGTGGGAGACTTGGAGGAAGCTCCTGGCTCCTGGCTTTGGATCAGCTCAGTTCCAGCCATTGTGACCAACTGGCAAGTGAACCAGCAGATGGAAGACCCTTCTCTCTGTCTCACTGTCTGTAACTCTCCCTCTCAAATAAACAAATAAAATCTTAAAAAAAAAAAATGTGGGACACAAATAAAGCAGGACTGAGGGAGAAATTTATAATACCATATGTATATGTATACATTAATCAGGCAAAAAGAAAACACTCCAAAATAACTGTTGATAAGGAAGCAGACAAATCTATATCCTCATAAATTGCTGGTGGAAATGCAATATGGCCCAATTATGATGGAAAGCAATTTAGCAGTTTCTCAAAAAGTTAAACAGAGAATTACCAGGTTATCCTAGGTATCTACGCAAAAGAAACAAAACCAGGTATTCAAATTCTTATACTTTTAGCAGTATTATTCATTACAGCCAAAAGGTGCAAATAACCCAAATGTCCATCAACAGATCACAGGAAAATTGTGGTATATACACACAGTGAAATATTCACTTATAAAAAGGAATAAGCTACTTACTCGTGTTACAATATGAAGGAATCTCTAAAGTTTGTGCTAAATGATAGAAGCCAGATACCAAAGCTCACGTATTATTCGAAACATCATGAAGAGGTGAATTGACAGAAACAAAACACAGATTGGTGGTTGCCAGGAAATAGGGTAGGAAAGAATGGGGCACACGTGCTTTATGGTTATGGGGCTTCTTTTAGAATGATGAAAATGTTTTACTTCTAGATAAAGATGATGGTTGTACAACATTGCAAATGTAGTAAATGAGTGAACTGTTCACTTTAGGATGGTTAATTCATATTTTGTGAATTTCACTTCAAAAAATTATCCAAACCAAGAAAGTACCATAAAAAACTGGTATCTTACAGTATGGGTTCATTTCACAAAAGTAACACTTAAGATAAAAATGTTGAGAAAATACTCAATAATTTATGAAATCCTCATCTACTCTAATTTAACAAATATTTATTGAACGGTTCCATGTGCAAGGACTTTGCTCAGTTCTTACAGATTCATAATTTACATGTACATACACATACATGTGAGGGTACTTCAAAAGTTCATGGATGATGGAATTAAAAGCTAAGTTTATTTGGTGCACAAAAATTTGAAATCTATGAATAATTTTTGCATTAGCTGAAATTTTCCATGAACTATTTGAAGCCCTCTCGTGTGCATGGATTTAAAATTTTTTGCACCAAAATAAATATATCTTTTAATTCCAGTTTCCATGAACTTTTTGAAGTACCCTCATATACCTGTATAAACATTGTGCTTAAATGTTAATTAAAATTACTCTTATCATTCATGAAAATACATTACCAAATAAAAATCAAATATTTAACCAAAACCTCACCTGGCTGATAAAATACCGCTAAAAATATATTGATCAATGTTTCTGAAATGATCAGTTAGGTAAGAGTACTGAAGCAATTGTTAAATGTCCTATTAATCCAATAAATGATCAGTTAGGTAAGAATATTGAAGCAATTGTTAAATGTCCTATTAATCCAATAATCACCAATATAATTATTTTCTTCCTGTTGTCAATGTTAGGTAAGAGGAATATAAATAAGATTTTACTTAATGTACTTGTCAAACATGATTACAGATTTTTATAGTTACTACACTAAAAATGTGAAATTCTTGTAAGCTGTAACCTTCTTTTATTATCAAGCTGAACAATATACTAACTGCTTATATGAAATAATAATATTAGAAGTATTTTGCAGGCATCGTATGTTATTTGAAGGCTCTGTTAAGTGTTTCATTTGCCTCATCTCATGTTTTGATTCTCAAACCTAAGAGGCATCATTATGAGCTCTATTTAAATAAGGAAACTAAGTCTCAGAGAAGCTCAGTGATCCCAGGCTGATTACTGATGCCAGGATACCACTGCAGACCAATCTGGCTCCAGAGCCTATGTTGCAGATTATAATCATTGTCTGAGAGTCTTTTTCTATTCTGTATTAGGGAGGAGTGGAACCTCACAGTTAAATCAGCATCACAAAATTACAAAGCACCTATATTTTGGCAAGTGATTTTTAAAAAAGTTTTTAAAGTATTCTATTTTTAAAAAATATAAAGGCATTTTATAATTATTTCCTCCAAAATCCATGTGAAATAGGCTTGATAAACATGTTATAGTTAGGGCCAGTGCTGTGGTGCAGTGGTTAAGCATCCGCCTGAGGCTCCACATCCCATACGGGCATCAGTTCAAGTCTTGGCTGCTCCACTTCCTATCTGGCTTCCTACTTATGGCCTGGGAAAGCAGAAGATGGCCCAAGTGCTTGGGCCCCTGAACCCGCATGGGAGACTGGCAAGAAGCTCCTGGCTCCTGGCTTCGGATCAGGCCATCTCCAGCCATTTGGGGAATGAACCAGTGGATGGAAGACCTCTCTCTCTCTCCCTCTGTCTATACTCTGCCTCTTGGGTAACTAAATAAATCTTTAAAAAAAAAAAAAGAAAAGAAAAAAACACTGCTTTAAAAATATATTATAGTTAGTAAAACAGAAGGACACATAATGACTGTCTTCTAGGTGTTAAAAAGCAAAACACGCTGTACTATCTTTGCAACTCTCCTTGAATATATAATTATTTCAAAATTTCAAAAGTTAAAGAGAGTAATGGCAAAAGCAACTTAAATGTGGAAATCATATCATCAATTAGTAATTGTATAATATCCTAAATACCATTCATGAGCAACAGGGGAAAAATAACATACAAAGGGTTTCTTCATTTGTGGGTTGCTATATGGAGTATAAAGAGGCTTTGTGTAGATCTAATTAAGGTCTAAATGGACAATGTAAGTATGGATGTGAGACCAAATTACAAAACAAAACTTTTTCCAACTCAGGGTTTAGAGAAATATCAATCTGCCTTGGTTTTAATGTATCTAATGCAACACACAGGAGGCAAGACCATGGTCAGATTTGTTGGTATCCATCTTCTGGAGATGGGAATTTCATAGCATTTCTGGGAAGATTCTTCACATATGCCTATGGCCATTCACCTTGTCTCTTACTTCTACCAGCCAATGATGTCTGTGTCAAGTACCTATTATTAAAATATAAAATACTGTAGTTAATTATCATAGGTGAGCTAAATCCAAGGTTTCAATTTTTCAAAAAATTTATTTATTTGAAAGGCAGAGTTACACAGAGAGACAGACAGACAGACAGACAGAGAAAGAGCTCTTCCTTCCACTGGTTCACTGCTCAAATGCTGTAGCGGCCAGGGCTGGGCCAGACCAAAGCCAAGAGCCAGCCATTTCTTCCAGGTCTCTCAAGTGGATACAGGGACTCAAGCACTTGGGCCACCTTCTGATGTCTTTCCTAGGCCATTAGCAGGGAGCTGGATGGGAAGTTGGGTAGCTGGGACTCAAACCAGCACCCATATGGGATGTTGGCATTGCAGGCAGAGGTTTTACCTGCTATGCCACAATGCTGGCCCCAGGGCTTCATTTTTTTAAAGATTTATTTATTTACTTGAGAGTCAGAGAGAGAGAGAGAGAGAGGGAGGGAGAGACAGAGAGAAAGGTCTTCCATCTGCTGGTTCACTCCCCAAATGGCCATGAAGGCCGGAGCAGGGCCAATCCGAAGCCAGAAGCCCGGAGCTTCTGGGTGTTCCACATGGCTGCAGGGGCCAAAGTAATTGGGTCATCCGTTACTGCTCTCCCAGGCCATCAGCAGGGAGCTGGATCAGAAGTGGAGCAGCTGAGACTCAGGCGCCCATACAGGATGCTTAACCTACTATACCACAGTGCTGACCCCCAGGGTCCCAGTCACTTGAATTGAATGCTCTGATATAAAATAGTCTAATCTGCTTTTTCTTTTCCCTGAGCTTACCAAGTCACTACATATCTCAAATCATCACACCTTTTTATAAAATTCTCAAGTGAACTGTTCCTATTTTCAATTTCCATCTTGTACAAAATTGAATAAATGCCACTGTAACAACGTTGTAAGTGAGAACAAAATACTTCTGGATCCAAGAATTAGGGGGTGGGAGGAGGGAAACTTATGGAACATGTACTAAATAGACTGAGCCTTGAAAAGATGGAGCTGGCTTTCAAAATGTGGAGACAGCTGACTGGGGAAGGTACAAAAGCACAGGTATTAGCAAAAGTTGATAAATAAATACATTGGTATAATAATTATAGAATTATTTAACAGTGGTATGAAGCAACTACAAAAACATCTCTAGCGATTTTAGGTTAGGCTAATAAGCATACAATTATGAGAGTAACACACTGCTTCCGCTTGGGCCAAGAACAATGCTCTGTGATTAAGTGTAGCTTATTTCATTTAATTCTTACAATAACTTGATATGTGATAATATTGTAGAAATCTGGACTCAAGAAAATTAAAGAGTTGTTAGGATTAAAATCAGAATTTAAACTCTCATCTCTCTGATGCCAAAGCCTATATTCCTAACCAAAACACTGTAATCACTGTCTTAAGTCAAAGGAATGAACAGTTCCTAAAAAATTTTTTGTTCAGTCATAAGGGGATATTATGTGTCATTTCAGGCTCAAAGTAAAAACTAGGGCACCTCCAGGATGGAATGAGGTGGATGGATCATCATGCCAGTGAATCAGCAGATAGATCACTCTGTCTGTCTCTGTGTATGTACAGCTCTGCCTTTCAAATAAATGAATAAATCTTCATAAAAAAAAAAAAAAAAAGGAATTGTTTAAGAAAACCAATGCACTTAGCATAGAGAAAGGAAAACTCACAAAGGACTGAAGGTCTTGTAATATCTTAAAAGTTATTGTGGGGGCCAGTGCTGTGGTGCAGTGGGTTAATGCCCTGGCCTGAAGCACCGGCATCCCATATGGGCACCGGTTCTAGTTCCAGTTGCTCCTCTTCCAATCCAGCTCTCTGCTATAGCCTGGGAAAGCAGTAGAAGATGGCCCAAGTCCTTGGACCCCTGCACCTGTGTGGGAGACTCAGAGAAGGCTCCTGGCTCCTGGCTTCAGATTGGCGCAGCTCTAGCCGTTGTGGCCAAATGGGGAGTGAACCAGCAGATGGAAGACCTCTCTCTCTCTGCCTCCCCTCTCTCAATGTAACTCTTTCAAATAAATAAATCTTTTAAAAAAAAGTTATTGTGAAAATGAAGAAGCCTTTCTACAATATTACTCCCCAAGACAAAGTAGACTATAGCTCAAGAGAGAATGAGCTTTCAAATAACTATTAGTGCAAAGTAAAAGCATAAGCAGGGGGGTAGATGCTTAGTGTAGTAGTTAAGATGCCCACATCTTTTTTTTTTTTTTTTTTTTTAGATTTTATTTATTTATTTGAGAGGTAGAGTTACAGACAGTGAGAGGGAGAGACAGAGAGTAAGGTCTACCTCCACTGGTTCACTCCCCAAATGGCCGAAACGGCCGGAGCGATGCTGATCTGAAGCCAGGAGCCAGGTGCTTCTTCCGGTCTCCTACACAGGTACAGGGACCCAAAGACATTGCTTTCCCAGGCCACAGCAGAGAGCTGGATCAGAAAAGGGGCAGCCGGGACTAGAACCGGTGCCCATATGGGACACCAGTGCCACAGGCAGAGGATTAACCTACTGTCCCATGGCGCCGGACCTAAAATGCCCACATCTTACACCCAGGAGTACCTGTGTTTGACTGCTGGATCTGGCTCCTGATTCCAGCTTCCTGATAATGCAGACCCTGGGAGGTGGCAGTGATGATTTAAGTAACTGAGTCCCTGGCACCCATGTGGAAAATGTGTATTAAATTTCCTACTTTGGTCTTTGGTGCTGGTCCAGCCCAGGCCGTTGTCAGGATGTGGGGAGTGAACTAACAGATGGGAGCTATCTGTCAAATAAACAAAAACAAAAACAAAAACAAAAAAACACAAAGAACATAGGTAGTTTAGTAGGTGGCAGGCTATTGGTCTCTGCAGATAGTCACATATGGGCCTCCAAAAGAACCTCTGGGGTCCCTTTTCCATAAAGCTGTGATATCATTTTCTCTGACAGTACAGATGTGGCTTCAGAGGATCCCGTCCTCTCACTCAAAGTAGGAAAAATAGAAATAAAGACAGAAGCAGGCCAGTTGCAACTGAGCAGGAAAAGGGGAGTGGGATGCTTATACTCTTTTTATTTTTTGAGTGATTTATCTATCTACCATAAGAAGGGCAAAGAATGGATCTCTTAGGATTCCTGTAAAAATTCAACTAAAAGAGCACAGTCATGCTACATAATGAAGCTTTGAGTAATGAGAATGTCACGATTATTTATAACCAAGTTCTCTGCACTGGGTTCATTAACTAAGTTTGTAAACATTTACTGAGACTCTATATTGCACTAGGTTTTAGAAATTAACCTATGCTTAGATAGGTTGGGGGTTCAGTGTTAGACTAAAGGCTTATATAAGATGTAATGGAGGTCCCCAAAACCAGATGGTTAGGAAAGGATTCATGGAAGGAAACTAAAAAAGAGAGGAGTATACTCTGAGTTGGCAAAGAAAGAAGCATTCTACATATAAGAAAAAGCACAAAGTCCTCACGAGCATAAAACTAGCACATTTAGGCCTGAAGAGTGGTTGTCAACCAGGTTAGAATATGGGAGAAAGGATAAAGGCAAAGTGAAACAGGAGGGCGACAACTGGGCAAAGGTCAGAGCACAGCTTAATCACTGTCCTGGGAATACGAACCTTATTCCATAAAGTAGCAATCCTCAAACTTCGTGGTCAAAGAACCTCTTTACACGCTAACCAACTATTAAGGAACCCAAGTGGCTTTTGTTTATCTGGGTTGTTACATCTATCAATATCATGCTGGAAATTAAGACTCAGAAATTTAGATATTTAACTCACTTAAAAATAATAAAATGACACATCAGCATAAATGAGCAGTCTGTAAAAAGTTCATCTTAGGTAAAAATTTAGTGACATTAATAGTTTTAAAATCTTTTTGAAAAACATTTATTTATTGGACAAGCAGAGAGACAGAAATCTCCCATGCATAGGCTCATGCTTGAAACAGCTGGGGCTGGGTCAGGCTGCAGTCAGCAGCCAGGAACTCAACCCAGATCTCCCACACGGGTGGCAGGGACTCAACTACTTGAGCCATTACTTGCTGCCTCCCTGGGTTCACAACAGCAGGGAGCTAGAACTGAGAGTAATGCTGGCAGTGGAACCCAGACACCCCAATATGGAATGTGAGCGTCCCAAGAGGCATCTTAACCACTATGCTAAACACTTGTCCTGTAAATACTTGTAAATGTCTACCTTAATAGAAGGCAACTGGACTCTCAAACCTGCTTCTTCATTCAAAATGCTACCATATAGTATTTGGGTTGAAGTCTATGAAGAAAACTGGATCATACAGTCGAAAAAAGTACATTAATAGCCTTTCCAGATAATTGGGAATATATGGCATAAAACTATTTTAATGATTATACATTTTCATAGCCATATTAATGAATACACACTGTTATACTGATCTATTTCACCCTGTCTCAAATGAAAAATACTGGCTCATAGAGCTATGCAGATCCTCTAAATATTAATATTTAATTATACAAATAAAAAAATCACCTTCAGAGCCACTGCTGAAGCACAGTCGGTTAAGCTGTAGTCTGCAACGCTAGCAACCACGGGCACCAGTTCAAGTCCTGGCTGTTCCATTTCTGATTCAGCTCCCTGCTAATGTGCCTGGGAAAGCAGCAGCAGATGGCGCAAGTGCTTGGGCCCCTGTAGCCACATAGGAGACCCAGATGAAGTTCTTGGCTCCTGGCTTTGGGCTGGTCCAGCCCTGGCTGTTGTGGCCATTTGGGGAGTGAACCAGTGGCTGGAAGACTTTTCTTTCTCTACCTCTCTTCCTCTCTAACTCCACCTTTCAAATAAACAAGTAAATCTTTAAAAAAATAAATCACTTTCATAATATTAACACTGATCTCACCAGAAAAGTATTGGGAAGCTGTCACATTCATGGTGGCAGAAGGGAGTTTTCTCAAATTTTGTAACTGGCAACTCATACTGTCAGTTGTTCTCCCTTAAAGTGACAAGTTCACTTTGTTCATTTTTGAGAAAACGACTGCCAACCACCCAAGTCTGAATAAACATAGTTGTCAGTTGCTCTTTCAAGTGAAAAACAGTGCTTGATGAAAACAGTGCCTTGTTGTGCTTGTACCTCCAGCACACCAACGCTTTACCTCAGGACAACCATTGTGTTCCAGTATGCAGAAATGCGTGACGCACGTTCTATTACATAACAGGATATAAAAAAGACAAGTATTAACTACTCAAGTTTAATAAAGTTCATCAATCCTACTGCTTTATTAAGGACATTTTTATACAAAAATGGCCCTTTTTTTTGGTGTTGGTACAATAAAGGAGACAAAGAATACAATGACAGGGCTGCAGTTGTGGCACAGAGGGTTAAAGCCCTGGCCTGCAGAGCCAGCATCCCAAATGGGCACCGGTTTGAGTCCCGGTTGTTCCACATCCAATCCAGCTCCCTGTTAATGCACTTGGGAAAGCAGCAGAAGATGGCCCAACTCCTTGGGCCCCTGAACCCATATGGGAGACCTGGAAGAAGCTCTGGCTCCTGGCTTTGGATTGGCTCAGCTCTGGCATTGCAGTCATTTGGAGAATGAACCAGCAGATGGAAGACCTCTTTCTCTCTCTGTCTCTACCTCTCTCTGTAACTCTTTCAAAATAAATAAAATAAATCTTTTTTAAAAATGCAATGACAACTTGTACAATTATGTATTACCAGTCCTTTTGTTAATCAGTGGAAGTTGCAAGTAACATTTAAGAGTATTATGAAAATAGCTGTAAAGTATTTTGTGAACCCCCTAAAAAAGTACGGAGGACCCCTAGGGTCCATAAACTATACATTGAGGACAACTCCTATAAACAGCAGAGAGCCATTTTTGAAGATTTTAGTAACAGCTCCTATGGGACCCCCACAATGTAAGACTCCTTGAGGCCCCACTCTGCAGAGCGTTACCTCCTGCCGCAGAGTATCATTGGCCTGCAGACCCAGTGAAGGTCCTCAAGGCAGGCAACTGCAATCAAGAAGCTTGGGGACCAGGAGGCGATAAGTTATTGTGTTAAAGCTTAGGTGAAGAGTAGCTGAGGCACTTGGAAAAGGCTCCAGTGTTCTCTCCGGGCTTCTTAACTCAGGAAGAACAATGGGGGCAGAATAAAAGAATTCAGAATAGTTGGCACCTGACACTGATGTTCAAATTGAGAAATCAAATACGTGAGTGATGTGTGGAAGAGTTCATTTTCATAACAGCATTGATTTCAAGCTTGTATTAGAATAACATCCAAGGCCAACAGATCTGGAGGATAAGCAAGAGAAAGCACAACAGCAGAAAAGATCTGGACTGGAGACCAGAATACGGCATCTGTTCCCTTCTAGTTCCGTGACAGTCAGATACCAAGTGTCTGAGCTTTTAGAGAAAGAGAAAGCAGGAAACTGATGAAGAACTTGCTAAGAGCTTGTTCATATACCAGATACTATTTAATTAGAGAAATATCAGCTGCTAACAAATAACATTTCAATTGTTTATTTCAAAAAGATTTAGTTTTGGCTCAAGTACCAATGTCAGTATTCCTGGCTTGCAAGTGGCCTTTTTGTGCAGTGAGTCCAGGAATCAGGCTCCTTCCCTCTCAAGACTTTGCCACTCTTCCTAGGATCTCAAAGTATTTTGCATCCAGCTGGCAGACACAGGAAGATGGAGTGCAGAAAACACAACACTTTCTTAAATATCTTGGCAAACACAAGTCATACAACCCTGTTTAGATGCAGAGGTCACAGTGGGCAATTTAATCCTTGGCTGAGCAGTTACTTCTTGGCAATAAAAATACACACTCCAGGAGGGAACACCTGAACAGCTGGTAAATAGTTGACCAGCTCTTCACATAGGTACACTAAGTAAGTCCAAAAGTGATAAAGTGTAACAGTAGGGAGATAAGAGAGATAAGAGAACTTTCTCCATTCCTTTATGGAACACATAAGGGCACTTCAAAACATTTATAGCAAAATGGAAGTACAACACAAGTTTATTTTACTACAAAAAATTTAATACCTGGGGCTGGCACTGCGGTACAGCAGGTTAAGCTGCTGCCTCAGTGCCTGCATCCCATATGTTTTGAGTCCTGGCTGCTCCACTTCTGTTCCAGCTTCCTGCAAATGTGCCTGGGAAAGCAGTGGAGGATGGCCCAAATGTCTGGGCCCCTGCATCCATGAGATCTGGATGATGCTCCTGGCTCCTGGCTTTGGCCTGGCCCAGCCCCAGCTATAGCAGCCATTTAGGGGCTGAACCAATGGATGAAAGATCTCTGTCTCTCCTTTCTCTCTGTAATTCTGTGTTCAAATAAATAATAAATCTTTTTTAAAAATTTGATATCCATGCATAGTTTTTTCATAATTTTCATGAATTTTTGAAGACCCCCCATATGCATGAATTTCAAGTATTTTTGTACCAAAATAAACACCTTCTTAAACAAAACTTTTATTCATTTTTCATTTTACTTGAAAGGCATGGACAGAAATCTTCCATCTTCTGGTTCACTTCCCAAATGCCAACAACAGCCAGGGCTGGGCCTGGCCAAAGCCAGGATCCTGGAATTCAATCCAGGTCTCCCCTGTGGGTGGCAGAGACCCAACTACTTGAGTCATCATCTGCTGCCTCCCAAAGTGCATGTTTGAAGGAAGCTGGAATTGAAAGTGGAGGAACCGGACACAAACCAGGTCCTCTTCTATGGCATGTAGGGGTCCTAAGCAGTGTCAAACATCCACTCCTTAAACTTATCTTCAGTCCATTTTCTGTGAACTTTTCAAAGTACTCTCATAGTATCATTCCTGATACCATAAAGACTCCAGTGTTTTCCAACATTTTCTCTTGGGAGCAGTAACAGGGATGATGCTTGACTACATATGTTGCCTTATAAACAAAGAGTTGATGTATATTCAACAGTAATATATACTATAAAACAACTGTCCACAAGGCAGCATCTCTAATCAAGTATTTGGGACCAAGTAGATGTGTGAAGAGTTAATGGAATTCTGCTTAAAAACAAAAAACACAGATGAGACACCACTAGAAAATTCCCTGAAATATTAGAAAAGCATTTTAATGGAGAATGAGTTCCTCTATGAACATCTGGGATCAAGACCAAACGTAAAAATAATGTAACTCTGACTCCAAATACATCCATAGGAAGACACACATCTCAGGAGGAAGTTCTCAACTAAAAGAAATTTAAGAGTCACAACCCAAAGGCATCAGCTGTCATCAAAAGAGTGAATGAGATCTAGAAGGCATGGAGTTGAACAGCATTAAAATAGAATTTCGAGATGGCCAGCTTTTGGTTTATAGATCTCACTACCTAAAATGTATGTGCAATACTACCAAAAACAAAATTGCGGTATCATTGCAAGATCAATGTGCTTACCTATTAATGAACATTTTAAGTGTTTTTGATAACATTGTCCACATTCAATATTCATATTTAACTTACTGCAGCAGATGGTGCAGTTAAAACATACATGCTTGCTTTAGGTCTTAGTGTCATAGCTTTGCAATGTTTTTTGATGGCCTGATGAGTTTTGTAACTCAAAGCACATAGTTAGGACTTATTACTAAAGAAAACATTTAATTAAAATTAATCCCTACTGACATTTTTTTCCTCGAGAGTAAAATCAACATGTGATAATGTGGAAGATGTGAAGGTAGAAAGTAAATTATCTAAGAAAGACACTTTAAAATTGTTCTTAAAATATAAACACTGGCAGAAAAATACAATAGGAATGACTCAATTATATGTAATCTTTGTAATCCAGCTAAAATTATTAATTTTAATATTAAATTGGCAGGAAGATTCAGAAGTGTTCTTCAATTCTAAGCAAAAGTTCAAACGCCATTAAAATAGAAGTGCTCTGATTGGTGCAATAAATACCATAGCAAGAAAATTAAAGCATTTTCAAAATCAAGAAAGAAATGCCAGCACTGTCTATAAAGCTGAATTATTTTCACACTTCAACAACTGCACCTGGTGCTCTATTCACTACTAAGTAAAAAGAATAAGGAGTAACTAGGACTCAATTCCAGCTGGGTTTGAAGATCATTATCTAGACCCTAATGTAGCAGCTGTTTAAAAATTAGAATTGGTGATGCTGAAAACTTGCTACTATTTCACCAGAGTTTGAGATGCATCAAATTTTATAGTAGTGGCTCTCAACTTGAGTGTTCATCAGAATCACTTGGAATGTTCATTTAAAATACAGTTTCCTACCTTCCCACCCTCCCTACTTACTAATTCAGGGCCTAACAGTTTGTATATCAAGTTCTCAGGTGCTGCTGATACAATGGTCCAGGCAAACTTTGAGAATCAATATTCCAGAGTACCTCATATTGGGTTTTTCTTTTTTTAAGATTTATTTATTTGAAGGCAGAGCTACACAGAGAGAGGAAAAGCAGAGAGACAGAGATCTTCCATCAGATGGCTCACTCCCCAACTGGCTGCAGTGGCCAGCGCTTCGCAGATCCAAAGCCAGGAGCCAGGAGCTTCCTCCAGGTCTCCCACGCAGGTACAGGGGCCCAAGGACCCGGGTGCTTTCCCAGGCCACAGCAGAGAGCTGGATCAAAAGTGGAGCAGCCATTTCTTGAACCCGAGCCTTTATGGGATGCTGGTGCCTCAGGGCAGGGTGTTATCCTGATTCGCCACAGCGCCGGCCTTTTTTTTTTTTTTAAAGATTTATGGGGGCCGGTGCTGTGGTGTAGCCAGTAAAGCTGCTGCCTGCAGTGCCGGCATCCCAAATGGGTGCTGGTCCGAGTCCTGGATGCTCCATTTCCGATCCAGCTCTCTTCTATGGGTGGGAAGGCAGTGAAAGATGGCCCAAGTCTTTGGGCTACTGCGCTTGCTTGGGAGACCCAGAAGCAGCTCCTGGCTCCTGGCTTTGGATCGGCACAGCTCCGGCCATTGTGGCCATCTGGGGAGTGAACCAGCGGAAAAAAGACCCTTCTCTCTCTCTCTCTCTCTGCATAACCTTGACTTTCAAATAAATAAATAAATCTTTAAAAAAATTTATGTATTTACTTGAGAGGCAAAGTTACAGAGAAAGGGAGAGACAGACAAAAAGCTCTTCCATCTGCTGGTTCACTGCCCAAATAGCCTCAATGGCCGGAGCTGAGCTGATCGGAAGCCAGGAGCCAGGAGCCAGGAGCCAGGAGCTTCTTCCGGGTCTCCCATGCAAGTGCAGGGGCCCAAGCACTTGGGCCATCTTCTACTGCTTTCCCAGGCCATCAGCAGGGATTTGGATCATTAGTGGAGCAGCCAGGAATCAAACTGGTGTCCATATAGGATGCCAGTGCCGCAGGTGGAGGCTTAACCTACCATGTCACAGTACCGGCCCCCTTATTGGTGTTTAACTTCTTAAACAGGAAGAACATTTTCTCTTCCATGCAATTAATTAATTGGTAACACATAAATCTGGAACATGTGATAGTTTTAGCTATAGCTCAGGTCTATGAAAAATAAGGCTGTTCTATAGTGTAAGCTAGTTGTGAGGGTATTCTGGCCATGGCATCCATTACCCTTTAATTCGTGGCACTGATTCTGCTGGATTAGGTGGATGTCCATTTCCCTCACTGCTCATCACCAACCATTAAGTCTCCAAAGGTTAGGCAGTTCCTCCTTAAAGGACACTCTAATCAT